>NC_092390.1:37521048-37824079 GCF_030028105.1 Mobula birostris
CAAAGGTTTCAGCTTCAGCTTCCTTAGCTCTGTGCTTAATCCTCCCTGTGTGGTTTTCAAGCTTGGACAACTATAATTACTGTGGTGGTCGCCTTCTCCATTGTAGTCCTTTGGAAACTGCAACGACGTATTAGATGTACAAGTAGAGGTTGAAGATTGATAGTTTTCATCAACACGGAAAATTGAAGTCTCCTGTGAACGTTGTCCGTGATAAAATATATGGTTCTGTTTATTCCCACAGCTGGCATGGAGCTTTACCTTCAAGCCACTATTTGTACAATTGTCTTCCATTACTGTTCGGTTGCACAATGATGGCACATTTATGGAAGACTTTTCTAGTGAGCTGCTATCTTCTTTTTTGATCCCTTCACGCAAGAATGAGGGTCGAATCTCGGGGTTCCAGTGTATACCTTTATCAGTTTGCAATTTTGTAGGCTTAAGTTTCTCTAAAACCAAGCTGGAATCACATTTTTTCTGTCTAGATGAGCACCTGTTTCCATTGTGACACCTTACATGTGAGCTTGTAGTTCCCATTGCACTACCCTTAAATTCCATTCCACTGGCTGCATTATATTTTGCTGTCAGTTGTGCCACGGACATCACTGGCAGTGCACTGTGCGCTATTCCCTGCAAGTCTTTAGGAATGTCAGGAGGACTCTGAAGGATTGACATAGGATCTGCAGCCACCATCCCCTCATTGACATCACAGCCTGAATTTCTCAACCTATTTTCATCTCCAGCTGACTGGGACGGTATCATCTTTCCTGATCCCATGCCTACAAACACAGAAGCAGCTAGTTCTTCAGAGGTCATCTTGAACGAACGACTCTCAGTATCCTGGTTTTTTTCTTTGACTGTCATAGCATGGCCTTTGCGGTGGCGGTTCTCAAGATGTCCCTGCTGAAGATCGAAAGGCCGAATTCCAAGTGAACCCCTTTGGTGGGATTCTAAAAGCCAGAGGAAATTTACGAGTTGATAAAACCCATGATCATTCAAACTATGTGCAGCTGGATTCTCTGGTATTGTATGACATTACAGAGGAAATTACTCAGTATATTAGAGATAATTTACTGTGAGAAATCAGCCATCTTGCAGCTCTAAATATTCACTTTGCTTCCTTCAAGATGGATCTTACCAACCATGATTCCACAGTGAAAACCATAGTGAAAAAAATGAATCTGTTCCTTGGTAGTTAAATGATTTTTCCATATGCAGTCTTCAAATTCAGATTAATTTTCACTGTAAAAACAAGAAAAAAAATTGAATAAGAAAGATAGACATTATGTGTAAAGTACATACCTTCAAAGCAGAATGCCAATGAATATAGTACAACACAAGGTAGAATTTGTTGAGTACAGTCAGCAATCATGGTGCAAAATAATGTGCTAGTTTTCTCAAAGGTAATATTTTTGTTCCAGAATCTGTTCAAAATTATTCTTGCAGGAACCAGAATACAGACATCATTTAGACTGTATTTTTTAAGCTTTTGTTTCAGGAAATATTCCTTCATTTTTAAGATGGAAATGTGGTGTTAACCTGTTAATAAGATTGGAAATAAGTCTAGTAAACAAAACAGGCAAATTTGATCCATATCCTCCACCAACTACATAGCTTTCAACAACTGAAAATAATTTGAAAAATACTGAAAATAATTTGAAATATACAAAACTAGGGATTTTGATACATAATATCCATTTTAAGTAATTTGTATTAATATTTTAAAATCTTTAACAAAGTCTTTATTGTTATCCTGGTGCATGGGAGAAACTGCTTAAGTTATAAAGCCATTCTCAATGGCTGCACGTGGCACTAATTAACAGTCACTCGTTATATGGATTTATCTCATCTGGTAATGTGACTAGTTTTGTGGGTGGAGTATGTCCCATTTACAGCTTGATGCCTTTAATATGAGCAAAAAAATAGCACGTTCAAAGAAAATGATTTTCACTGAATCGACCCTGAATTAAATTTTTTTTAATTTATTGAATTTTTTTTAACTACTTGGGTGAATTGCTCTAAAAATTAGTAAAAAGGTCTTTGAGATTTCTGAATAATCAGAATCCAGATCACCAAAGCTTTATTAAGTGCACTTTCGTGGAACCACATTAAATAGCAGAAAGTGAACATTCCTTGAATAAATTGCAGAGACACAAAGAAAGAACAGGGCAGCAAGACTAACTGAACTACTCTTTAAAGCAGTCATGCAGTTAATGACCTAAATAACTTCGTTTTGTACTGCACAACTCTTGATTCAATGTTCACACTCCCAGGATTTTTCAAAAGCAAATCAAAGAAATTGCATTGGTTTTGAAAAAAGACTTTATTTTTATTTGAAATTGCTGGCCTGTAATCAAAGTTACATGAGCTTACATTCCAGGAACTTCCCAAACAGTCAGCTTTGTCAATATTGGTTCTTTGAGAGTGCATCTATCCCACATTTCACCTTTTTCCTTGGTACCTTGTAAATTTCTTCTCCCCAGTAGAGTAAACCTTTGACAATTCTCTATCTAATTGTCAGAAAACCCCAGTAGGTCATCATCTGGGATTTCTGAACAAGTGGATAGCAAATAGTTGTAAAGTTACTGTATCCAAACCTAATTTCCTTTTAAACATCAGGGCTCCGATTCCCCTGTATCCTTGAAACTTAGCTAGCTCTATTTTTTGTGCTCCTTTACAACTCACCTGGGCCCCATTTCCACAATCCCTTGAAACTCACCAGGTTTGCTGGAATATTTGTTATGTACAGTGTAATGTTTTAAATATGTGAATTTAAAACAAGTGTATTGGGGTATTAATTGTAATAACATTCATTAGCCCCCAAAACCTGCCAGTTTGGCAGCAAAGTCCTGAGCATGCCATATTAATGGAATTTTGCAGTACATGTCCAACTTCCTTTTAAAAATATCCTGTGGAATCACTTGCCCTCCAGATAAAGTATTCCAACAGACTGAAAGAGGAGAAAATAAGCTCTTTTCTTCTCTCCTCTGGAACAGTGGCTGATAATTTTGAATCTTAAGCTTCTGACAAGTGTGAATAATTATTTTTGATCCAAAGCATCTCATCATCTTTAAAATCTCTACTGAGACACCTTTTCAACCTGCTCTGTTCCAAGTTCTGTCTTCACCAATGTTCTCTCATAAATAAAGCATGACCACCTGACAATGATCTTGATAAGGATACACAGTGGCCTTTTTCCCATACTTTTGCTTGCTTTGCACTTTTTGTTTAGAATAAAAACTACAAACTGCCAAAGAGCATTCGAAAGGCCACACTAGCTTTTTACTGGCTCAAGCACCAATTTTACAGCAGCATTTTTTAAATGCATTTTTAGGCTATTTGAATGGGTAACAAGAACATCCAAAGGGCGACCAAACTGAAAACATTAGAATAAACTTGTCTAAAAATGCAGCCTCTTAATTTTTTCACATAATATTTAAAACACAGAAAAGGGGCCGTAATTCCCATTATGTCTGTGCCTTACGCCCTCATACTCCACAACACCTTCCCTACCTCTTCACTCCGCGACTTACCCATTGCTCATTCATTTCTTACTACTCATAGTTAAAATGAAAGCTGCCTAATCTTGGCCCATTTTCAGCATTTGGTCTCTGAAGGTCATAGCGCTTCAAGATTACATCCAAGTATTTTCTTAATGTAATGACAGCTTCTGCCTCTCCCACTATTTCAGTCAGCGAATTCCAAATTGCTACCATCCTCTGGGTGAAAAATATTATCCTCTACCCCCTTTAATCCAACAATCACTTCATATCTATTGTACTCCTTTGCTAAGCATTACTTATTCAGAGCTACACAGTTAAAAACCTAATGTCCCCTCACTTTACAAAAAAGGAAAGACAATTTTCTCATACATTTGATTTACACTGAAAATTCAGTCAGGAACCACATGGTCCCAAACATAATTTCCACGCGAGTTATGCAAAAGATGCACAGCCCTCCTTTGGGATCATCATGGGAGAACTTAGACCTTACTGTCCTAAGAAAGATCACCATTTTAGTAGTGCAGCACTAAACTGGGACCCTTATAAGGGAACTCCTGATATTTAACTCTCAAGTATGGGAGACCATACCAAATCATGGGAGATGAGGGTTGATGTGGGGAGGAAGCTGCAGTTCCCAGAGGTTGTGCAAACCACACTTCGACCAGATCGTACTGCGGTCCACCAAAGACAAGAAAATCATCCTGGTGGAGCTCACAGTACCAAGGGAGGAAGGATGGCAGGAGGCTCACGAGACGAAGGCTCTGAAGTACCAGCCCTTGGTCCAGGAGTACAGGGACAAAGGATGGCAGACATGGAGATCGGCTTTAGAGGGTTCCCAGCAAGGTCGTCATGGAGGTTGTTGTCCGCTCTGGGCCTTGATGAAAAGAGCAAGAACCAAACAGCTCGCAGAATGGGGGAGGAAGCAGAAAGAGCCCCTTGCTAGATATGGAGCTGGTGAGAGGACTTGAGCTGGAGGTCAGGAGCAGATGGACGGTGACTTGGCTACTACTGCTGACCCACCAGCTGGAGAGTGTAGAGGTTAAGGGATGAAACACACTTTGAAGATTGGGCACAACCTGATGACATCTGCCCCAGGCCAAAGGCTATGGTTACCTCATCAGGTAACTGAAGAGAGCACCCCGGTGTATGATGGAATCAAGTTCAATGTTTTGGTTCCACATTCTCAATTTACAAACCATACTACATACTCTACTTTACAGCAGCCAGCTACTATGCCCCTCCCATCCTCAAGTGAAACCTTTGTGTCTCTATGACTCCCCTCTGAAGTCCTGATTCCAGCTCCTTCTCCCCCTTCCCCACCACAACTCCACCAAGACTTCTCAATCACCATCTGTAACTCTTTCAAAATCTTACTAAATAAGGCCTTCAAACTTGTAGCAACTGAATGGTCCAATTACTTCCACCCACCCAAGCCCCTGGTCCCTGAATGGTCCAGATGACTCATATGAAATGAACCTAACAGTCCAAAGCACCATAACTGATCCACTCTCGACCTTTGTCCCACTTTCCAGCTGTTCCAAAATGCACTAAAAATAAAATCTGCATCTCTTATTTATGTGACTTTCTCTTCAGATTTATAGACAGGGAACCCTATAAATTTATTATATCAGGAATAAAGAATTTTTTCTTCATACTTCAAATCTATGTTTCCTTCTTCCACATTCCCACATGACTGAGAAAGCAAACCTACCCAATGCATTTTCAACAAGAACAACCCTCTATCCTCTGAACTCCAGTGTTTAGGCTCAACACACATAACTTTTCCTCAATAGGTAACACCCATGAATCAACCTACTATATATCGCACTTTAAATACGATCAAAAAGCTGTTCGTGGTACTCCAAAAATGATCTCACTACATCTATACAACTGTAGAGGGATTTAATAAAAAAAACATCAACTTTGAAATAAAGGCTAATATTCAATTTATCTTCCTAATTTCTTGTTGCACAGTGATGATCACTTTGAGTGTTTTTTATACAAGGACCCATATCTTTCCATCCTGCAGAGTTCTGTAGTCTCTTTCTATTCAAACAACATTCTGCTTTTCTCTGTTCATTCTAGCAAATTGCATGACTTTGGTTGAACTGCAGCTGCCAAATGTTGCCCGCTAGCTTAACTTGTCAATACTGTATATCCCTTTGCAGATTCTATATATTCCTCACATCTGGTTTTCCCCACCTATCTCTGCATCATCAGCAAATGTAACCACAAATCACTCAATTCCTTCAGCTAAATTACTAATGCAGACCACAAATGGCAGAATCTCTAGTGCTGGTCCCTCTGGCATCCCACTAGTTATTATTTGCCAAGGTGAAAATGGAACATTTATCCTGATTGTCAATCTCTTAAGTGTCCTAATAAATTATCCCCCAATCCACCAAAAACTTTTGCCTGCGTGACCTCTAATTGAATGCCTTTTGGAAAACCAAAAGAATCACACATACTAGCTCCCATTTCTCCATCCTGTGCATTACATTCTCAATGAACTCTAAGTTAATGAACAGAATCCCTCTTTCATAAAGCTGCATTGACTCTTAAGATTGTATTACAATTTTCTCAATATCCTGGTCCCAGCTCGGAATCATGACTTCTAGCATTTTTCCCCAACATCACATATCAATCACTTGTGATTTCTTGTCATTTGTTTCTCCTTTTATGAATATTGACTAAATGTAGGAAACTTCTAAAAACAGGCTCTGATCATCCCATTCAACCCAGCCCCTAATCTATCCAGCCATCTCCCACCCTGCTCCCTTATTCCCAGATGTCCTCAATATCTGTTCCTATAATCCATTAGCAAACCTTCACTGACGTTCAAGGGAGATACGGGGGATATGATTCCTTGATAAGCCGACAATCTACCCCAGAAGCACTCCTTTGGCAGGGCACTTAGACTTTCCACTGCATTAAATGCTCTATATAAATATAACTTATTGCCATTGCCTCTCTTACAATGCTATTTAAATGAGGGCCTAATATAACTAATATGTTTTAAAGACAGATATATGTATAAAAGAGTAAAACATAAATTGCAAAGAACAGGAACATGGGTGGGGGACAAATGAATAATAGTAAGATTATCACATACAGTACATATTTACAAGGGGAACACAGCTATTGAAACAACTACTGAAAATGCATGTTTGAAGTAGCAAAATACACAAGTACAAAGTACAGTAAAAGTGCAAAATATGCTCAACTTTAGAACATAGCTTATTGCTTAGAATGGCAGATCTTAAATTGGAATAAATGTTTTAAAATATATACTCCAGATTAAATTACCTTTGTGATTACCTGTATATTGCAAAAGTTGAATGCCTGTTTTTACAATACCACAGAAATCATTTGTGAACAGAGCAGTAAGTCAGATTGGAACAGCTAATTCCTATGAGATTCAACAAATAATGCATAAAAAGAATAGAGAACATTTGTTCAGTTTCAATATATTCAGTTCATTTATAATTGAACTGGGTATTGCTTTCATTATATGACTGAACAATTTTCCTGTCAGATGCCTGCCAGGCTAAAAATAATGAGAACTACAGATTTTTTTTTAGGAATCGAAGGGTCAATGCTAACAAAATTTCGCCGACATATTGATCACTTTGCATGTAATAGTTGAGTAACATACTTCAAAATAGACATTCACAAGAAAACAATATTTCACATTTCCAGCACCAATGGACTGTTTTGAAAGGAAATTGGAGTAATTGCTGCTAATCCTCATCCTACATCAAAGAAAAGTTATCTATTTTGTTTACCAATTACATGGTGTTTCTATTGCAGTAGGTTCACTGGATATTGGACTGGGATCCAAAGTCAATCTAAACAGCGAAGTAAAAACAGTTCCTCACTGGGACACCCACGTTAAAAGTAAAACTTAGATCATACAATACCATGAAATATGAAACTATTAGTATAAATTTATTAGTAGTGATCCAGCGGCTCCCTATCATTTATATACTTAAAGATGCAGCACAACTACAGTATCTGTATAATTCACTCAATTCAAACATATTTATATCTGCTGACGATTTGAATTGTGCTTCTAATCTAAACTGCAAAATAGGTTGTGGGATGTATGCTACAATGTAACACGTTATATGAATGAGATTCACCAATACCTTTTGCCTTTTCTGAAGTCCTTACCAAGTTCTCGGGTTAAAGTTGTGAGATACTGAGTTGTACTGATCAAGCAGAATCAGCAAATGAAGGTTATAACAAGCTGCATCAGATAGATCATCTTGATCTCTACCCTGTTTTAGGCATTCCCTGTAACCTCTCCACCTCTCCCCTTTCTGCATCATAAAACATGTCCATTTTTCAATTCTGATAGCATTCTTCATCCGAAACATTAATTCTGTTTCTCCCTCAGCAATGCACCATAAACTGATCAGTATCTCCAGTAATTTCTGTTTTATTCTAAGGAATAGGGATGGCTACCACCATCAGGAAGGTGGAACAGGAGCCGCAAGACTCACAGCACCAGGTTCAGGAACAGTTATTACTCCTCAACCATCAGGCTCCTGAACCAATCAGGATAACATCACTCAACTTCATTTGCCCCAACATTGAAATACTCCACAACCTATGGACTCACTTCCAAGGATTCTTCATCTTACATTATCGATACTTATTGTTTAGTTATTATAATTTCTTTCCTTTTGTATTTGCACACTGGTTGAGTGCCCAGTTGGTGCAGCCATTCATTGATTCTAATGTGATTATTATGGAATTCGTTCAGTATGCCCACAATAAAATAAATCTCAGGGTTGTATATGGTGCATATGTGTATGTACTTTGATTAAAAATTTACTTTAAACTTTTACTTATTGCAAATTAACCTGTAAATAAAAGCTGGAAATACACAGGCAGTATCGATGAAAAAACATATTAGTTGATCCTTCAGGATATATGACCTACACAGATAGTCCTAACTTCTGAGGAATCCAGAACGTTAGCTAAATTTGCTTTATCCATAGGTATTGTCAGGCATGCGGATAGCATCCAGAATATTTTGAGCAAACACACAAAATTCGGGAGGGGTTCAGCAGGTCAGGTAGCATTTATGGAGGGAAACAGACAGTCAATGCCTTGCATCAAGACCTTTCTTCAGCACTGGAGAGAAAGAGCTGCATCACATGCACAAGTCTCCCACCGTCGAGGACAACTTCAAAAGGCGGTGCCTCATGGAGGCAGTATCCATCATTAAGGGTCCTCACCAACGAGTGTATACCCACCTCTTATTACTATCTTCAGGGAAGAGGTACAGGAGCCTCAATGTTTTAGGAACAGCTTCTTCCCCTCTACCGTCAGATCTCTGAACAATTCATGAACCCACGAAGAGCACCTCATTATTCCTCTTTGGCACTAGTTATCTATTCAAGTCGTAGAATAGTACAGCACAGAAGCAGGCCCTTTGGCTCATCTAGTCCATACTAAAACCACTTAAACTGATTACTTCCACACACTGACAAACTTCTGAGCGAAGATGTTTCCCCTCACGTTCCCCTTAAACTTTTCACTCTTAACCCATGACCTCTGGTTGTAGTAACTTTATTGTAACTTAATAATTTTTTTTATTTCTTGCACTGTACTGCTGCCACAAAACAAACTTCATGTCATATGTCAGTGATAATAAATGTGAATGGTGGGGGAGTGGTGGAGCAAGATATAATGTTTCCATAAGTAAGAAGTGTGACCAGAATTTTCATATTATTTTTGCATGGAATTAATTTTTTTTCCAATCTGCACAGACTTTGCTGGTTTTAAACATGATTATGCTAAGACCAATACTGTTGTTCATTGAGTAATTTTTAACAGATTGAAGATGAGTTTTATTTGTCATGTGTACATCAAAACATACAGTGAATAGCGTTAACAACAGGAATTCTGCAGATGCTGGAAATTCAAGCAACACACATAAAAGTTGCTGCGTTCACCAGCAACTTTTATGTGTGTTGAGTGAATAGCGTTGTTTGCACCTAGGACCAAAACAGTCTGAAGATGCACTGGGGCTGCCAGTGCCACACTTCTGGCACCCACATAGCATGTCCACAGTTTACTAATGCTAAAAAGTACGTCTCTGGAACGTGGGCGGAAACTGGAGCAGCCAGAGGAAACCCACACGGTCACGGAGAGAACATACAATCCCCCTGTGGACAGCTGCCAGAGTTGAATCCCAATCTTCCAATCACTGGTGCTGTAAAGAGTGATGCTCACCGCTATGCTACCGTACCACACTATAATTTGGGCAGTCATTTTGCTCCAAATAGTTACCAAATGTCACATGGATGCTGTGTCAGAACTGGTCAAGGCTTGGTCTTAAAATACATTCTCCCAAAATAAATCTGCAATTCAATTAGCCAAATAATTTGTATTAGGCAGTCGAGGCTATGACAACAAAACATAATTTTACCTAATAAACCTAATTTTATCCCAGAACAATAAAACAAATATTAAAAAAATTGCCTTTAATCAAAGTGCATGACACAGTCTAACACCTGATGTTCTCTTTCCTTGCTTATCCTGCTTCTAAAAAGTAGATTAACTTCACAATGCATTTTCTGTTTTGTGCTTTAGTGCACAAACTCAAACCTATGGTAGATGGTTCATATACAGAAAGATTATGACATATTGCTGTCATAACAAATACTTTCAAAAGTACTGAGCTTTCAAAGCTCTTGTTATGACAGCAAGACCTTAGCTGAGAGCCACATTGGCTGCAAACATTAAATACAGTGGATTCCAGTTAATTAGGCTATCGCTTAATTGGAGCAGCTGCTTACTTGGGACAACTCTTAAAGAACAAAAACTAATCAAGAAAATAGACAGGATTCCCTTTGTTTATTTAGGACACTCTACTGCTTAATTGGGACAGGAGACTATGTCAAGCAGTTTCTAACTAGTATTAGTCACATGCACTTATGTGGCATTTGACACTGAACAATGCTTAGAGTGAAGTTTTTAAATAGTGCCAGCAGTGTGTGTTTGCGTTCAAAAGGCAGTGTTTTTTGTGACAGTTAGTTGGTGGAGAAGTAAGCAGTAAGGTAATTCTGAACGGTTTTGCTCACTGCGTTTTCAAGCTTTGAGGCCGGGAGATGCGAGAAACAGCCGGGAATGAAAATGAATCAGTTTTGCTACTTCTGTAGTTTGGAACTACAAAGAACTTGAAGGTATTGGCAATCATCTTGAATGTTAAAATGAAAATGAAAATTTGGAGGATGCAATTTTCGAAAGCATTGGATGACGGCAATCCATTATCTGCACTAGGTGTCTGTGTTGATTTTGTTCATTTAGTCAATCAAAAGAAGAAGGAAAAGGCAGCATACACTAGATGAACTCCTCCAATAATCACTAGGTACTGATACATAGTAGTAGTGTTGGTCATGTTCTAATTTTTTTGTATTTCACTTAAGTACATAATTTGTTACTCAGTTAAATTAGTTTGTCTCCACTTGGAGTATTGTGAGCAGTTTTGGACTCCTTATCTAAGAAAAGATATGCTGGCATTGGAGAGGATCCAGAGGAAGCTCTTGAGAACAATTCCATGGACCACGAGGAGAAGGCAGGAGAATGGGATTGACAGGGATAATAAATCAGCCATGATGGAATGATGAACCAGACTCAATAGGCCAAATGGCCTAATTCTGCTCCTATGACTTAGGGTTTGATTTTTTCCTATATACCTTTTTAACTAAGTCCATGAAGTTTCAGCTAATTGGGGCACCTGCTTAATTAGGTCAAAATGGTCCTGATGTGCCAATTAAACAGAATTCACTTTACTATAGTTATGAGGCACAGGCTTGAAATCAGCAGAAGTTGAAAAACATGAAACTTCTAAACCTCCGAAACTCAAATACAGCTTTGCAAAACAATTGCAACCCAATGAATAAATCTATAAAAAAAATTCAACATCACTAGATCAGACAAGATTTCATATCTTCTGAGAAATCTTCTTTGTGTGCACAAAATAAATACTCTACTCAATTATTAGGGTGCTTGGTTGATTTCAGAACTGAAATAGTCAGGCCCCTCAAAAACTAAGGTTATGCCAATGAGCATAAAATGGAGAACAAAACCAATTTCCTTTCACCCTTTTTCTGATTTAAATCATGTTGATAAGAACAATTTTTGAATTAATGAACTAATTCAGATCAGTATTGTGATGAAGCCAGGCAAGTGAGAGAAATTACTTACGGACTAAGAGTAGATCTGTCACAGGAAATGAATCCAGCAGTAGTGAGGAAAGGTTGAAGTAACTGAGGACGAAGACGAAAGAAGCTAAGGAAATTCCTAAAGCAACACTCACAAAATGTTGGAGGAACTCCAGCACTGGTGTGTTGCTCTGGATTTCCAGCATCTGCAGAATTTGAGGAAATTGCCAAGCTCAGAAGTAAACTGCAGCCAATAGACAGCACCATGTAACAAGATAACCAGAACGTGAAAAGTCATTGATCGGAGATGTTAGCATCTCTTTCCAGTGCTATTGTGTGATCTACAACAATTTTCAGCATTTACTGCTCTTATTTCAGAATTGCAGCATCCGTTGCAAAATGCTTTTAAATTCAACAGATCTTCCCTACTATGGACCCAAGATGCCAATATAACATTTAATACCTCCAAACTGTGTTGACAATATAGTAAAATACACAACAGTGGAAATTAAATTCTACGGCACACCTTCAATGCGGTGTCTGGTTGCAATCAAGGGAATGATGGAGTGCAGAGAAGACTGAAGAATCTACTCCCCAGTATCAACAGTGTGATTAATAAGGAAACCGTGAGATAAAGCAAGGTTTTATTGGCATGCATGCAGCACATCCAGGAGAACTTATAGAGGTATGGTAAAGATAACTTATACAGATATGGTAAAGATCTTCCTGGAGAATCGTTTTGAAGTAAAACGTCAGAATAAGACAAAGATCTGCAAGTTTAAACTTGCAGCGTCAATCAAGGAGCAATATCAGGAATTGTCCACACACGGTTGCCGAGACATAAAAACTAAGTGAAATGGATTGCCCAAAGGGAGAGCAGACTTACAAACATATCAGAAAAAATTCTCTATCAGAAAAAAAATGCCTCATTTTTACTGCCTTTCTGGATGGACGAATTGGCTTCCTTGTAATTGCTTTCTGTATCTTCACAATCTTTTAGTTTGATCACTGTCCCTACAGAAGCACTAATTGTGCGGTTGACAGAGAAAAAAGACATACATAACAAATCTAAAGTATCACATTTAACTATTCAAAGATTTGACTTTTCACATTTTGGTTTTTTTTTATGTGCTTTGGCAATTTAGATTCCAATGGATCAAACCAGATTACAATCAGTCTTTCTTGTATGTGATTCATCATTGTTGGCTTTGAGTTCAACTATTAGTAGACATAAAATGAAATATTATAGCTATAGAAAATATGATCTATTATTCTAAAGATTTTGGAGGGACTCTGTTGGAGTAGGAACACTGGTGCATTGTGCTCTGTAAATAATATTTCCCATAGCAACAGCTCACAACACATTTATATTTCCAACAATGGGTTCTAGTTCACACAGCAGTAACTGGAATCCACATGGTCCATCCAGCTGTGTTCTGTAACAACTTGCCACAGCAAATATATCAATATCTCTAACGTTGGCTCCTCCCTCATCTGGTAGGTTGTCACTGTGTCAACACTCCATTCACCAATCTAACCGTAAGCAGGAATTGGATTACACCCATTATTTCATAGCACATCTTCACACAGCAAAAAAAAAATCATACTCTGCATCTCATGTCACTAACTTCAAAATGGATTCATCTGTACTAAATGATCAACTATCTAAGAACTATACTGGCAATCCAAAAGGAACATAAATCCAAACTATAACACTGCTAACTTCTTAAAATATTGTACAGTGAAGTATTTGTTAAACAATACTTTAAAAGTAAATACATTATAAAAATTATTTGCTCAGAAGTGACACCATTAAAAGGCTATGGGTTACATAATTGCAATCACTCCCACCCAACCCTACTCAACCCTCAATAAATTAATTTCCCAGGAAGCCAAGGGCGAATGAGATACAGCAAGATTTGAAGAAGAGCGTATTTTGACCAAGGGTTTGCAGATATACTACAATCTCCATTTTAAAACTATACCTTGTAGTTTTCATCATCACCATCATTATTACTATGATTGTTCTTGGCAATTTTTTCTACTGAAGCAGCTTACCATTGCCTTCTTCTGGGCAGTGTCTTTACAATACGAGTGACCCCAGCCATTATCAATACTCTTCAGAGATCGTCAGCCTGATATCAGTAGACACATTACCAGGACTGTCGATACAACCATCCACCACCAGCTCCCATGGTCATGTGCCCCTGATCAGGGATCTCAGCAGGTACCCAAGGGTGACCTGAAGGCTAGCAGAGGGAAGAAGTGCCTTATACCTCCTTTGGTAGAGACATATCTTCACCCCACCACTCACATGTAGTTTTAGCTTTTTAATTTATTTTTCTCATTCATCTTCTTCTTCGTCTTCATGTGCCTTGCGCGTTACACGCTTGGGCGATCATGGCTTTTCACATCGAACGATCCCATGCAGCGTCAATAATATCTCACACACTTAGATCTGTTAGTTCTTTCACAGTGTCCATATATTTTCTTCTTTGCCTTCCTCTTCCATGTTTCCCAGGCATATGCCTTTGTAATGTAAGGCATTCTATTTCTCCCTTTCTGATGACATGGCCCAGGAATTTAAGTTTCTTCTCATCTTAATGTTCTCATTAAAGATATTTTTTTATGGGCACATTGGAGTACTGTCTCATTAGTTATCCTATCTCTATATGATATTTTCAGCATTCTTCTAAGAAACCATATTTCTGTTGTTTCTAAGTTTCTTTGGAGTTCTGGTGTTATAGTCCATGTTTCAGAAGCATACAGCAAGATTGACCAGATGTAACATTTTAGTAGCCTAAGCTTTGTTATAGTAATGTGTCTGTTGGTAAAAATGGGTTTCATTTTTTGGAAGTTAGTTTTGGCAATAGCAATTCTTCTTTTTATTTCTACTTTGCTTCTAAAATCTTGTGATATAAAGCTACCAAGGTAATTAAAGCTGATCTTTTGTTCAATCTCTTGATTACCGACGTACAATTGGCAGTTGGGAGTATCCTGATGTTTTGATATTTTTTTACAGTTGATGGTTAGACCAAAATCTGCACTTGTTTGTACTACTTTGTCAAGGAGGATTTGTAGGTTTCCTGCAGCATTTGCTATTAGGGTGGTATCATCTGCATATCTTATATTGTTGATGTTAACACCTCCAATTTTTATCCCATCTAGGTGTCCTATTTCTCTGAGAATCATTTCACTATAGATATTAAACAATTCTGGTGAGGCAACGCATCCCTGTCTAACTCCTCTTTGGATTTTAGTCCAACTGCTTATATTATCATCAATTTTTACCGTTGTCATTTGGTTCCAATATAAAGTTTGAAGCAGTTGTTGGTCCCTTCCATCCATGTTTAGTTTAGCGAGAATTTGAAATAATTTTTCATGTTGCACTTTGTCAAATGCTTTAGTGAAATCAATAAAACATAAAAAGACATCATTTTGATATTCAATTGCTCTTTCTGAAAGCAATCATATTATGAAAATTGCATTCATAGTTCCTTTATCCTCAATAAACCCATATTGTAGTTTAGAAGTTTCTGGCCTTAACTTGTTTTTAATTCGACTCAGAACAATTCTCAACAAAACCTTTATTATGCGACTCATAAGACTGATTGTTCTATAATATAAAATACTCTGCAGATGCTGGGGTCAAAGCAGCACTCTCCATACGCTGGAGGAACTCAGCAGGTCGGGCAGCATCCATGGAAACGATCAGTCAACGTTTCGGGCCGGAACCCTTCGTCAGGACTGAAGAGGGAAGGGGCAGAGGCCCTATAAAGAAGGTGGGAGGAGGGTGGGAAGGAGAAGGCTGGTAGGTTCCAAGTGAAAAACCAGTAAGGGGAAAGATAAAGGGGTGAGGGAGGGGAAGCAGGGAGGTGATAGGCAGGAAAGGTGAAGAAGGAATAGGGGAAAACACAAAGGGTAGTAGAAGGAGGCGGAACCATGACGGAGGTGATAGGCAGCTGGGGGAGGGGGCAGAGTGAAATAGGGATAGAGGATGGGAGGGGGAGGGAATTACCGGAAGCTGGAGAATTCTATGTTCATACCAAGGGGCTGGAGACTACCTAGACGGTATATGAGGTGTTGCTCCTCCAACCTGAGTTTAGCCTCATCATGGCAGTAGAGGAGGCCATGTATGGACATATCCGAATGGGAATGGGAAGCAGAGTTGAAGTGGGTGGCAACCGGGAGATCCTGTCTGTTCTGGCGGACAGAGCGGAGGTGCTCAACGAAGCGGTCCCCCAATCTGCGTCGGGTTTCAATGATGTAGAGGAGGCCGCACTGGGAGCACCGGATGCAATAGATGACCCTCATGGTTCTGCCTCCTTCTACTATCCATTGCGTTTTCCCCTATTCTTTCTTCACCTTTCCTGCCTATCACCTCCCTGCTTCCCCTCCCCCACCCCTTTATCTTTCCCCTTACTGGTTTTTCACCTGGAACCTACCAGCCTTCTCCTTCCCACCCTCCCCCCACCTTCTTTATAGGGCCTTTGTCCCTTCCCTCTTCAGTCCTGATGAAGGGTCTCGGCCCGAAACGTTGACTGATCATTTCCAGAGATGCTGCCCAACCTGCTGAGTTCCTCCAGTGTGTTGCAAGTGTTGACTGTTCTATAATTTTTGCAGTCAATAGTTCCAGGAATTTTTGGCAGAGTTATAAATACTGATTTCAAGAGATTGTCAGGCAATGCACCAGACTCATATATGCCATTAAACAGTTCAAAAAAAAATCTATGCCCAGATCTTCTAGGGCTTGTATCATTTCCACTGAAATTTCATCAGGTCCAGTGGCTTTACCATGTTTCATACTTTTCATTGCTTTAGTTATTTCTTCTTTGGTCATAGGTGAGCCAGAATTAGGGTATTTAATATCTGGGGGTTCCTCTCTATTATCCTCAAACAGCTGCTCTATATACTGAATCCACCTCTCATATATTTTATCTAGATCTGTTAGTATGGATCCATCTGCTGATCTTATGCATTCTGTAGAGGAGGTTTTCTTAATTCCAGTAATTTCCTAAATTTTCTTGTGCATTTCTTTGCTGTTGTTAACATGGTTTTCTACTTCATTGCATTTTTGATTCAGCCATTCTTCCTTTGCAATATTGCGCAATTGTCTCGTCTGTCTGTCTAAATCTCTGTATTGCACTTCATGATTCTTCACTAACCTTCTTTGTTCCATCAGATCTAGAATTTCTTGGGTAATCCACCCCTTGTTGGTGTGTTGGATTTCTTGTACTGGGATTATCTCCTCTGCTGATTGCTGTATAGCATATATAAATCTGTCCCAAATCAGTGTTGTTACATTTTCTCATTCATACCCATTCAAAATTGACAACCTTAAGTTAATGCCGAGTCTCCCTGCACAACACTTGCCGTGAAGGTTCTTCCATAACACTGAGAGGTGAGAGGTTTTAGATATTGCCCACGCAAGAATGACAGAGTAAGAATATTTTTCCAAAACAGGATATTGGGAGCTGATGGTAGGGACTGAGGGATGCCTAATTGTTGCAGTGCACTTTATAAACATCACAAGGTTTAAGGTGCTGGAGAACTAATCATAGATTCATAAAGACAAATAGCACAGAAACAGGCACTTTGGTCCAGCTGGCCATCAAGTACCCATCTATATTAACTGGATTTTACACCAGTTATCATATAAATGACATTTTAATCTTGGCAATTCAAAGTACATTTATTATCGAAGTACATACATGCCACCATATACAATCCTGAGATTAGCTTTCATGCTGGCATGCTCAACAAATCCATCATAGAATAATAACCAAAACAGAATCAATGAAAGACCACACCAACGGGCATTCAGTCAGTGTGCAAAAGACAACAAACTGCAAAAACAAAATGAAGTAAATAATAATAGTAGTAAGTAAATAAACATAAATAGCGAGAATGTGAGATGAAGAGTCCTTGAAAGTGAGTCCGGCGGTTTCAAAGTTTCAAAGGTTCAATTTGATGTCAGACAAATGTATACAATATACATCCTGAAATACTTTTTCTTCGCAAACATCCACAAAAACAGAAAAGCGCCCCAAAGAATGAATGACAGTTAAATGTTTGAACCTCAAAGCCAACCCTCCCATTTCAATGGGAACATTTCAATGATAGGGCAAGTGAAGTTGAGTGAAGTTATCCCCTTTGGTTCAAGAGCCTGATGGTTGAGGGTTAATAACTTCTTGAACTTGGTGACGCGAATCCTGAGGCTCCTGTATCTTCTTCCCGATGGCAACTGAGAGAAGAGACATGTCCTGGGTGATGAGGGTCATCCAGATAGGACTTAAATGTTGTGAGAGTACCTGCCTCCAATTCTCACTCAGGCAAGTTCCAACCACCATCTGAATGAGAAAAACCTTCATCAGATCTTAACCCTCAACCAGTGCCCTCATTTGGCCAGCATGGTGGTAATTGCATAACACTATTACAGCCCCAGCTGTAAAGTCTGGGTCTGATTCCAGCCAGTCTGAAAGCAATTTGTATGCTCTCCCTTGAAGCACGTGGATTTCCTCTGGGTGCCCTGGTTTCCTCCTACAAACGATACAATCTAACGACATATTGTTGAAGTTAATGAGTTGTGGGCATGCTATCTTGGTGCCAGACATGCCTTGACTCTTTGTGAGATGCCCAGCACAATCCTCACTGATTTGATTTCATGCAAATCATGCATTTTGCTGGGTGCTTAAATGTACATGTGACAAATAAAGCTAATCTTAATCTTATCTAATCTGATTTTCAATCCTACTTCTAGGAGGAAAAGTTTATTTTTTATTCGATCCACATCCCTTAATTTTTTAAAGACTATCATTCAACCTTTGACCTCTAAACACAAAATACTCTGCAGATGCTGGGGTCAAAACAACACTCACAAGACGAAGGGTTCCGGCCCGAAACTTTGACTGATCGTTTCCACGGATGCTGCCCGACCTGCTGAGTTCCTCCATCCTGTTGTGAGTGTGACCTTTGACCTCTACTCCATGGAAAATAAACCTAGTATCCCAGTTCCATAACTAAGATGCTCCACCCCAGAAACACCTCGGTAAATGTCCTTTGCATGCTCCTCAATGCAATACACTCTTTCTCGACAATCAGAAATATGAACGTTGCTCGACGATCTCAGGCTCAGCGTTGATGACCTGGAATGTGAGCTTCAAACACTGCGATGCATTGGCGGGGGGGGGGGGGGGAAGAACTACTGTGCTTCAGGAGGCAGTCGCATCCATTACATTAACAACTTCAATTTCAGTCTGCGGCTAATGAAAAGAAGGTGTTACTTCAAGTGAAGTAGGCAGGGGTATCCAAGAGGTACTGCTGAAGAACCTCACTCTTTGAGCTTGCCCAGCAGGTCTGAGATTGTTGCGCTTAAAAGGATGAGAGCAAGAGCCATAGGAAGGAGGAGCCATCAAACCGTGGCACCTCAGTCCAGGAAGCCATTCAGGGGCAGCGTGAAGGGTTGCAGGGGGGGCGAAAAGGAAAGAGAAATGGAGTTGTAATTGGGGAAGAATAGTCAGAGGAATAGACACAATTCTCTGCCACAAGGACCGAGAGTCCCAAAGAATATTTGCTTGGTACCTGGGTTTGAGATGTCTCAAATTTAAAAAAAGATGTATTGAGTTTCTAAAGCCAAGTATAAATTAAGCATACTACAAAACATAAATACTGGGGGTGAATGGCCCAAATGTGCAATCCCATCTACTCAAAATACTGGAGAAGTCATGACAAAAAGCTGCTTACTACATTGCATACACAAAGTCATCATGTGATTCCTGAGCAATCAGTGAAAAGGAATGAAAACACAGAAACGGAAACACAAATCCAAAACAAGAATGTTACGCTTGGAAAGACTCTGTGTGACCCTTTGAACAATCAAAATGAATTCAGGATATCACACAAGCCAAGATTACATTAAGTGGTGCCCCAGCTGGTGTGCAAAAGGATGGAACAACTCCATTTCTCTCTTTGGCCTAACCATTAGAAACTTGACATACGCCCAAGGTATGCAGCCTCAGGTGCAGGTGATCAGGCATTTCACATTTTTGCTCCCTACGGAGACTGGGATCAGGAGCAGAGTGGTGAACCAGCCTGATTGACAATGTATGGACAGGTCTGGTAGCTATAGCGTCGGTTATATTTATATTGTAGTCGGGGTGGAAGAAGTGGATAGCAAGGTCCCATTGGAGGCAAAGGTGGGGTGGGAACTGCAATAAGGAGGTGGAAGATTGATGGGATTGGAAGAGAAAGCACATCTGGACAGCAAAGATGCACACATCAGGATGCTCCTTATCGATTACAGCTCAGCATTTAACATCATCATCCCCTCAAAAGTAATCAGTAAACTCCAAAATTGGGGCTCAATACCCCCTTGCGTAATTGAATCCTCACTTGTAGACCCCAGTCAGTTCAGATTGGCAAAAACATCTCCTCCTCAATTTCCATCAGCTCAGGAGCACCGCGGGGATGTGTACCTAGCCCCCTGCTCTACTCACTTTACACCCATGACTGTGTGGCTAAGTAGAGCTCCAACACCGTATACAAGTTTGCTGATGACTCCACTGTTGTGGGCCAAATCAGCACGCAGGAGGGACATTGAAAATTTGGCTGAGTGGTGTAATAACAACAACCTCTCACTTAATGTCAATAAGGCCAAGTAGACTTCAGGAAAGGGAAACCAGAGGTCCATTACCCAGTAATCATTGGAGGATCGGAGAATCAGAAGTGGAAAGGGTCAGGAGCTTCAAATTCCTGGGTGTCACTATCTCAGAAGACCTGTCCTGGACCCAATATTTAAATATCATTGCGAAGAAAGCACAACAGCACCTCTACTTCCTCAGGAGTCTTCAGAGATTCAGCATGTCATTAAAAACCTTGGCAAACTTCCATAGATACATGGTGGAAAGTGTGCTGACCGGCTGCATTATGGCCTGGTATGGGAACACCAACGCCTTTGAGTGGAAAATCGTACAACAGGTAGTGGATTCAGCCCAGTACATCACAGCCAAAGCCCTCCCAAGCATTGAGCACATCCACATGAAACATTGCCATAGATCATCAAAGGTCCTCACCACCCAGGCCGTGCTCTTTTCTCACTGTTGCCGTCAGGTAGAAGGTACAAGTGTCTCATGACTCACACCACCAGGTTCAAGAACAGTTACCATCAGGCTCTTGAACAGAAGGGGATAAATACACTCATTCATTGACTTTGTTATATTGTTACATTATGCTCATTATTTATTACTATTTATTTATTAACAATTTACAGTTTTCAGATCCTGTTTACAGTTACTGTTCTATACATTTGCTAAGTATGCTTGCAGAAACAGAATCTCAGTGTTGTATGTGATGACATGTATATGCTCTGACAATAAATTTACTGTGAACTTTAGAAAGGGAAGAAATTAATGTGCCCAGAATCACTGGGATATCAGTGAAACCTACCTAAAGTTGAAATGTCCAGAGGGCCGTTTCCAATAGTGGGAAAGTCTAGGGCCAAAGAGCACAGCCTCAGAATACAGGGTTGTTCTTTTAGAACAGAAATGAGAAAGAATTTATTTCGCCAGAGGGTGGAAAATCTGTAGAACTCATTGCCACAGACGGCTATGGAGGCCAAGTCATTGGATATATTTAGAGTGGTGGTTGATAGGTTCTCGAGTAGTCACAGGTTATAGACAGGAGAATAGAGATAATAAGTCAGCCATGACCGAATGGTAGAGCCGACTCGATAGACTGAATGGCCCAATTCTACTACTATAGAGGATAGAGGGGAAGCCTTTTAGGACCAAGATTAGGAAAAACTTCTTCACACAGAGAGTGGTGAATCTGTGGAATTCTCTGCCACAGGAAACAGTTGAGGCCAGTTCATTGGCTATATTTAAGAAGGAGTTAGATATGGCCCTTGTGGCTACGGGGGTCAGGGGGTATGGAGGGAAGGCTGGGGCAGGGTTCTGAGTTGGATGATCAGCCATGATCATAATGAATGGCGGTGCAGGCTCGAAGGGCCAAATGGCCTACTCCTGCACCTATTTTCTATGTTTCTATGTCTTATGGTTGTATTTGGGCAAGCAGGGAAGAAATCAGAAGACCTGCAATTGTAGAGTCATGGATTATGGAGAGGCTCTATGATGTCAGGTGTGCAGTAGCAGAGGAGATTGCAAGGTGAACAGGAGCTGCCAGTGCAGTGTAGAGATGGGATGAGGGGGATGAGGGGGATGTGGAGTGTCAAGGCCTACACCAAACACTAATTATTTCACTTTTCTGGCAAGCTTCCCAATCTATCTCTGTGCACAGCATCACATTTCACTCTTAAAAAAAATAGTGGCAATCACAGGAGAGTGAGAAACAGTTAAATATCTATTGAGTATAGTGACACACCATTCCCAATATTCTTCTCAACCCTCAGATTAAATTGGCATTTCACTTCTATAACTTTTACTAATCTCACACCTTTGTCAGTATTGGCCATGAATCCTCAATTTTGAATTTAATAGAATGGGTGGAAGATTACATCTAAAATAAAATAACAGTATCTATTATAAACTGTGTCAGCCAGTCAGGGAGGGGCAAATCTGAGCACACAGAAAACAAGCAACACACACAAAATGCTAGTGGTATGCAGCAGGCCAGGCAGCATCTATAGGAAGAAGCACAGTCAACAAAAACACAGAAAACAAAAGTCAATTTGGTTGGAATACAGAATATACACTCAATGACCACTTTATTATGTGCACATGCTCACTCAGAACATAGAATAATACAGCACATTACAGGCCCTTTGGCCCACAATGTTGTGCCGACCCTCAACCCTGCCTCCCATATAACCCCCCTAATGCAGATGTCTAATCAGCCAATCATGTGGCAGCAACTCAATGCACAAAAGCATGCAGACATGGTCAAGATGTTCAGTTGCTCAGACCACACATCATAATGGGGGAAAAAATGTGATCTAATTTGCTTTGATCAAGTGGTTTGAATATCTCAAACTGCTGATCTCCTGGGATATCTTGCACAACAGTCTCTACAATTTACAGTGAATTGTGCAAAAAATCAAAAGAAAAGATATCCAGTAAGCAGCAGTTCTATGAGCAAAAACACCTCGTTATTGAGAGAGATCAGAGGAGAATGACCAGACTGGTTCAAGCTGACAGAAAGGCAACAGTAACTCAAATAACCATGCCTCACAATAGTGGAGTGCAGAAGAGAATCTCTGAATGCACGCGGCATCAAACCTCAAAGGGGCTGGGCTACAGCACCCAAAAGACTACGAACATACACTTAGTGGCCACTTTATTAGGTACTCTCTCAAAAATAAAACAAATTTCACCATAAAGTTGCAGTAAAGCATTATGCTCAGCAGAATACCATAGTGAAAGAAATGGAATAGGGGCAGGTATAAGCTATTATGTCCTGCAGACCAGCTCTGCCACTCAAGATAATGCCTTTTTCTGCCTTCTAACCAACTGTCCACACATACAGTAATAACACATTACTTTATGTACAGTACATAAGGTTTCTGCATTTATAGTCTGTGTTGCAATGCAACAACCAGCTTTTCAAAATCCAGATATTCTGTATCAATAGGCTGCCATTCATCTGCTCCATGAACTGCATGTTTAGAAGGTCTCTCGTAAGATTCACCTGATTTTGCCGGTTCTATCTAATCACATTGTATTTTTCTAAATGCACCGTCTATCATCAGTTCTTTTATCATAGATTCCAGCTGTTTCCTAATCATTTTAGGCTAAGTGAGCTGGAATTTCTCACCTTCCTCTTTTCTGCATTCTTGATGCATTTGCCAAGCATCGAAATCTTTCCAGTATTTGACTTTGAGGAAGCCAAGCAAAGTATTCAGTATCCTTTTGACTACTTTCTTTTTTTAAGAGGACTCTTAAGATGTAGACTAATAGGTCCAGAGATCTGTCAGCCTTTAATTCCACTAATTAATGTAGTCAATTAAATAATTAATAATCAGATATCGCTGTGATGATTGTACGTTCTAGTACCAATTGTTTGGCGACAATGAAGTATAAAGTAAAGTCTTTCTCCCCCCTCTAGAAACAGTCAAACTCCTTAATGGACATAAGTCTGGGTGCAGAGCTTAAGCAAAACAATTCAGGTACTGGACCAGCTAATTCCAAACAAAGAGTTCTTGAAAGTTTCTGTGGAAGCAGGGTAGTCGAAGAATCCGTCGCCAAAAATAGTGAAAAGAAAAAGAAGCAAAACATAACTAGTGACCTTTTCGGTCCTAACTTTCAGCATTTTCCTAGCATCTATGAATGGACATGAAGTTACACAGAAACAACATAACATAAATTAAAGCAGAGAGAGGAAATTCTAAAAATAAAGCCCCAAATGGAAGTAAGAAGGTTATAATATATGAACATATATGAATATATGAAGGTTATAATTACAGGGCTCAAGAGGATGGCTGAATGACAATTAACTTGAAGAAAATGAAAGGAAAGAGAAAATATTTCAGAACGGACTACTCGAATGATAGAAAACCAAAGGTGGCTTTTGTGGGCAGAATTGCTAAGTGTAATACAGGATATTATTGTGATTGTGGAGATTTGGCCACATTGAAGTTTGTGAAGGTGGTTAATAGCAACTCCAGTGAGGGTGAATCACAATTGTATATTTCTACAGAATTAGTGCCAGGGTATTTCAGTCAAAAGACGTGGAGAATCAAAGCTCCAAGTTCAACTCAGATTTCAACTACAACTGCATTTCAAAGTCAAAGGCAGGTTTATGCACAGGTGCAATGGAAAACTTGCAAAAGCATTACAGGCACATAACATTATGTAAGCTGCATTCACAAGAAAGAGGAATTAAATGTAAATGATACACACCTTTTATACAAGAAAGAACACAATTAGAACAAAAGCAGTGCATTGTACTGCAAAGTGGTCATCGTGTCACTATACTGAGACATTGCAAGTTGGTTCAAAAACTGAATGATTGAAGGGAAGTATTCGTTGAACCCGATGGTGTGGGACTTCAAGCTTCTGTACTTCCTATTCAATAGTAGCAGAAAAAGGGGGCATAGTCCAGATGGTGGGGATTTTTGATGAGAGGTGTTGCCTTCTTAAGGTAACACCTCCTGTGGATACCATCAGTGGTGGGGAGGGATGTGCTACTGATATATTGGTACAGTCCACTCCCCTCTGCAGCCTCTAACAATCCTTACACACTTTCCTTGTGACTGTATCCATGACAGGGCACCTGATATGTTAACACTGATATATAGTTCTGAAACTGTATACATATTTTCTGATATGGATACACAGAAAAAAGTGATTTTCTTGACACAAAGACACCCACCCCCCCACTTAATGGTATCACCTCCCTTTCTTCCACGGCAGCTTATGAGCTATAAAAACTCTTCTGCCATGTCTTTGTTATCTCCGGACAACAATTCATTGCTAATTGAGGTTTGAAACTCTGAATAACAAAGTTATAGTTGACCATTCTTGTCAGCATCCCTCATTCTTCACTCTGAAGACTTGAGACATAGAGTGCTAGAATTCTTTCCCTAAACCTTACCCTCTTGACATTTCTGTCCTTCTTTAACCTACATTTAACCTACTTTTTTGACCATCGTTTCAATTAAAGATTACTTTGATAGCACTTCAAACATTTTCCAAATGCAAGGGCACAAGGATCTTAATTCCTGATTTATCAAGTATGAAACATAATTCTACGCAAGGTTACCAGGCTAAAATCACATCTCAGTTCCAACCTCAATTGGCAGTGAAATGACTCAGAGGGATTTTTAAAAAGTCCTTTTGAGGTAAGTGAAACTACTCAATTATGAGGGAAAATGCTTTCACCTACTGAAAGCATGGATTCACTTTCAAGATGTGTACTGCCATCCAGAGAGTGAGACTCATAATTACAAATCTTTGGTTTATTTGGAACTCTAAATCAGCAATGTCCACATGAAAGGTTCCAAACACCATTTGGAGAGAATTGCCCTGCTCTGCTACGATGTTCTGACGAACACTCAAAAATCAATCAACATATAAAGACAATATCAGCCATCTATATTTCAGCTGTTAGATGTGTGCTGA
The DNA here is from genome assembly GCF_030028105.1 of Mobula birostris. Classification (NCBI taxonomy): domain Eukaryota; kingdom Metazoa; phylum Chordata; class Chondrichthyes; order Myliobatiformes; family Myliobatidae; genus Mobula; species Mobula birostris. The sequence continues at coordinate 37,546,801 of NC_092390.1, forward strand.
GTAGCCGCTGCATTTTCAACATTCTAACAAGAACTATACTTCAAAAGTACTAATTGGTAGTTGTGTCTTTGACCTTAAATTGTGAAAAGCATTAGTTGCATACAACTCCACTCTATTAAATAGCAAATCAGAGACGGTTCATGCCTCACGACGCTTTTACAGCTCAGTGCTCCGCAGTTCAGCGTTCAATTCCAACATCATCTGTAAGGAGTCTGTACGTTCCTCCTCATGGAATGCGTGCCTTGCCTCTGGGTGCTCAGGTTTCCTCCAACAGTCCAAGGATGTACCGGTTCATAAGATAATCGGTGATTGTAAATTGTTCCGTGATTAGGCTGGGGTTAAATTGGGCGTTCCTGGGCAGCATGGCTTGAAGGGCTGGAAGGGCCTATTCCCTGCTGTATCTCAATAAATAAACAAATAAACAAACAAACAAACTCATCAGAAACCAGAATTGTAATACCAACAAACAAAAGAAGATATTCCGTTTGGCGATGTGGAAACAATTAGTGAAGAAAACATTACATAGAAAAATTATTATCGATACTCTGAATCTAATCCACTCCCCATGGTCCTCCTAGGTCATGGAAGATCTCAAGTGCATAGACAGGCATTGTACTGTTGATCCAGACACAGAAAGTACCATGGAATAGAGGCAGCAGCCGGAATATCCATTCCCAAGAGCTGCACACAATCTGAATTTAGAGGTGGTCACCTTAGCCAGATCAGGCGCAGACATAAACGGACTTGGTCTCACCCTTTGCCTCACTTCTATCAGGTGACTAAAGGTCTGTTATGTAAAAGTGAAGTGGAGTTAGGAACTAAGGTGTTGTCCTTACATAACTTAACCACAAGCAAGAGAAGTGAAAAGCAGTCTATTCACTCTCATTCCCCGGCACAGTGACCTGAAGCCTCACTAGCCCGAGTCTGTCTGATGAGAGACATATTAAGATCATTCAAGAATAAATCAGCAAGTAAAAAAAAATTCATTAAATCATAAAGTTTAAACAACTCCAGTATTCCAACAATGACATAAACATGAGAAAACATTATACAGAAGCCACGATCAATGACCTATCAGAACCAAAACCAGCACAAAAATACAGCATTGAAACCACTACAGCCAAGCTTACGACAATGAATCACATGCTTATTCTACAAAAGTCTCCAAATAAATCAATCTCACCAAAAACACTCACAAAATTTCGACAGACGTACCAAGAAGAGCATTCTAATTGGCTGCATCATCGCTCAGTATGGGGGGGGGTCATGGCACAGCATCGAGGTAAACTGCAGAGAATTGTAAAATTAGCCGGCTCCATCATGGGCACTAGCCTCTGCAGTATCCAGGACATCTTCAAAGAGTGATACCTTAAAGAGTCGGTCTCTATCCTTACGAACCTCCACTACCCATTCTGTCTTCTCATTGCTACCCTTAGGAAGGAGGTACAGAAGTTTGAATTCATATACTCTGCAATTCAGGAACAGCTTCTTCCTCACTGCCATCTGATTTCTGAATGGATATTGAACGCATGAACACTTGCTACGTTTAAATCATTTCTGTTTGCACAGTTTATGTCTAACTTACTGAGCTTTCTAAGTACTTTCTGGTTTTAATTCTTTAGAATTGTTTCTCCCAGCTCTATTGTGTCTACCCCAGTGAAGAGTTACATTTTTGAAAGACAAACCTGCGTTCCTTATTCCCACTCCGGCACATTTGTTCTGCTTCTCCAGAACGTTAGAAGATTTTATACCAGGACTTGTTTTCTTATTGTCGATGCACATCTCCATTTTCAATTCACAACTCCCAAAAATGACATGTTACAATGAAGTACATACAAATCCATAGCTATATTTATGATTAAAAACAATCCTGTGAATATGCTTTTTCAGATTTTAATTGAAAGTTTCAATTTCAAATGTGAAGCTTTTAGTTAAAATATACAAGGAACTGAAAGTAAAAATTAAGGAACTAGTTCCTTAGGCTGGTGAATCAAGCCATTGTCAGCCCAGATATCTGTCAAGGTAGGGGCAGCTTGAGTCTCACTGACCCAGAGCTGCTTAATGTCATCTTCAAGAGGCAACCAGGTCTCCTGTTGGTTAGGAAATTCACTACAGACATCCCACCTCTCCTGGAAGTTCCGGGAGTCTCCCGCATACTAATAGAAGCTCCCTGATGCCCGCAAATTATATACATTATCCTGGAAATGAGAGGGAGAACGGGAGCGCGAGTGACAACCGGAGCGGGAGCTAGATCGAGAGCGGGAGCAAGAGCAAGAGCGAGCATCCTGATTGGTCTCTCTTTGTGCTAAGTAGACCTATCAGTTTTCTCTGTGGGTGGGCTTCACAGTCGTCCTCTATCTCTCCAAGGTTGCAGAAGATACTAAGATTGGTGGAGGGGCAGGTAGTGTTGAGGAAACAGGTAGGATGCAGAAGGACTTAGATTAGGAGAATGGGCAAGAAAGTGATAAATGAAATACAATGTTGGAAAATGCATGGTCATGCGCTTTGGAAGTAGAAATATATGTGCGGAATATTTTCTAAACAGGGAGAAAATCCAGGAATCTGAGAATGCAGAGTGACTTGGGAGTCATTGTGCAGAACACCCTGAAGGTTAACTTGCAGGTTGAGTTGGTGGTGAGGAAGGCAAATGCCATGTTAGCATTCAGTTCAAGAGGTCTAGAATACAAGAGCAAGGATGTGATGCTGGGACTTTATGAGGCACTGGTGAGGCCTCACCTTGAGTATTGTGAACAGTTTTGGGCTCCTTAACTAAGAAAGGATGTGCTGGCATTGGAGAAAGTCTAGAGGTGGTTCACAAAGCCTTGACAGAGTAGATGTGGAAAGGATGTTTCCCATGGTGGGAGAGTCTAGGACAAGAGGGCATAGCCTCAGGATAGAAGGGTAGCCTTTCAAAGCAGAGATAATGTGAAACTTCTTTAGCCAAAGGGTGGTGAATTTGTGGAATTTGTTGCCACATGCAGCTGTGGAGGCCAGGTCGTTGGACATATTTAAGGCAGAGATTGATAGGTTCTTGATTGGACATGGCATCAAAGGTTATGGGGAGAAGGCCAGGAACTGGGGTTGAGGAGGAGATAGAAAAAAAGCGATCAGCCATGCTTGATTGGCGGAGCAGACTCGATAGTCCGAATGGCTTAATTCTGCCCCTCTGTCTAGTCTTATGGTCTTAAAAAAGAGGCACAGATAGATAGCCCACGTCTTTTTCTCCATTGTGTTGGTGTGGGGTGGCGGGGGGAGCAGGAAGAGAGTCTAAAACAAATTGACATAGGTAAGAGCGAGGAGGTATAAATGAGATCTAGAGGGAGAAGGTTTCAGGAGGATCTGAGGGGTTAATTTTTTTCCCACACTAAAGATTGGCTGGTATCTGGAAAAAGGAGTAACAGTGACAACATTTCAGAGACATACTGACTAATACTTAAACGAACAGAGTATAGAGTGATATAGAATTAATGCACACAGGTGGGATTAGTATGGATTGGCATGGGGGCTAGCATGCACATGATGAGCTGAAAGGTCTGTTCCTGTGCTGTACAACTCTATGACTACAAGTCTTCATGCTACAGTTTGGCTGTGCAAGGTTAATAAAAGGGCAGAATTTGGCATCATCATCTGTCTACTCCGTACACGTCCAATGGTTTTAATGTTCTTCCTGCCCACACTCCTCAACTACAAAATATGCACACTTCATTTATGTGGCAAACCAGTGGCACTGTAGCAACTAACAACGGGCTACACTTCTTTTACCAATGATTCCTGTTACTTCCTAGCAGCCACTGAGCAAGATAATAAATCATTGTTATTGAAAACCTAATTATGTTTTAATGTCTTATTTGTATGTTCAGGGAGCTTGCCAGATCTACATTTCACTGGGCCAGTGCTACTCAAGAACACCAAATCTCAACTCATGGTTTACTTTCATGGTCTGCATTGGCAACCTTGCCTCTGAGCTCATTCCCAAATGCCCGAAAGAGGACAGAATTTCAAACCATATTCCAACTCTTGGTACCCACATTTTTAAGTATTTTCTCTCCCCCACTGTCCAGCCACTGTGCAATCATACCCGATGGATGATGTGCGTTGCACTTGCAAATCGTGCAGCAGACTTGGTGTTACATTGTCATATATACTTGACTCCCACTACAAATCACTTCTAAAACTCTCAGCAGTCAGAGATGGACAAATGCCAGTGCTGCCAGCAACATCTGCATCATTTTTTTAAAAAATGAACCTGATGAATGTATTTCCATGGAAAATGAACGTATTTCCCCATCTTTGTGGAGAATATTTTGGTATCCTGACACAGTCTACACCGATGAATATAATTTATTTTTCTGAAGAAGGGTCTCAGCCCAAAACATCAACTACCGATTGACTTCCATAGATGCTGCCTGACCTGCTGAGTTCCTCTAGCATTTTGTATGTATGAATTCATTTTTTGCTCTTCTATCTTCTGCATCACTTTTGCTGGAGATTGCTGGCAGTACATAAGAGAAAGCTTAGGCTATGAGAAACATCAAAAACAAGAACAAATCATTGGGCCTATTTAATGAACCATTCAAATTAAGTCTCAAAGGGCCTTTGAAAACACACGAACAGAAGCAATACACAAACTAGGAAAAATAAAAATTAATTAGTTTAAGTCAGGGAAAAATCTGAACTTTACTCTAAGAGAGTATCAGGAATGAACTTTAACAGAGTGGCCTAAACAAGCAAGGGAAAAATCAATGTACCAAAACACATGGCCCAAGGTTAAATTCAATAAGGGCCTCGATTTTCATTTAAATTAAATCCTCCAGCACTTGCTGTGCAACTTCTGGCTGCTTGGGGGCAAATAAGATACAAATTTAAGGCACTACATTGCTGAGAAAACTGTCCTGGGAGGAAGCATGGGCGTGGATAAAGCTGTTGGGACTGAACCAAGCAGCAGCCAACAATGACACTTGCAAGACCGTACCAGAACCTAGTTTCAGAAATCCCATGCAGACTTGGCTCTCCTTAACATAGCTGACTCAGTACCAATGTTTTTCCAGAGAACCCCGTTTCAGGAAGGGATCCCGGAATGGGCAGGCAGAGTTTCCAGTCAGTTAAATTTTAATAATACAGATATCTTACAGCCACACTGATTCGCGTATGGAATGCGTTGCTTTCTCTGAATTATGTGCATGCTTATATCGCAATTTGCAACATGGATCAAATATAAGAATCTGAATAATTGCTAACTTTGTGCACTTTCACAATGTAAAGCTCTTTGAGGCAATTCTGAACTAAACTTGAATCAAAAACGGATGCTCAACAGTTGAGGCACGGCTTGGATATTATTACCAGTTATAAAGTTAAATCATACGACATAGTCAACAAGGCTTTACTTCCTGATGAGCTCAAAATGCCATCTATGCTTGCTTTGACCACCAAAACATGAAGAAACCACACAAACTTCCACGGCGCCTGATGATCCTGCAATTTCAGTCCCTGAGGCCCAAGAGCTAACAGCCTTCGGGAGGGTGAACCCACAAGAAGCAACTGTCCCAGATGAGGTGCCGGGGCGTATTCTGGAGTTATGGTATATAGCAATCACTAATTTCAACAGCAACCTAGTCTCCAGACCTGATTATACATTGTAGATTGAATTTAAAATGCAGCGCTGAACGATGGTCTTCCTGGAGCTGCATTTTGGGGTTGATTGCAAATAAAGAAACACGTCATGTGACCTCAGATGCCTGAGTGAATGCGGGTCAATGTGAGTGGGAATTAACATGAATTTTGGGTGTCTGCAGTGTAGGTGTGAAGACAAAGATGTTCAAAAATTATATGTAAATTATAGTCAAGTCAAGTCAAATTTGTTTATAAAGCACACTTAAAAACAACCCATGTTGACCAAAGTGCTTTACAAACCATAACAGGTAGCTAAAATCACAAATACAAGAAACACAGATACAAACAACAAGGCACACAGCTTATAGGCACAAAATAAACAACACATGAGCCTAGGCACAAACCAAAAATCAGCCACATCAGGAAGATTCAAACACCAGTAAATAAAGATAAGTTTTGAGCCTGGAATTAAACGAGTCAATGGAGGGGGCAGATCTGATAGGGAGGGGAACATTGTCGATACTTTGTAACTATAGAATTGTCCTGCTGTTACCTTTGACCTTTAGCATATTAAAATATCGTGATATTGGGTCAGGCAGGCCTCTTCTTCCAAGAGTGCTTCAACTGTGATGCCTGCTGCTCATTTTGCTGAATAAGCATTTCCATATCCACCAGCTTCAGTGTCCCTCCGGTGACTTTGTTCATGTCACAACAGGATACCAGGCCAAGTATTAAAAACCTGTGTGGATCCACTGGCTGGGGCATTCACTGAGGGCTTTAACCTCTCACTTCGGCAGTCTGAGGTACCCACCTGCTTCAAGCAGGCTTCAGTTATACAGGTGCCAAAGGAGATTGTGGTAACCTGCTTCAAAGATTATCATCAAGTAGCACCTAACATCCACAGTGCTGAAATGTTTCAAGAGGTTAGTGATGAAACATATCAGCTCCTGTCTGAGAAGCGACTTGGATCTGCTCCAATTTGCCTACTGGAGCAACAGAGCCACAGCAGATGCCATCTCATTGACTCTTCACTCAAGCCCCGAAAAATTTGGACAGCAAAGGTGCATACATCAGGGTGCTCTTTATTGACTACAGCTCGGCATTCAATACTATCACCCCCTCAAAACTAGTCAATAAGCTTGAAGGCCTTGGCCTTAATACTTCCTTGTGCAATTGGATCCTCGATTTCCTCACTTGCAGACCCCAGTCAGTTTGGATTGGCAACAACATTTCCTCTCCATCAGCACAGGCACACCACAAGGCTGTGTGTTTAGTCCCCTGCTCTACTCACTTTATACTTATGACTGAGGCTATGCACAGCTTCAAAGCCATAGTCAACTTCGCTGGTGACACCACTGTTGTAGGTTGCATCAAAAGTGGTGATGAACCAGCAGATAGGAGGGAGATTGAAAATCTGGCTGAGTAGTGCCACAGCAACGACCTCTCACTCAATGTCAGCAAGGCCGAGGAGCTGATTATTGACTTCTGGAGGACCTGTCCTAGGCTTTGAATACAAGTGTAATTATGAAGAAAGCATGGCAGCATTCGTACTTCCTTAGGAGTTTGTGAAGATTTGGCATGACATCTAAAACTCTGACAAACTTTTATAGATGTGTGGTGGAGAGTACATTAACTGGCTGCATCATGGCCTGGTATGAAAACACCAATGCCCTCGTACAGAAAATCCTACAAAAAGGAGTGGATATGGTCCAGTCGATCACAGACAAAGCCCTCTCCACCATTGAGCACATCTATATGGAGTGCTGTCACAGGAAAGCAGTATCCATCATCAGGGGCCCCACCACCCAGGACATGCTCTCTTCTCGCTGCTGACATCAGGAAGAAGATAGAGGAGCCTCAAGGCTCACACCACCAGGTTCCGGAACAGTTATTACCTGTCAACCATCAGCTCTTGAACCAAAGGGGATAACCTTACTCAACTTCACTTGCCCCATCACTGAAATGCTCCCATAACATATGGGCTCACTTTCAAGGACTCCTCATCTCATGTTCTCGATATTTATTGCTAATTTATCATTATCTCTCTTTTTGTATTTGCACAGTTTGTTGTCGTTTGCCCGCTAGCTGAATGCCCAAGTTAGTGTGGTCTTTCATTGATTCTATTATGGTTATTATTCTATTATGGAATTTATTGAGTGCGCTTGCAAGAAAATGAATCTCAAGGTTGTATATGGCAACATACATATACCTTGATAATAAATTTATATTGAGCTTTACAAGAGATAGTTTTTGCCCTGTGACCATGTGGGATTCCTCCAGATAATCTGGTTTCCTCTGCATTCCAAAGACATATAGTTTAGGGTTAATAAATTGTGTGCACGTTATGTTGGCACTGGAAGTGTGGCGACACCTGCTAAGCACAAGTTTTGCTTATTTGTTTTTATGCAAATACATTTCACTATCTGTTTCGACATACCAGTGGTAAATAAAGCTAATCTTTAATCTTGATATACCAAAGAGTCATGTGCCCATTTTTCCAAACAATCCAACAGTTTACAGATAATGCATTTCTACCAACACTTAGAAACTCAGAAGGAGGTTGTTAATGAACTTCCACAAATACATTTTAGCTGAGTTCATAGCAGAAAAAAAACATTTTCATTTTGATTTATTGAGATCTTTGCATAATTCACAGGCAAAAATTAATAAGGGACAGCTGTAACCTTCTGCTGGATTATCATTCATTAAAAATCTTAGTTACATCAATCTGTTGACCATCTTGGGTGAAACATCTGCCCTAATTTGCTACACTGGGATCCTTGGTATATGTAACCCAGGTCAATAAACATTCAGACCATATATACAATACATTCCAGGAAACTGACACTAACTCTGGGTTGAAGGAAGTGATTCATCACAGGAACCTAAAATAATGGAATTTTTCCTAGCTAGGTTTGAGCCTGAAGCAGAAGGTACATTGACTAATCTTCCTGCACCACCCAAAGCAAAAGGTGCAAGTTTAAAGATAGTTTGCAGAAAATGGGTGATTATTTTCATATTTACAGTATTGAAGAAGGACTACAAGGATAGAGCTGATAATTATAGATCTGTTAACCTAACATCTGTGGTAGGGAAGATGCTGGAAGGTATTCTGAAGGATAAAATATTACGTGTGGAAAGGCAGAGGGTAATTAAGAGTTAGCCAGCGTGGCTTCAGGCATGGGAGGTCTTGTCTTATGAATTTTATTGAGCTTTCTGATGAAGTAACAAGGATGTCTAATGAGAGAAAGCCATTAGATGTAGTGTATATGCATTTCACTAAGGCTTTTGATAAGGTTCTGCATGATTGGCTGCTCTGGTTAGTTAGATCACATGGCATTCAGGGAGAGCTAGCAACTGAAGACAAAATTTGCTGAAGGATAGGAAACCAAGGGTGACAGTGAAATAATATTTCATAGACTGGAGGGCTGTGACTAGTGGTGTGCCCCAAGGGTCAGTGCTGGGCTCATTGTTATTTGTCATCCATAATAACAATTTGGATGATAGTATACGAGGAGTAGTTAGGAAGTTTACAGATGATATTAAATAGGTGGTGGATACACAGTGAAGAGGAGCATCAAGAATTGCAGTGGAATCTTGATTGGCAGGGTAGGTGGGCTAAGGAGTTGCAGATGGAATTAAATTCAGCTAGGTGTGAAGTGTTATATTTTGGAAGGACAAATCAAAGAAGGACTTTTACATTGAATGGAATGGCCCTATTCAATGTAAAAAAGTCATTTTCTCACTGAGTACGGTTGTAGGACAGAAAGACTTTGGAAGACATAGGTCATAGTTCCCTTAAACTATGGTAAATGGTATTTTCCAGGATGGGAAGGGGGGGCAGAATTGAATACTAGAGGACATAGCCATACAGTTAGAGGTGAAAAGTTTAATAAGAACTTGAGGATCAACTTTTTCTTTCTTCCCCTACACAGTGGGTGGTAAAATGGAACAAGCTGCCATTGAAGGCAGGTAAATAATACCTTTGAGTATATGTGGACAGGTGTATGGATAACAAGAGTTTAGACAGATGTGACCAGGAGCTAGGAGATGGAATTAGCTTGAATATACCTATTCATCAGCAAAGGATGGTATGGGCCAAAGAGTCATTTTCGCTCTTGTACTACTCTGACTCTTCTCTGTGAAAATAGTTCTGGGTAAGGAGTCTGAAGCAAGGCAAGACAATTAGCGAAGACATCATTTCATTTTTTTAAAATTCTCATGCAGCAATTTAGATGTATTTTGGGATCAGGCCTACATAACAGATCTGTGTATGAGCCTATTGATGAGCAAATTCAGTAGTGGTAATTCCAATGATATTGATCATAAATCTTGTTATTTGTGCTTGCAAGTGAAATTATTGCATCAAAGAAAATCATGTCCAAAAATTCTATTAAGATCAGAGTGCAGAGACAAAGGGTGGAAGGTCTCATGCTATCCATTCGAGGTAGGCTGCCATGGGTTTATTGTGTTCGCTCTCCAGAAGTGGCTGCGTGACCTTGGCTTCACTAGAAGAGAGATCAAGTCAACCAGCAGGGCTGCAGCTGAGGCAGCAGAGAAAGGATCAGCATGGCTGTGGACCAAGTATGTCTAGAGGGGCAGATAGTCAGACAGTGTATACATATCTTGCAAACCCTTCAGTAGTTGCATAGACACCTGAAGAGCAGACTATCTGTTGAATGGAAGTGACTAACAGCTCTGATAGAGGCAGATGCCAAGTTTTTAAGCTCACCAGTGGGAGGTGGTGCTTTAGCACTGCTGGCCCACCACCTTGAGGGAGTCTTGATCATAAGCGGGCTGAAACTCCTGAAGACAGGTGGCAGATCAACTGATGATCCCACTGGTGATAGCACAGGACAGTTACCATCTTAGTCCACGTGTATTTTTTAACTCTGCCCAAGAATACAAGGTTACCACGTGAGCAAGAGTGTATTATGGGATCACAGAGTGGAAGTATACTATATGTTGAGAATAAAAGATTTTGGCCAAACTTCACAGGAATAAACTAAGATGACAAAGACTGTAAGCAACTTGGTTTACTACCCTGTCTAGATAATTACCAGAAATGATTAGTAAGCAAGTTGAGTATTTCTTTCAGCTATGGGAGCAAACCAGATTCACATTTGCAGTCATGGTCAACCAGACACTTCTCACCAATTTCAACTAGACAATTCTGGAAACCATTATAGTTTCTAACTTCCACTTGTGTAAATTGGAACTGCTGTGTTGGGGATGTGGTTTGGGGGTTTAAGAATATAAATTTGCTTGCTATGTTTAAAATTGTTCCTTCTGATTAGTGAAGTGATGCTGGTCAACAGTCATACAAAAAATGGACTAAAGTAAAAGAATCAAGTTCACATACAATAGAAGAGACAAGGTCTATCTATGCATGTCATAACATGCAGGAAGTGCTTGTTTCTGACAATGGCCTCAACTATCAATCCACAAGTGGAATGGCCTCCTATTTAATTTCCCCTCTCATATCATCCACCTTTAAATGTAACAGCCAAAAGGTCAGTCACCAGAGTAAGGACAGTCTCAAGATGCAAATGTTACAGAGACTACCATAGGGATGCATATACAAAACTCTTAATGAAGGGGAGGTTGAGAACATACTCGAGCTTTGTTCAACCCAGTCAGGCTTCTATTGTTGAATAATGCAGTTTAGTCAGAAGCATCACTTCACTAATCAGAAGGAATGGTTTTAAGAATAACAGGGAAGTTTGTATTCTTTAACCCCAAACCCTAACCCTCCCCCAATAACAGCAGGTTCAAATTACACAAGCAGAAGTTGGAAACTATACTGAGGTTTCCAGAACCAAGAAGTAAATTGTTGAAATTTGCACCAAATCTCAGCAACAGATAAACCAAGTTCGGATTTTGAAGCAACCAAATATGAAGTTGTGCTCGAGTTGGATTTGGTGCAGTCACCAAGAAATGCTGTACAAAATCCAAGCATGGCTAATGAAGGAACAGAAGAATTTCAATTCAAATCCTGAAAAAGACAGCCCAAAGGTGTATTGAACACCAAAACCCAAAAGGAACTGAGAAAATCTAAACCAGTTACTAAACTAAATGTATAGTTGTTGTTTCCCATGTATGTTCATTCATAATATGTTATTTTTCCTTAAAATTGAAACAGAGCAGAGAGCAATGAATTTTTAAGCATGGAACAGTGTTTTCTTCTGGAATGTATGGACTTCTGCATCATGATCCCTTTGGACAGCAGAGTCATGTAATGTGCCTGCTTCTCAAACAATGTAGTAGTTTCACTGACATTTAGTTCATACCCAGAGCTTAGAAACTCAATATTCATAGCTCTTCTTAAAAATTGACATTAGTTCTGTTGAATGTACATACATCCTGTTTCTCAATGAAGATTTTACAGAGGCTGGCAGGGCATTAGCAAGCAAAGTGCAGTTGGGTAATCTGTAAACCTCAATGGATACTTACAAATCCTATTTGTTCCTAATAAACATCTGGTGGGGGGGGGGGCGCGGTATGTCTATACTGAACAATCATACACAAGCCTAGACCAGAGCTGAACTGGAAAACAAGCCTGAATAGTATGCATGACCAAGATTAATATTGAGGTCATATTGACACTCAAATTGAACAAGTTAGGGCCGAGGTGATCTAATTTGCTGGGTACATTTTTGCAACCTTTTCATCAACTGGCTTACAGCCATACCTCAACGGCAACGGTGGAAATCAGAACTTACCTTTCACACTGTACAGATGCACCATTAAAATGAGATGAGAGTTGCTTTCCCTAAAGTAGTAATTACAGTGAAGTATGTGTGAAACTTCATTAATATTCCATTATTGTGATATTTGCACACAACGCTATTTTATGTGCAGACTGCATTCACCAGGAAAGACAGTGATAAATTAAACATCTTTGAATTAAATTTGTAAGTGAGATCAAAAAATTTCCTTAGCACTTAGTGACAAATACGACCACCGTCTCATTCCATTTATCTGCTGAATAAACACATTTTCCCATTCTAAAATCACTTTATTAAATGAACTTGGCAAGACAGGCCACCCAGACAGAGTATAAAACATTTAATTAATGTTTAAGCACTACTTTCAATCTTCCTGCACTTTCTAGTTTAGCGCCATTGATAAATTAACTAGATTGCACAGAGTTTCTGAATACAAGTCATTCATATAATTGAGAAATTGCAGTGACTCCAATGCTGAGATCAAAAGAAACTAGTGTACATCCTATCCCTCATGGAGAGCTAGTACCCACGGTTTTCAAACAAATTTTTGTTCCCATTCAGGTGCTGCTCAGTCTAGCTTCACTGAATGAAGTATCAACTGCCCCATGTGGTGCTAATAAATTAACCAGCATTGTTTAGGTATTCACCCTAGTTAAAATAAATAGCTCTCCTCCACTCACAAATGGCTTCTGTTCAGTATCGTTTCCTCTCACTGTGACTAGATTGCTAGAAGTATTAATATCAGACAATCAGCTACAGTTCTATTGCAACCAACTTGGGAAATGCATGCACAACTGCAACTGTAATCTTACATACCCATTTCAGCCAGCCTTCAACGCAGAAATAGAATGGTCAGTTTGGCCCATGAACATGGAATGGTCAGTTTGGCCCATTGAACATAGAATGGTCAGTTTGGCCCATTGAGCATAAAATGGTCAGTCTGGCCCATGAACATTACAGCACAGTAAAGGCCCTTTGGCCCACAATGTTGTGCTGACCATCTAACCTACTCTAAGATCAATCTAACCCTTCCTTCACCCATAGCCCTTCACTTTTCTTTCATCCTGTTGTATTTAACATTTCAGTAGTATTTGAGTAATATTGTAAAGATATTGTTTGAGTAACCATTCTTGTTCACTTAAATAATTCTTTAGGGATATATGTAAAAATAAGTGAATTGCATACATTGTGACACTACCATGTTTTATGTGTGCATCTCGCTTAAAATAAAACTAAGTTCTGTCTTTTCCTTTCAATTCGTTTTGTTTTTGAGTTACAAAACACAACAGTGGCAACGGGGTATTTTTAAAAAGAACCCGAGACTGCTACCGACCTGCAAAAGCGCAGCAAGATGTTAAAGTTTTTAAAAAAGCAGCTTGGCACATGTTCTTCAGAAGGGAAGACATGATTGAGTTTTAAAAAAAGACAGAAAACTTAAGAATTCACAGGTTCACAAACAGTGAGTACCGGGTGATAATTACAAGAAAAAGATAGAAATGGCTGACTACATCAGAAAAATTGACATTTGCTTACATAACAGACAACTGGATTTTATATACTGAAGAAATTGGCCATTTCATTTGCCTTAAAATGAGAAGCAAGTACCAATTTTACTGAGTCCATTGAATTTAAAGGCATAAAGTTTGCTTATGAGTTTGACGGCTCCAACCTAATCAGCAGAAATGAGTTTTGCTGATATCGTGAAAGTAATGCAGGAAGATTTAGAACCAAAGTCACTATTGATTGCAGAACACTTTAGGTTTCATAAGCAGAGTCAAAAGGAAGGGGAGTCCATTTCAGCAAAATGGCTGTGAGCATTGTCAATATGGTAAGGGGCTTAATGAAGCACTAAGAGATAGTTCAGATTGTGGAATCTTACAAGAAAGCATTCAAAAGCAGCTCCTAACTAAAGCACAGTTCACATCTAAAAGAACAATTGAAATTGTTGTATCTAACCGAAAAGCACCAGAACTAGGGACTCTGTACCTCCCTCTGCAACTAGATCCTAGACTCCTTAGAAGACCACAATCTGAGTGGATCAGAATAACGTCTCCACCTTGTTAAAAATTGACACTGGCGTACCTCAGGGATGTGTGCTTAGTCCGCTGCTCTACTCTCTCTCCACCCAGTTATGTGTGGCCAGGCACAGCTCAAATGCCATCTGACAGTACAACCAACAATTGTTGGCAGGATTTCAGATGGTGATGAAAGGGCATACAGGAGCAAGATGAATGGTGTTGCAGCAACAACTCAATGACAGTAAGACCAAAGAAATGACTGTGGGCTTCAGTAAGGGTAAGACGAGGGAACACACATCAGTCCTCAGAGGGATCGGAAGTGGAAGGAGTAAGCAATTTCAGGTTCCTGGGTATCAATGTCTCTGAGGATCTAACCTGGACCCACATATCGATGCAGCTACAAAGAAGGCAGGACAACAGCTATATTTCACTAGGAGTTTGAGGAGATTTGGTATGTCACCAAAAACACTCAGAAATTTCTACAGATGTACGTACCATGGAGAGCATTCTAACTGGCTGTATCGCTGTCTGGTATGGTGGGGGGGGGGATACTTACTGCACAGGACCAAAGTACGCTGCAGAGAGTTACAGACTTAGTCAGTTCCATCATGACTACTAGCCTCCATAGCATCGATGTTATCTTCAAGAAGCAATACCTCAAAAAGGCGGCGTCCATCATTAAGGGCCCCCACTACCCAGGTCATGCCTTGTTCTCATTGTTACCATCAAGAAGGAGGCACATATTCGTGAAGGCACACACTCAATTATTCAGGAACGATTTCTTCGCCCCGCCATCTATTTTCTGATGGACATTGAACTCATGAACACTACCTCACCACTTTTTTATTTCTATTTTTGCACTACTTATTTAATTTATTCAATGTATATATATTTACTGTAATTCAGTTTTTTTCTATTATTATGTTATTATGTATTACATTGTACTGTTACTGCAAAGATATTAAAACCGATTTTGAAATACAGCAACCAACGAGCCACATCGGGCTTGAATGTGATGTAAAAAAAACAGGAGGACCAGTGTTGTGGGAGTCTGATTGGCTGAGACAACTGCAACTTGATTGGAGATTCATCCACCATTTGCATGCCTCATCCCCTGCAACAAATTAAGGAAGGTGCTGGATGATGCCTCAACTGTCTCCATGCTGTACACCATGAACATTTGCCCAACAGATAGCAAACAGGTGTTGGTGCCAACCTCTGTGCATCCAGTTGGAAAGCATATTGGACCAAGGAAGAACCAGGCTGCTCAGAGGAATTAGGAAAGTGATGAAAGCAGTTGTCCAACTACATTAGTTTTTGTAGGTAAAATACCTGAAAAGACCTCTGATATATTAATCGCGCAGTTACTTGCAAAATGTGACTTGATTTTAACCTGGAAGAGAACTCAAGGAAAGTTGCAAGCTTTATACTTTTGTGAGTATAAAGAACCAGAATCTGCTCTGCGAGCATTAAGCTTACTGCATGAACTTCAAGTGAGAGACTAAAAACTGCTTGTGAAGGTCCATCAGGATGAATGGTAGGCCAAGAAAGGAGTCAATGGAGATACTGAACAGAGGATTCGTCAGATGAGGAAACCAAGAGGAGAGATCAGATCGTAAAGGGAGCAATAGATGCAGACATCCCACCCTGCAAAAACTCATTTCAGGGAGGTAGCACCATCAATTTGCAGGAGACTCCCGGAACTTCTGGGAGAGGTGGGATGTCTGCAATAGAGTAGCTCCTTAGCAGCCAGCCAGCTAGTTTAAATAACGTTAGCTATGCTAATGAACAAATGACACCTGTTAACTCACCTCAGCGTGTCTTTTACAGTCTTAACCCACTTTGGGCAATAGAAAAGTCACTGTTGCAAACAGTGCAGCGAGCAACACAGTCATTATTTTTGACCCCTATTAGGCAGGGGTACACTTTAGGGTAGTCTGTGGTGACGTACGTTTTATATTTTCTTTTTTTGGAACACTCTGCCATGGCGCGCTCTCTCTCTCTCTCTCTCGTGGTCACTCTCGCGCTCTCTCTCTCTCTCTCTCTCTCTCGCGCTCTCTCTCTCATGGTCGTTCTCTCACGCTGTCTTGTGGTTCCTCTCTCGCGCTCTCTCATGGTCTCTCTCCCTCGAGCACTCTCTCGCTCTCTCTATCGCTCACGCGCTCTCTCGTGGTCGCTCCCTGCTTTCTCTCTTGTGGTCACTCTCACTCGCTCTCTCTCTCTCTCCCTCTCTCTCTCTCGTCGCTCACTCACGCTCTCTCTTGCTTTCTCTCTCTCGTTCTCACACTCTTTTGCTCTCAAAACAATTGATTTCCAGGATATTGTATATAATTTGCGGGCATCAAGGAGCCACTATTACTACGCGGGAGACTCCTGGAACATCCGGGAGAGGTGGGATGTCTGTAGATGGATTAATAAGAGAATACTCCAGTGAACTAAATGCACTTTCCAAGATCAAGATGCACATCCTTGAAAGAAGAAAAAGGGAATGAAAGAGGAGGATGACATAAGTGCTGTGGAAATGGAAAAGGATCAACAAGACCTTGCAAATTCTGAGATACTCAGAAGAAACTAGAAGAAAAAGGAAGGTGAAAAAAAGAAAGACAAGGAGTTGAAAAGGAGAATAGATCCAAAGTGGAAATCCAACAAAAGGAGAAGAAATGTGTCCAGAGCTGTCCGAACCACTTCCTGCAGTCTCAGAGTCAACTCCTACAACCACCACAGAGGAGGCCCCAAAATCTGACATTGTTTCACAGCCACAAGTCTCACTAGCCAAGCAGAATGACCCCCCTCGTCAGCAAAGACATTATCCCCAAGAATGAAAAGGCCTTCATAGAAATTTAAAACTTTAGGCCTGAATGGAATAATTTACTATGCTGTGGATGTGTGTTTGTGCTGTAGATGTATTATATAATATACTGTGTTGTATTATAGGGTGTATGCACGTATATTATATGGTGAATATATTTATTATATATTTGTGGTGCCCCTTTTCTTATTGAGTTTGCTATGTCATGGCGCGACCGGGTGTCCCGTGGTATAACTGGGTGGGCAAGCTGGACTCCTCAGCCTTGGTTGGCAGCCAGCTGAGGAGAAGGACAATTCTGATTCCAAACCCGGGTAGATGGGACTCATTAGCCTTGCCAGGCAGTCGGTCTAGGAGAAGGAAAACTCTGATACTCAACCTACAACCTTGCGGTCACAGCTCACTGTGCCATTGTGGAACGTCCCCTGGCCTAAAGAGTGGAATCGGTCCACGCGCACCAATCCTCACTATAAACTTATGGGAAGAAAAGTCCTACAGCGATGCAGTTTCCCCTCCTGATCTTCACAAGCGAAGATCCAGCCATCATCATCATCATCATCATATACACACATATACAAAGAGTAACTAGAGAGAAAAACACTACATATTTGAGTTGAGATGCATTCTATCTTGAATTGGAGTTTATAGCTAAGCAGGGAGGTGTGTAGTGTATTCAAAATTTCAGTAAGATTTGAGTAATATTGTAAACATATTGTTTAATTAATTATTCTTGTTCTTTTAAATAATTCATTACAAGTTATGTGTAAAAATAAGTGAAATGCATACTTCATGATACTACCACATGATATGTGTGCGCCTTGTTTAAAGTAAAACTTAGTCAGACTCACATTTCAGATTCCCATCTTTTCTCTTAATTAGTTTTATATTTTGGAGCTACAAATCATAATGCATCCGAGTGCCTGTCTAAGGATGTATTAGGGACATTTTCCCTAATACATCTATTTCCACCACACCTGGCTACTCATTCCACACAGCTGCTTCTCTCTGTAAAAAGAAAAATCTACTTCTGACATTCCTCATACTTTCCTCAAATGACATTAAAGTTATGCCTTCTTGTATTAGCATTGCTACCCTGGGAAAAAGGTGCTGGCTCTTCATTCTTTTTACGTCTTTATCATCTTGTATACCACCATCGAGTCATCCCTCATCCTCCATCATAGTAACGGGAATGAAGTAATCATTCAATCTATCCTCAAAGGACATGCGCTGTAATCCAGTCAGCAGCATGGTAAATCTCCTCTGCACCCTCTCTAAAGCCTCCACATCATTCCAATAATGAGGTGACCAGAACTGAACACAATACTCCAAGTGTTGTCTAACCAGAGTTTTATAGAGCTGCAACATTACCTCATTGCTCTTGAACTCAATCCCCTGACTCATGAAGACCAACATGCCATACACCTCCTTAACCACCCTATCAACTTGTGTGGTAACTTTGAGGGACCGTTGGTCGTGGACCCCATGATCCCTCTGCCCAGCCCTACCGTGAAGAATTCTGCCATTAACCTGTAAACTGCTTTCAAGTTCAACCTTCCAAAGCATATCATTTCATACTTTTACAGAATGATCTCCACCTACCACTCAATAAAAATTTCTTAATGTTGACATGCTCCAGCGTGTTAGCCTGTTCAACACTGTCCTCACATTCATCAAGGTCCCTCTCACTGGTGAATATGGAAGCAAAGTATTCATCAAGAACCTCCTCCGACTCCAGGCGCATGTTTCGTCTTTCATCACTGATTAGTCCTACCTTCCCTCTAGTCTTCTTCCTATTTTTCACATACATACTACGCCTCTGGGTTTTCCTTAATCCTACACACCAAGAACTTCTCATGCCACCTTCTGTCTCTCCCAAATCCATTCTTAAATTCCTGCCTGGCTATCTTACAAATGTCTGAAGTGCTGTTTGATCCTTGCTTCCTAAGCCTTCAGTATGATTCTTCCTCCCTCTGGACTAGTTGTTCAACATTTCTTGTCAAATCACTGTACCATTCTTTCCTGCCTCAATGGGACAAACTTTTCCCACGCAGATGCTCCTGAAGCAACCTCTGCATTTTCATTGTGCATTTCCCTGAGTACATCTGTTCGCAATTTAAGCTTCAAGTTCATGCCTAATAACATAATTCTCCCCTCCCCAAATAAATACTTTTCCATACAGTCTGCTCTTATCCCTATCCAAAGCTATGGTGAAGGTCAGGGAGTTGTAGTCATCATATCCAAGCTGCTCACCCATTGAGAGATCTGTCACTTGGTCAGGTACAATGCTTAGTACCATATCCGCTATGGCCTCTCCTCTAGTTTGCCTGCCTACATATTGTGTCGGGAATCCTTCCTGGAGACACTTAACAAATTCCTCTCTATTTAAACCTTTTTTTCACAAAGGAGGTGCCAATCAGTATTAGGGAAGTTGATGTTACCCATGATAACAACCCTGTATTTCTGCACCTTTCCAAATTCTGCCTCGCGTTCTGCTCCTCGGTGAAGGTGATTTTATACAGGTGAGGCAGCTCTACGCAACACAGAATTTCTGCCTTCCTATTGAAGTGTGTAGGTCGGCACCATTCTACCACTGGCTAAGATGCTTATGAACTGCTGGCTCAGAAGCAGCTCAAATATTTTGTTCCCTCAATTTTCAGTGATTTTTTTATTACTACTACATCATCCTCCGACATATTTATGCTTGAAGCTCAACAACTCTATTCACAACAACTTGTGCACTTACATATATGCACGCTTAACCTACTTCTGTAAACTTCATGGCCCTTTCTAATTATTTGGTTCTGGTCCTAATGAGGTCACTTGGGTCTCAATGGGTGGGATTCCAGGAAGTGCTAAGAACACAATGAAATACAGAAAACCTAAAATCATGACTGAAACTTGGTATGAATCATGTGTACACAGTTATCAGACAAATCAAGCTCTTGCTCCAATGGCATACTTAAAAGGACAAATGACTTTAGCCTAAATATGTACACATTGTTTGTTTGTGTGTATAGAAAATAAAAATACAAACCACTGAAAAGTGGCTAACATTATATAATTATACTATGAACACCTAGCCTTTTGCAACTGAGAGCAATCATGAGAACTTTTACTATTCACTGACTAATATGCTCAGCTTTACAATAACCATCGGTCAAATGGAGCGAAAAGTTCTCGTGGGACAGTCTCTTGTTCTCCAGCATTTACATTAGGTAAATCTTTGCCTGAACAAATGGTGTCATTAAATAATTCTCCTGTAGCTAAGTCACACTAACAGGCAGCTTTTCAAAAAGAAGTTTATTTTTACGGCCGTAATATCAATAATTACTTTTCCTATTTTCTACAGCACCAGCTTCCTTTGTAAAGCCTAACATGAAGGAAACTAGCATCTAGAGATTACAAATAGTTTCTAAGTCTAAGACTTCTGCAAATAAATTATCCAGATTTGTTTCAGGGAGATTAACAATCAAAGTGAAACAACATTGATCTAAATTAGATAATTATTTGAAATGCATTTTTTTACATTGTTTTTCCACTTTTCTGTTTCCTGTAGCTCCCTGTGTAAATTCCTCAGCTTGTTTAACTCTCTAGTGAATCAACACTCCTCTAATCCTGCTCTCTTCATCCCCTCCCAAATATAATTTATGCACCATAGATTGCCATTCCTTCACCTGCCTAGGCCTCACACTCTGAAATTCTCTTCCTTATTACTTCTTGTTTGGCCTTTAAGATGATACTCCTTTGGTGACCTTTTTAGCTGTATGACTTTACGTTTTATGTTGGTCAGGATTTATGTTTCTTAACGTAAAATACCTAAAGATGTTCTGCTATGCAAAAATCACTATATTAATGTAAGTCACTGTAGGAATGTAACCAAGTCCTCTCTCTACCTTAGAGCTAAATTGCAATATTTGGAATGAGTGTTTGAATCAAGGTACTAATTGCTATCAGTGGCTTCGGTTCACCATGGCCCTGTTGAGCCATCTAAATCCTGTCACTCAAAATGTTTTTCCGAGTGTCACATACTGTTGCAGAAAGAAATTTGACAGTGGAAAACTGTGGAACCTAGTTTCAGATGGATGAACATTGCCTGATAGCATGAACATTGACTTCTCTAACTTCCGCTACTGCCCCACCTCCCCCTCGTACCCCATCCGTTATTTATTTATATACACACATTCTTTTTCTCTCTCTCCTTTTTCTCCCTCTGTCCCTCTCACTATACCTCTGGGTTCCCCTCCCTCCCCCTTTTCTTTCTCCTTGGGCCTCCTGTCCCATGATCCTCTCATATCCCTTTTGCCAATCACCTGTCCAGCTCTTGGCTCCATCCCTCCCCCTCCTGTCTTCTCCTATCATTTCCGATCTTCCCCTCCCCCTCCCACTTTCAAATCTCTTACTAGCTCTTCTTTCAGTTAGTCCTGACGAAGGGTCTCGGTCCAAAACATCGACTGTACCTCTTCCTAGAGATGCTGCCTGGCCTGCTGCGTTCACCAGCAACTTTGATGTGTTTTGCTTGAATTTCCAGCATCTGCAGAATTCTTCGTGTTTGCGTTTTTAAATTCAGATGGATGACACTGACATGATGCATCTTCTTAAATAGACTTATCTGTCCTTCACAGTCAGGGACCCACACGCAGAGCACAGTTTATCTGTCATGGAGTATATGATGTTAAAAGGCACAGACCTTTTAACATGATCAAGGATAAGACAAATTAGTAGCTCATACTTATCATCACTCTCCCTTCAAGAATTCGCAACATCAAGGGAAACCAAATGCTTATCTATCATTACCATTCCAGATGCCTCTTCTTTGCTGCCGATGAAAAGTATTCCTCAATTCAACAGGAAACAACTTCACAGCAATAAAAATTCAAATTAATTCAAAGATAGTCATTATTCCTTAAGCCTAGTTTTAAAAAACCAGATTTTTTAAAAGTGGCTTCATTTTCCCTTAAAGATGTTTTTATAAATTGAACTACAACCTATACCCCATGTCTACTGTTCTTTGGCCCAAGATATTTGTGCTGGCCATAATACAGAGTTAAACTAATCCCTTCTGCATGATCATTTGTCTGCCTAAAATTTGTTAAACTCTGCCATCCCATCTACTTCCACCAGTTCACCTAGCAGAATGCCAGGCACCTACCACTCAATGTAAAACAAAACTCGTCTTGCAAACCTCTTTTAAACTTTGTCCCTTTTACCTTAAAGCCCTTTAGTTAAATGCCCTGCAGATTTGGACATCTTCACCCAAGGAAAAAGATGGATTATCTACCCTATATGTACCTCTCATAATTTATATCAGGTTACCCTCAAGTACTCCAGAGAAAACAATCCAGGTCTGTCAAACTTCTCTTTACAGCTAATGTTCTTTAATCAAGGCAACATCCTAGTTAACTTCTATTGCACCCTCTCCAAAGCCTCCACGTTCCTTGCATATACAGTATTGGATCTCCATTTAATTTCTGATCCTTAGAGTTCTTCCTGGAGTCAAAAATTGCAAGTAGTCTAACTCCAAGATTATACTTTAGATTACAAACAAACATACACATACTAAGCAAACTAAATGAAGAGCAGAGAAATGATGCTAAGGGGTGTACAGACAAAAGAATAAAGATGAAACTTCTGAAAAATCTATCACTTTTATAGATAAGAGAAAATCCTTAGATAGAGATAAA
The DNA here is from genome assembly GCF_030028105.1 of Mobula birostris. Classification (NCBI taxonomy): domain Eukaryota; kingdom Metazoa; phylum Chordata; class Chondrichthyes; order Myliobatiformes; family Myliobatidae; genus Mobula; species Mobula birostris. The sequence goes on from NC_092390.1 coordinate 37,569,644, forward strand.
TTAGTTAATAGGTACATAAATAAAACAATTATCGCACGTGGGTAAATGTGCTAATACTTAGTCAATGAAAAATGAGAATGGTGATAAACTATTAGTTTAGTTGCTCTATTGCTTTCTGCCAGTAAGTGTGAAAAATACACAAGCTTGTTAAAAAGTACAAATCTTATAAAATGTATTATTAAAAAAGTGGTTTCTAACAACAGCAACCAGATTAATTCAAAGTGGAGCCCAGTAAAAGCTTTATACAGCTGCAACACAACTTACCAACATTAATATTCAATCTTGTACACTTTCGTTTCCACCCTTTCTACTCATTTTGGCACTGTCAGGGAGCTATAGAGTTGCATCCATGATTTCTCTGGACATCAATGCTCTTAAGGACATATATACTTTCCTCATATCTTTGACCTGTCAAAGTGCACCATCTCACACTTGTTCATATTAAGCTCCATTCTGGTATTTCTCTACCTACATATCCAAATGATCCATATCCTGCCGTATCCTTTGAAAACCTTCCTTACTAACCATAATGGCTCTGGGCCTGTACTCGCTGCAGTTTAGAAGAATGAAGGGAGATCTCATTGAAACCTATCAAATATTGAAAGGCTTAGATACAGCAGACATGGAAAGCATGTTTCCTATAATGGGGGAGTCTAGGACTAGAGGGCACACTCTCAGATTACAAGATAATTTATAGCAAAAGTTGATGGATTCTTGATTACTAAAGACATCAAACGTTACATAGAGAAGACAGCAGAAAGGGGTTGAGAGGGATAATAAATCAGCCATGATGGAATGACAGAGCAGACTTGATGGGCTAAATGGCCTAATTCTGCTCCCTTGTCTTATGTTTCTGCCAATTTTCACATCAGCTGCAAACTTACCCATCAGCCCATTTATGTTTTTTGTCCAATTCATCGTGGTCTCGGCATTGATCTCTGTGGCACACCACTGGCCACAGACCTCCAGTCAGAAAATCATTTAGATTTTGATCTTTTCACTGCTTGCACGTGAAAAAATTGTATTTCATATTGACTATACCATTTGAAATTCTTTAAGTGTAAACACTAACAAGGCAGGAGATGCTAAAAGGGTTATTCTGAGTTTCCAGCACGGCTCAATCCCCAGCAACCACAGGTCAATAGAGTGATGTCAGTGGCATGTCACTGATGAATAGGGATGAGGAATGGTTGGAAATCTGCTGTGGCTGCAATAGAGACTAATAAATACCCCAATTCCCTGTGTGGGCTGGAACAATAGTACATAACAATTTTGGAAGAGTTAGCGACAGTGGTGCCTCAAACTTTACATTCCAGACACTGATTAGGCTGCATAATCGTAAGCTTGTGTAACAGAATGGCTGCTACATTAGCCGGCTGGCCAGCATGTGCAGGACAATACATTCCAAGTGAGCAAGCTAAATCAGTTGAACAACCAAAATAAAAATCACAATGACAGTTAAAATTCAGAGCTCGGATCCCTTACAAGAAAAACTGTACATATTTATATATATAATTAATTTGGATATTTTAATCCATCCTTTCCATTTAAAAGTATTTAGTTATTCCACTTCATTGTTTTAAATTTTTTCAGCAAATACCAACTCCTTCATAAAAATTGTGTGCTTCATACTCAATCCACTCATAACTCATCATTCAAAAATTAAGCTCTCATTTCTAACCTCATTCTTTTGTTAACTATCTGAAATTTACAACTCCTGTATTAGTAACTTTTCACCTTGGAGCATCAAATTAGCGACGGGGGCTTATTCAAACTACTGCAACATCAACAACCAGGTACTTTCCCTCAAATTTCTAAAACACTACCTGCCTTCCGCTGACTATGCGCGCACACACACACGCACACAGATATGACAAACATGGAGCATGCAATCATTTTCACTTACTACCACAAGAAAGTAACTTCCGTCATCTACCTACCACATCCCAATCCATTCCTGATAGTGCTCCAAGATGAACTAATGAATTGCAGAACAAAGGTTAAAACTTAATAGATGTAACATCTTCGTTCATGCCATTTAACTTTCTAATGTTTGTGTAGAACGGAAAATAACTACAGGAAATATGCCACTTTTCCACAAAGCGGCTTTACCAGCATGTAGCACAATAACAAGCCTGACAATACCGATTTGAATATTTGTAAAGGCTAGAGGTTCTTATATATACACCACCCCTTTAAGAACTGAAATTAAAAGCCCTAGGCATGTGTGTACAGTATTAATTACGTTTAGTATTTGGTAATTAACCAGTACTGGCTCACAACTGTTATACATTATTGAAGGAACCAATATGAAAACAAAGGTTGCTAAGAAATTATTATGTATCTTCTGCAGATATGTGAAAGCTGGAGGCTGTATGCAAATCTATCCAAAGAATAATCTGCAATTTGTTCTGAAATGTCCAACTGTTCCTCTCTGTGCTGTAACTACATTCAATTTCCCTTTTTGTTATATGATATTTAATGCGACTTTTACCCCAAGAATGCAGAAAAAAAACATTTTATTGTTTTCTATGGTGCCTGGAGTTAAGCAGTCAAACTCAGAGTGGAGAGGGGATGGTTGGCAATAATGACGTACTTTTTATACATCCTGATAAGTCCTGCAAAGTCAGTTCAAGTAATACTGCGGTTTGATAAGAGTAGCAAGTGGACAACTTACACTCGTAGTCAAAAAGGTTCATGCTGTAAGCTTATAGTTGTTAAAAAAGAAGATAGTTGAATGAACACAGCAATTAGAGCAATAATTGGTATAAAAAGCCTAGTCCTGTGATGAAGTATATGGATTATTGAGTGTCAAACTCTAATAATATTTGAAGGAACTGGAGCATTGGCATTTGGTACTACAAATTTCAGCCATTGTTAGCGGGCAATTTTTCTCTGAGAGTTAAACTAATTAAATGCATGGTTAATAACATACTGCTTTCAATATTAAAAATACAGAAGCCCTTATTATGCATATATTCGGATTCACTTATCTTACAATTAGCACCTCGCTCAGTAAATCAGTACAGCAGTAAGTCTAGAATCCAAGAACGTTACAAAGTTCCATCCTAAGACATCTTATTTACCCACCTTCCCTTCAGAAGCATCGTGCACGAGCCTCCTCTTACCTTCCAGCTGTAACCCATTTCACACAAGCTGCTGCTGTGTGCCTCTGTCCAGGGGTGAGTGCTCTGCTTGTTACAGACAATACTGTGCAGACTAAGCAGCAGCCATTGTACTGTAGTGAGTGAAAGTTCAGTGGCAGATTCAGCATGTGAAATACCAGGCTAACCTCAGATAAGCTGCGAAGCAGAGTTCCCTGGGCTGTGTCAGAACTTTGGAATGTCTGAGCTAACTCCACTTGCGAAGGGGTTTGAATAAGTGATTTGCACTGGGTTGCCTAGACCTTGTTCACATCTTATTCGCTTCCAAAGATCTGCCAGCAGTCACACACAAGGTGCCTTTTTACACCCCGATCCCCCTGTCCAGTGAAATATGTATGCTATCTCAGGAAAACAATGCCTCAATTCAACAGTTTCCTCAGAAGTACAAACGCAGCAACCTCTACTCTGCTCAGCTTTGCCAACCATTCTCTCTTGACAGAAAGTCTTTAAGTTAAAAAAGAAAACATGATGTTGGGGGGGGGTGGTGGTTGGAGGTGGAAGAGGAAAGCCTTATGAGTGAAGAAACAAGTTCGGCAGTGTCATTTTTCTGCCACTGCAAAAAAAAAGCAGTATTTAAATGAACTTAGCTGTTGCAGTCTGTTGCACCGTGTCACTAAATAAAGCATTTTTTTTTAAACTGTGCTCTGTTGCAAAATAAGATCTATTTGCCTGAAACAGGAGGTTTATTGTTAGTCAATTTGGAATACATACCCCATAAATCTGTTCTCGGCAAGAAGTTATCAGCATTTCCACACCTGCATTTGAAGAGGGGAGAAACTCTCCTTTCTATGCATATAGTGTTCAGCAGCCCCACTGCATCAACACCAATATTGTTTTCAGTCAGGGAACTCGTGAGCACTATGTTTTTTATTATGAATCCACTGAAGATAGCTTCAGAAAACGGTGTTGTGTCTGGTCTGTGGTTCAGAGTGATTTAGAATAATTTACTTCAATAAAAATGTTCAAATGAGCCTATTCTAAGTAGAAATAAAACTGCCAAATTAGCAAATACTATGAAACTAACTAACCTTAAAAAAATTGAGGACAAGTGCAGTACATTTCTGCAAAATAAAGCATATTCTTTATTTCTACATTATCCAATTTCAATTTTACCCTGAGTAAAATCACTTCAACCATCTTTTTCTGGGTGAAATCATGCCTGCTGTGAAAACAGAACAGACAATTCTGGGCAAAACGCACAATAAGTCAATTTGACATTTTCCCAGCATCTGGCCTGAACCTTCTGATGTCACCATTCACGTAACATCCATTTCTATCAGCACCAACATAAACTGGAGCATAGACCCTCGCATCATAACCATCGTGGAACAATCTCATGCAAACAAGGAATATATTGGGCTAGTTTGCAGTATTTTCTTTCACTGTTTAACAGGAAACTCAGGTGACACAAGGCAATTTTAGACAGAGGGTGGTGAATCTGTAGAATTCATTGCTACTGATGGCTCTGTGGGTAGATTAAAACCGGAGGTTGCTAGATTCTTGATTAGTAAGGATATCAAAGGTTACTGGGAGAAGGCAGGAGTATGAGGTCGATTGGGAAAATAAATCAGCCAAGAAGGAATGGCAGGGAAGGTTTGATGGGCTGAATGGCCCAATTTTGCTCTTAAGTCTTATGGTCATAACCCGACACAATGATGCTTGACCACTTTCTAAAGTCCACTGATGGTGTTCTATGCAGCATTTAATGCTGAAATAATGTGCTCTACATCACTGAAAGCACTTCATGAGCAGAACTATCAGTGCAGTCCTACCTGGCCACTCAGGTTGGCTCAGGGATCCAGGAGCTGATAACAAAGAGATGTCCATTCATGAATTTATATTGTCTGGTACTGCACTGAGGGTTGGATCGTGGGGGACCAGAACTATTCGCATCTTCCCTGGTTGATAACTAAAAGCTTCAAAGGTTCATTTTTATATCAGAGAATGTATACAGTATACAACCTGAAATTCTTACTCTTCACGGACATCCACAAAACAAGAGCCCAATAGAATGAATGATAGAAACATCGAAGCCTTCCTCTCCTCCCTTCGCACAAGCAGCTTCAAAAGCATCAACCTCCCCCCTCAGCCCCCACCCTGCAAGCACCAGCAGAAAACCCCAAAGAGACTCCAATCCAGAGTCCATCAAAACTACAGTCCATAACCCAGCATTCTGGTATCTCAATCAGGTTCTCTCTCTTCACCGTGGGAGAGAGAGAGATTGCTCCTGCAGCAACGAGAGCAAAGACCAGCAACAATGTTCTGCATCGTTTCACCAAGCCACACACCCCCCACCCTCTTGAGGTCCAACAGGAGAGAGAAAGAGGAGGTAGTGAGGGAGATAGATAGATAGAGACAGAGTAACAGTGAGAGAGAGAGAGACAGAGGGAGAAAGGGGGGAGAAAGGGAGGGGGAGAGGAAAGGGGAGGGGAGAGGAGGGAGAGAGGGGAGAGGATGGGGAGAGGGAGAGAGATCACTTGAGTAGAGGGGCCTGCCTCTGACAACGGCCTGTGATTAGCAAACACTCCACCTGCTGTCTAGGATGTTCAAGCTTCAGCCGGTACCCGTCAGCCATGGGGCTGCCCTCTGACTTCTGACCTTCCAGCCCCAAGGGTGCATGTCTTCCCGGCCGTTCCTGGAGATGGCAAAGTGCTAGGCTGCATGGTCGGCCCGACAACCCACTACTTGCCCACTGCCAAAGCACTCTTTAAACATAGCAGCAAGTCGTTAACTCTGTCAGGGTATGGATGCATTTCAGAACCGACCAAGCAGCTGTGGAAATTCAGTCAAATACTGTTATTGAATAACCTTGACTGGGCATTTACTTTTGCAATTACTCATTTAGGTAAATTTCAAGTTTCCTCATCTGAATTGCATGTATTACCCGGGGCAAGGGGTCCAAGAGACTACGTTCTTCCAAATCACATTCATAATGTGCTCGTAACCTTAAGAGGCTTCCACCATACTCTTTTCTCTGAATCAGCACCATCTTAATGGGGGCCCATTCAAGAACACTGACATTGGCATCCCAGCCTGGGTGGATTCTCTGTATTTGACGTACCCCAGTCACCACCAACTCCTCCATGATCGTCAGTCTGAACCCTCTCTTGCTCCCCGCCAAATCTCATGCCAAATGCACCACAACTTTTAGGGAGTATTCTGGAGTTATGTGAATATAACAAAACAAGGCTTCATTTCTGATTGTGAATGCAAATAAGATCAGGATGTTTGCAATTAGCCTTCAGCTTTTTTGTGATTGCAAGCAGTAAATTGAAGTTAAAAGCATAGGTTGCTCCAAAGAATAAGAGATTGCATATGCAAGAGCCAAATGTTAAAACAATGGGGTTGCGTTAATAGGATTACCTCAAACCAGGCAACATGGTTAAATTACTTGCATCATTGTGACTCGAGTGCAAACTGGCAAACCAACATCCGTATGGTCACAGGTATAGGCAATCAATATTTCTTGGGTATTTATCATATTTGTGTATTCAGAGTTAGCACTGACAACATTAATTTTGGACGTCCAGCTCTCTCTCATCAAAAGGCTTTAGAATAACTGTGTTAATTAGCTTCTCCCAAAAGCATCTGGACCTTCAGATGTGCCTTTACCAATTACAACGTGCTTCCACTATGTATCCCAAAGGAACCGTTGTCAACCCAGAGAAAGTAAACAATGTCATGGTAACTGTTGAAATTGTATTGAATCACTTACTGTTACCTTTGATCTCCAGGGTATAAAAATGTGATGTAACTTTGGGTTTGTGAGCCTCTACCAAGTGTGTCTCCAGAATGATCCCTGCTTGCTGTGATGAATAAAGGCGTCCATATCACCAGGTTCAGTGTCTCTCCGGTGACTTCAATCACAGTCACAACAACAACCAACCCCCACACCTCGCTAACTCGCCAATCCGTTATGTGACGTGCCCCGAACTCCAAGTCCAGTCCCCAATCACCTGACCTGCCCACCTTTCACCCCGGGATCCAATCACACAGCCTAAGCCATCTAACTACTACTTGCCAACTTTCAAGTGATCAATAATCACAAGCGTTGTGTCTGTACGACTACATAGCAAATAAATAAAGGCATGTACTCATACAAGAAGTTAACATGAATATTCCCCTTGCAGAGAGAGCAACAAATCAATACGCATCTGTAAGTTATCGTCAATAAGTAGTGTTAAGGGGAGCCATTGCTAAAAGAAATGGATCCATATATTACACTTCCTCCCCCTTTAGATTAATGTAACATAAAATTGTATATATAACAAAACATTCAATTTACATTCACAATAACAGTCCATGACTAACTTCATTATACTAAAGATTCAGTCTTTTGGGTGGCACTGTGCTTCTTTCAGGATAGTGCCTCTGGACCTGTGGAGTGGCATCAGGTTTGGCAGGTGTCTTGTCAAAGGCAGCCTTCTCTGTTGCAGGTCTCATGTTGCTGTTGGTGACATGTTCATCATTGAGAGGTAAGTCCGGTGGCTGTAATATGTCCCTCTTGTCGGATGCAGTTGACTCTGGTGTGTTCTATGGCTGAGTATCCAGTATCTGGTCCACATGATGCCTCCATGTATGATCTCCAACATCTGTGTATATCAGTGATCCAGTTCTTGTAGCTATCCTACCAGGTGCCCACTTGTCGTCTTGGTTACCACGCGCTAGGACTTCCTGTCCAACCTCGACTTTCCTTCCTGATTTACTTGGCAACAGGTTGAACATTTTTCTGCACTTCCATCCGTAGATCTGGTTTTAGGAGGTCTATGCGAGATCTCAGATTCCCGCTCATGAACAGCATTGCAGGTGTTTGATTTGTCGTCACATGAACAGAGTTCCAATACACAAAAAGGAAGTTGTCCACCTTGTGCTGTAGAGAAATGTCTTCCTTGTTCATAGCTTTAATGGACTTCTTGAAGGTTTGGATAAACCTTTCAGCTAACCCACTCATTGCTGGGTGGTGAGGAGCTGACCTGAAATGTTTGATGCCATTTTTCTTCATGAACAGCCTGAACTCTTCTGACGTGTATTGTCCGTTTTCACCTACAATTTGTTCTGGTATCATCTCCCAGCCTCAGTCAGTATTTTCACTCTTCTCTGTTCCATCTACCTCAGTAGGATCCACCCTTCACTTGCCAGCTGTTGCTCCACCCCTTCCCCTCAATTCTTTATACCAACTATCTACCCTCTGTCATTCAGTCCAAATAAAAGGTCTCAACCCAAAATGTCAACTGCCTACTTCCCACCCACAGATGCTGCCCGACCCATTGAGTTCCTCCAACAGTGGGGAAATAACAGGAAATGGTACTGAAGGAGCTGATCTGCTATGATCTTGATGAATGGCAGGTCATGCTCATAAGACCAAATGATCTACTCCTGTTTTAATCCTGATGAAGGGCCTTGGCCTTAAACGTCAACTGCTTATTCCTTTCCATAACTTCTGCTGATCTGCTGAGTTCCTCCAGTGTGTGTGTGTGTGTGTGTGTATTACTTCTGTTTGGTTTGCGTCTATGTTTTTATGGACTAAATCAAGACTGGTGTAAGCCAACATCTATGATCTTCAATTTTTTTTTAGATTATGAGGACACGCAGTCCTCTTTTATTGTCATTTAGTAATGCATGAATTAAGAAATGATACAATATTCCTCTGGTGTGATATCACAGAAACACAGGACAGACCAAGACTGAAAAACTAACAAAAACCACATAATTATAACATATATTTACAACAGTGTAACAATACCATAACTTGATGAAGAACAGGCCATGGTCACAGTAAAAAAAGTTCAAAGTCTCTCGAAAGTCCCACATCTCACGCAGACAGGAGAAGGAAGAAAACTCTCCCCACCATGCCCGACCACAGTCCAACTCTTGAGTCGTCCGAAAACTTCGAGCCTCCGATCAGCCCTCTGACACCAAGTACCGAGCACCATCTCTGCCGAAAGCTTCGACCCCAGCCTCGGTCGCCAGCAGCAGGCAAAGTCGGGGATTTTGGGGCCTTCCCTCCGGAGATTCTCGATCGCACAGTAGCAGCGGCAGTGAACCGGGCATTTCAGAAATTTCTCCAGATGTTCCTCTGCTTCTCACGTCTGTCTCCATCAAATCAGAATTGTGCACGGCATCCTACTTACAAATACGATATCATTTCACCGAAGAGCAGCGCAGGTAATATTGGAATGTGATAGCCAAGAAAGAAGAGATTGTAATATGTGCAAGGTATGGTTTACCAAAATGCATTTTATAATCAGCAGAATTGATGAATGCTCAGGTTTAGTTTATAGCACAATTTAACCTACAGTTCTGAAAGACATGTAGTACATAAATTCTGTCATCATTCTACAATCTATAAATTGAAGCAACGTTTATTTACCTGATGGCATCAAAAATGACTATCTCAAGCAGAAAAATAACTTATTGAATGAGATCAATATTAGGAAATCAAAACAGTTCACAATTACTGAGTGAAAGAAAAAGATTTACAATTCAACATAATAAGAATCACAAGGAAACTAAAGCACTCTGCAAGCCAGATCTCATCTGTGGAGCGAGACACAAAGTCAAAGTTTGGAGTCAGAGACACTTCATGGGAGCTGGAAAGTGAGAAGATAGCATGTTTTAATTTGCAGACAGGGGGAGCAGTGGAAAGAACAGAGTCCGTGATAGAGCAGAATTCAAAGTTGACCGAGGTGCCAACAATTGAAGAGAGAGAAAGGATATTGAATGTGAAGCAACAGAAAATGCTAGGAACACCAAGCAAATGAAGCAGCATTCACTGAGAGAAAAAGTACTGAGCTAACTTTGGATAGAATTAAAATGGAAACTCTTTTCATTATCTAGCTTCAAGTTGTTGACACAGAGTAGAATTGCAGTTGATTAGTTTAATTAGCTTAGAAATTGGGCAGAATACAGGTATCTAGTTTTACAATATAATTACACAATGAGACGTGAGCACATTTCAGATCATGTCGACTTTAGTGGAATTTGTAATATCCACTAACATTATTTTGTTTATTGTAGATAAATGATACAATGATACTGTGAGCTTTTAACAAACTCGAGTGTGGGGAAAATTCATTTCCCATGTAATCCTGATTTGCTGACAACAAATTAGTAAAAGTTGGATATTGTGAGGAGATTGCTAATTTACTGTGTATATGCATACAGCTGTATTTCACCAAATCTGATGATTTTTCCAAAAGCACAAGCAATACATTTCAGAAACATGTTGTTCTCAATTCCTTATCATTCCCACTACACAGTAGAGAGATTGGCTGGCTGACTACTTCATGGCGTAAGTGCAATTACGAAGAAAGCACAGCACTACCACTACCTCCTTAGGAGTTTGGGAAGATTCAGTATGACATCTAAAACTTTGACAAACTTCTATAGATGTGAATTGTACACAATTATACAATAGGATATATATTGTCTGGCTACATCACAGCCTGGAATGGAAACACCACACCCTTGAATAAAAAATCTGACAAAAAATAGTGGATATGCCCCTGCCCATCACAGCTAGAGCCCTTCTGTGCATCATTGTGCATACCTATATGAGGCATTGTTGCAGGAAAGCAGCATCTATCATCAGGAACCCACACCACCCAGGACATGCACTCTTCTCACTGCATCAGGTAGAAGGTACAGGAGCCTCAGGACTCACACCACTAGGTTCAGGAACAACCATTATCCCTCAACCATCAGGCTCTTGAACCAACTTCACCTGCCCCATCATTGAAATGTTCCCACAATCTATGGGCTCACTCTCAAGGACTGTTCATCTCATGGTCTGGATATTTATTGTTTATTTATTTATTATTATTATTATTTCTTTCATTCTGTATTTGCAGTTTGTTGTTATTTGCACTCTAGTTGAACACCCAAGACGGTGCAGTCTTTTATTGATTCTATTATGGTTATTGTTCTGTTGTGAATTTATTGACTATGCCCGCAAGCAAACAAATCTCAGGGTGACATGTATGTACTGCAGTAATAAATTTACTTTGAACTTAGACTGGCAGGTGGCAAAGAGTAGGAATAAAAGGGGCTTTTTCTGGTTGACTGCTGGAGACTAGTGGTGTTCTGCAGGGCACTTCTTTTCAAGATATATGTCAATGATTTGGAAGATGGAATTAATGGCTTTGGGATCAAATTTGCAGATGATATGAAGATTAATGGAGGGGCAGGTAGTGTTGAGGAAGCAGAGAGTCTGCAGAAGGACTTAGATTGGGAAAATGGGGTAAGTGGCAGATGGAATATAGTGCAGGGAAGTGTATGGTCATGCCTTTTGGTAGAAGGAATAAAGGAGTAGATGACTTTCTAAACATGGAGAAAATTCAAAATTCAGAGGAGCAAAGAGACTTGGGAGTCCTCATGCCGTATTCTCCAAAAGTTAACTTGTAGGTTGAGTTCGTAGTAAGAAAGGCAAATGTAATGTCAACATTCACTTTGAGGAATAGGATACAATATCAGGGATGTAATGCTGAGGCTTTATAAGGCATTGGTCAGACCACGAGGTACTATGAGCAGTTCTGGGCCCCTTACCTAAGAAAACATATGCTGGTGTTGAAGAGAGCCCAGGAGAGGATCACAACAATAACCTCTAGAGTGAAAGAGTTAATGTATGAAGAGTGTTTGATGACTCTGGACCTGTACTTGCTGGAGTCTAGAAGAATGAAGTGGGGTTTGGGGGGGAATCTCATTGAAACCTACTGAATGCTGAAAGACCTATATAGAGTGGATGTGGTGAGGATGTTTTCTATAGTGTAGGAGTCTAGGACCAGAGTACTACTCAGAATAGAGGGAGATCCATTTAGAACAGAGATAAGGAGGAATTTCTTTAGTAAGAGGGTTGTGAATCTGTAGAATTTGTTGCCACAGATGGCTGTGGAGACCAAGTCATGGAGTATATTTAGAGAGGAAGTTGATATATTCTTGATTAGTCAGGGCATCCAAGGTTGCAGGGAGAAGGCAAGATGATGTGGTGCACAGGGATAATAAATCAGCTATGATTGAATAGTGGAGCAGACTTGATGGGCCAAATGGCTTAATTCTGCTGTTATGTCTAACAGTCTGTAAGTAAAACTAAGTTATTGTGACATGTGACAACATGTTAATACCAGTACAGGTCACAAGCAAACCTCATGATGATCTAATACAGTGTCTTTAATTATTACCATACTTCCAAAGAGTCAAACCAATTTATGCATACCAAGTTCCCATAAACAGCAATGAAATAATAACTAACTAGAGTAAAACTCAAATAATCCAGCACTGTCAGGAGTTTTTGTAGTGATGGACTAGCTAATTTTCTGGACCACTGGATGCAATGTAACTTCTATTAATACCTAACATACATTTTTATTTCTCTTTTATATATTCTACACAACAATATAATAAATTCCCCAATTTGAATGTGAAGACAGCTGTAAATATGCAAACACCCCAGACCATGTCTTTGATTCTGATGACCTACCCCCAACTCCAATTCCACAGAACAGATCCAAACTCCAGATCAAAACTATTTCCACAGACCTGGGTGCATGGCCCACTTGCACGTAACCCCTGGGTGACATTCAATAGTTCACAGTTCCATTTAATAGCAGAGAATATATATAATATACCACCTGAAGTTCTTGTTCTACAGACATCCATGAAATCAGAAGAGTGCTCCAAAGAATGAGTGACAGTAAAAACATAGAGATCCCCAAACACCCCCACTCCCCCCACACACAAGCAGCAGCAAAGCAATGACCTTCCCCCTCCCCCACTACTTCGGCAAAAAGAAAGCATCAGCACCCTCCATCCATCAAGCAAGCAATAACAAAGCCCCCAAGAAAAACCATGATCTGCAGTACAACAAAAACTAATCGTTCCCCCAACAATTCAATATTCCACAGGCTCACGCTCTCCCTATTAAAGAGACAGAGAGATGTCACCCTTTCACAGCGAGAGGCAAGGCCAACAGAAACAAACAACTCGCTGATTTACAGTGTTAAAGTCTACCGCATCGCTTTTTCTCCCCCAAGTTCTCCGACTCGAGAATTGACAACAAACTCTCCGCCACCAAAGAGAGAAAGCGAGCGAGCACAATCTGAATTCAAAGCCCCCGAGAGCCGATCCGCTGTTCTGGATGTTCCGTTTTCTCCTGCGACAGTTCAGTCAGCAGCACCAACGTAGAATCAGCTCGTCTCCAGAACCACAAAGCCTCTGAACCCAGCAGGCATGCTCATCTTCTTTGGCATCGAGAAACGGCTGGTCAGTGAGCCCTGGGAGTAGGTCCCATCGCCACAAAGAACCGAAGTTTGAGTGTAGCTCTGGGTCAGGGTCTTCAGCAGAACGCCATCCACCTTGAAAACGAAAAAGAGAGACACTAAAGGTAGAAATTAAGTTTTTTCTGCAGATGAGCTTGAAGAAGTCGCTGTCAAGCGCCATCATAGCTCAATTCCCAATTCAGGACCAATAACTAAGCCAGATCCCAGAACATCAGGTCTCCAAACAATCAAATGCCAGAATATCAGAATTTTATTGTAATCTGGATTACAACTGGATCCTAGACTTCCTGACTGGGAGACCTCAGTCAGTCCGGATTGGAAGCAGCATCTCCAACACCATCACACTGAGCACGGGGGCCCCCTGGGGCAACGTGTTCAGTCCACTGCTGTTCACTCTGCTGACCCACGAATGTGCAGCAATACACAGGTCGAATCACATCATCAAGTTCGCCGATGACACGATCGTGGTGGGTCTCATCAGCAATAACAATGAGTCAGCATACAGACAGGAGGTGCAGCGGCTAACGGACTGGTGCAGAGCCAACAAACTGTCTCTGAATGTAAACAAAACAAAAGAGATGGTTGTTGACTTTAGGAGAGCATGGAGCGACCACTCTCCATTGAACATCGATGACTCCTCCATTGAGATTGTGAAGAACACCAAATTTCTTGGTGTTCATCTGGCGGAGAATCTCACCCGGTCCCTCAACATCAGCTCCATAGCCAAGAAAGCACAGCATCATCTTTACTTTCTGCGAAGGCTGAGAAAAGTCCATTTCCCACCCCCATCTACTCTACAGAGGATGTATCAAGAGCATCCTGAGCAGCTGCATCACTGCTTCATTCGGGAATTGCACCGTCTTGGATCGCAAGACCCTGCAGCAGATAGTGAGGTGAGCTGAGAAGATCATCGGAGTCTCTCTTCCCACCATTACAGACATTTACACTACATGCTGCACGCATAAAGCCAACAACATTGTGAAGGACCCCATGCACCCCTCATACAAACTCTTCTCCCTCCTGCCATCTGGCAAAAGGTACCAAAGCATTCGGGCTCTCACAACCAGAGTGTGCAACAATTTCTTCCCCCAAGCCATCAGACTCCTTAATACCCAGAGACTAGACTGACATCTACATCATTTATTATTATATTGTAAATTGTCCTCTACTGTGCCTATTGTCTTGCTTATTATTTATTGTACTGCCCTGCACTGTTTTGTGCACTTTATGTAGTCCTGTGTAGGTCTGTAATCTAGTGTAGTTTTCGTGTCGCCTTACGTAGTCTAGCCTTGTGTTGTCTCTCTTAGTCTAGTGTAGTTTTGTGTTGTTTCATGTAGCACCATGGTCCTGGAGGAACATTGTTTCGTTTTTACTGTGTACTGTACCAGTAGTTTATGGTCGAAATGACAATAAAAAGTGACTTGACTTGACTTGAATCTCTTGGATGGAGTCAGAGAGTCAGACAGCACAGGAACAGACTCCTTGCCCGTGTCAAACTTTTTATCCATCCACGCTGATCAAATAATTCCACATTATGTCGGTATCTTTCTATGCCTTTTCCATCTCCTAAATGTAGTGATTGTATCCAATTCCACCACCACCACCTCTGACATGTTCCAGATATCAACCACTCTCCATATAAAACACTTTTCCCTCAGATACCTTTTAAAGCATCTTCTTCTCGCCTTAAGTCCAGTTATTCCCTTTTATTTATGATATGCCTATGATGGGAAAAATATTCTGACAACCTACCCTCTCTATGCCTTTAGTAATTTAGTATACCTCTATCACGTCACCCCTCCGCCTCTTTCACTCCAGGATAATCGAGTCCAGCCTAGACAATCTCTCCTCATGACTAAAACCTTCCAATCCAGGCAATGTGAATCTCTTTGCACTCTCTCTCTGGTGATATTGGTCAAGGAATAAATATTAGCCAGGCCAATGGGGAGAAAGTTGTTATTCTGCTTGAAATAGTGCTCCTGCACCTTTTATGTTGAATAAAGAAAATAAGGGTCTCAGTTTAAACCTGAATTCAAAGTTAGGATCTCTGACAGTGCTCAAAATATCCACTTCAGTCTTCTCTGAAATGATTTTGAACCCACATCTGTCTGTCCCAAAGGTACAATTAAAATCAACACCATAAAACTAAGCCTTTCTACAGTCATTTAAACAGCTCTGCTATTAGTCTCAATGTTTTTTCCATCATAAACCAGTTGTTGGCTGTAGACTAACTAGGCAGACACGAATATCCGAAACTTTAACCGAACTGCACTTTATTTATATTTTGTTAGGAAATCAAAGTTTAAAGTAAGTTTATTATTAAAGTACATATTAGATTATGAGGACACGCAGTCCTCTTTTATTGTCATTTAGTAATGCATGCATTAAGAAATGATACAATGTTTTTCCAGGATGATATCACAGAAACACATGACAAACCGAATTAAAAACTAACAAAAACCACATAATTATAACATATAGTTACAACAGTGCAAAGCAATACCATAATTTGATAAGAACAAACCACGGCACAGTAAAAATCTCAGAGTCTGTTGAAAGTCCCATCATCTCACACAGATGGTAAACCTTCAGCACCGCAAACTTGCCGTTGCAGCATCCTCGAAGCATCTGACCACAGTCCGACTCCGCGTCCGTCCGAAAACTCCGAGCCTCCGACCAGCTCTCTGACACCGAGCACCAGCGCCATCTCTGCCAAGAGCTTCAACCCCAGCCCTGGCAACAGGCAATAGGCAAAGCCGAGGATTTGGGGCCTTCCCTTTGGAGATTCTGGATCGCACAGTAGCAGCGGCAGTGAAGCAGGCATTTTCAGAAGTTACTCCAGGTGTTCCTCCGTGTTTCTCACGGCTGTCTCCATCAAATCCCGATTGTGCACGACCCCCCCAGTTAACACATACGATATTCATTCGGAACGGATGCGCGCGCTGCGTTGAGCCGCCATTTTCTCCTCCCATATATGTCACTTTATGCATCCCTTGGTTTCATTTTCTTGTGGGCATACTCAGTAAATCCAAGAAGTATAATAGAATCAATGAAAGACTGCACCCATCAAGATGGAAAAACAGCCAATGTGCAAAAGACAACAAATTGTGCAAATACAAGAAAAAACAATAAATAAATATCAAGAAAGTGAGATGAAGAGTCCTTGAAGGTGAGTCCATGGATTGTGGGAACAATTCAGTGATGGGGTGAGTCAAGTTATCCCCACTGATTCAAGAGCCTGATGGGCGAGGGGTAATAACTGTTCCTGAACCTGGTAATGTTGATCTTGAGGCTTCTGTACCTTCTTCCTATTGACAGCAGTGAGAAGAGAGCACGGCCTGGTTAGTGGGAGTCCCTGACGGTGGTTACTGCTTTCCTGCAACAATGGTGGGGAGACCTTTACCCATGATGGACTGGGCCGTATCCATGACTTCAGGTAGGATTTTCCATTCAAGGGGCAATGGCTATTGTACTTTCTATGTGTCAGGAAAGATCACAACACAAGAGGAAAGCATCACTTACTTTCATTCCTCCCACTCTATATCAGACAGATCCAGCCAATCAGGTATAACTTCCTCAAGCACAAAATCTCATAAGGCCAATGAGGGTTCCCATTTGCTCTGTGAATAATAAGTTCACAGCAATTCTGCTCCTTACTTTTCTTCCACAAAATCCATGATCCGAGCATTAAAAGACATAATTAACAAGACTTGAAGAAAACAATGTTCCTTTTATTCAATGTCCTGGGCAATCAGGCTAACCGCACTGAATCTACTTCACCTAAAGAAGGTAAGCATATTCAAAAATTCCATTCACTATTGTACAAAGTATGCTTTGGCTCTACACTCACATTATTTCTGATTACATTCAAGTGCTATGTTCAGTTGGGCTCTTTCCATCCATTTCTCCCTTAGAAATTCTGGTTTAAACATAATCTTCAGTGAAACAAACACTTCTGTATTTAGCCAGATTCAATTAGACAATTACAACAATAAAAATCCTGTCTGTAAAGCCATTAAAAGAGAAAAAAGGTATAAAAGTCTTTCAATGCAGAGAAAACAGACTCAATTCTCTTACAAGTGAGAAAGCAGCTGACAAAGAACTTTCAAGTTTTGGCACTCCCCTGCTACTTCTGGCCAAGACAACCAAAGGGTTGAAATTAAAGGAGTCCTTACAGAACCTGTTATCTGTCGGTGTAATAATTGTACCAGGAAAGAACTTACGACTTGTTTGAAGAAATGGAAATAAAGAAGAGAACCATAAAAACAGCCTTTTCACTTTGGCATTTTCAGTTAAATTAATTATTCTGTACACCCACACATGCATTCTTGAGTAATTCATTTATGCAGATTAAAGCTTTTCATCTCCGTTTCCAAGCAACAAATATTCTATTTTGCATTATCCTCCAAAAGCTTGCCAGAAACTGTTCTTTAATTCACAATTACCACTTGTGGCAAAATAGCCAATATAAGTCAAGAGGGGAAAATGTTTCATCTTTCCTAAGAGGCAAGTGAGCATAACTCCTGAGCAAAAAAAACATAAACACATTCTGCCTGGGGATCTCTGCAAACCAGCTAGTAAGTCTCCTGTGAAAGAAATACAAGTTAATATTGATGTGAACGATGAGTAAATAAATGTCGCCTTTCAAGATATTTGTTTCTGGCCATGTTTCTCTGCTGACTATGCCGGTTTAGAAAAGATTGAATCTAAGTTCACAATAAACATTAATTTAGGGAAAAATAACGATAATTGTGAATGCTCAACAATTCTGGGTTAATTGTACTGACCGCAGGATTCTTATTTGTTTACTAAACAGTCCTTTGTATTTTGGGGTCCAAAAATACCTATGCCAGTTCAGTGATTTTCCATGTTTTGCAAAACTTGCTGACTGGGAAATAATGAGCAAACTTGCCCAAGCCTTCACACTTGTAAAACTTAAACACAGAGTAAATTGTGAGCAGCGCTCTCATTAAAATGCCTATTGGGAATGTTCCCACCAACACCACATCCTCAGAAGAATACAACTTGGATCAATTAGCAACGGTGTTTGTCGTGATTTATGGGCTTACAGCTTAAGCCCCAAAGAAAGACTTCAGCATATAAATTATCAGCTAATTACTATGATGTTATCAGAGGTACCTCTCTAAACTAAAAACCTAGTTGTATGTTTCTGTGACTCATGCGAACATTAAAATCCAATGGCACATCTTGCGTGTGTAGATGGAATGCTGACCCACATTCTGCTCTGAGCAACTTCAACAGTTTGTATCTGCCAGCATAACCACAGCATTCGATTGCAGTTCAAAGTCCTTTGCATTTTCAATTAATAACAAGTTAACATGTTTCTGTCTTTCAACGATTTGCATTCATCCAAAACTCCATGCTTTCTTGAGTTAAAGCATTTATTGATGGCTTGGCTGAGAAATCTTGTAAGGACACAAGGCTTCCCACTTCATCCAACATAGATGTTGTAACCCTTGTGATTCCATCATCAAAAACATCTCCAAATGTTGTTCCCAATGCATTACAAGCATGGTATTAGACTTCAACTTAGCACCGGAGCAAGCAGCAAAGGAAAAGCATGAGGAAAGAGTTCTTACCAAAATAAAGAGTCAGAACAAACTAGACGAGTAACTTATTCCCTCGCTCGGTTTCTTCTTTCCTCACATCATCTGGGTATGGTGGGACACAGTCTTCAGTCTACTTAGAAGAAAGTCAGGACTATCTACCTTGATTATTGTTAGCCAGAATGGAGGCTTTCAGCATCTTGTAAATGACCCTATGTTTAACGTGGCCCAACTCCACCTTGGTTCCTCCATTATGCGAGTGGCCAATTAGTACGCCCCTCCCCCCCACCCTGTTGGATTATGCAGCAACACTGACATTGACACAATGCTTTGGACACCTGAGGTGACCAAATGGTAAAGGTGAGAAGTCAGTAAAAAGTGACATACAATTGGACCTGATTGGGTCAACCCTGCCCATATATCCGGATGCTACTGATATTATTGAGGCAGATGGATAGGATTTGGTGAAAGATTGAGCGTAAGAACCAAAAACTTGGTGCTGCTCCTCATTTAGCTGGAAAGGCATTAAAAAGCTGGCCAACAGATTATGTAGAGTCTGGAAGGGCTGTTTAGGAGAACATATGCTGAAGTAAGGATGCAACATGCTTTTGTAGTACGAAGCTGCGGGCGAAGTAGGCTTTATTATTGATAAAGTAGACATGGTGATCAAAATTAATCTCAAAGTCAAATATGATAGCAGGGCTGCAAACAGCTGTGTTTAGATTTAACCAATCTCCTGCCGAAGGGTTTCGGCCCGAAACGTCAACTGTACTCTTTTCCATAGATGCTGCCCGGCCTGCTGAGTTGCTCCAGCATTTTGTGTGTGTTTAGATTTAAGACTGTTTTAGGAATGAGGCTGGTGAAGGGAGATTATAGTAAAGACTAAAGTTAAATGCTTCAGTCTTTCTACTAACTGGATGTAGGAAATTTCTGCTCTTCCAATGCAGGAGAAATGACAGAGCAGGTTGACAAATTAAAGTTAGCAATTAAGTGACGTGCAGTTGGGTGTTGTTGCTAATATACAACACAAGAGAGTGAAGGGGAACAAAAAAAAAACTTGAAAGATTCCAGTGGTGCCAAAACTGAAATGAGAAGGAAAGTTTTTCTTTCAGGTAATGTTTTGACTGCAACTGGTTACTAATTATGGAATTAAGTAAAGATAGATAGATAGACAGATAGATAGATATACTTTATTAATCCTGAGGGAAATTTGGTTTCGTTACAGCTGCACCAACCAAGAATAGAGCGTAAATATAGCAATACAAAAACCGCAAACAATCAAACAACAAAATGCAAACTATGCCAGATGGAAAATAAGTCCAGGACCAGCCTATTGGCTCAGGATGTCTGACCCTCCATGGGAGGAGCTGCACGTTCGATGGCCACAGGCAGGAACGACCTCCCGTGCTGCCTGTGTTGTATCACGGTGGAATGTGGCCGAAGTCCAACAGTAAAAAGTTCAATATCCAGTCTACAAACACGTTCCTCGATCGTAATATACCCCGGATTGCACCATCCGTTGTTAACCAGATCAGTAAGCACGAAACTCCTTTACGCTTACTGTTCTCAGTGCACTTCCAGTCAGCTGGAACGGTATTACCCACCGAACTACTCTTCTCCAAAAGTCTCTGTTGTCTCGACCCGGTCCTCTTTCCTCAGCTTTGTGATCCCCCTCTGTGTGTTTTCCTCCAGATTTCAGCAGGGGTGTCCACCGCTCTGTTCGCGAAGCCGGCCGGTCTTTGCTGGTCTGTGACATACACAATGCGACCTTGCTTCTGTCCCGCGTGTCGGGATGTAACCATTTCCAGCGCTAAAGAAAGGAAGTCCCATCCAGCTAGAGAATAGTCACGCTGAATATTCAAAACAGCGTCTTTAGCAATGTGAACTGAGATTTGATGAAATATGTAAATTCACTTGTTAATGGTTACCACAATTTAACTTAGGGGTTAAAATGATTTAAGGTATTTCCAATATTCTGAGATTTATGTGATTATTGGACTAAACTTTATATTGCTTTCCTTCAGTTTTTTGATGTTTTCTTTCTTGTGGCCGATCTGTTAATTTTTTGCGTGTCATGGGAGGTTGGTGGTATTGGGGGTTTGGTACTGCTGTCCTTGCCCTTTTCTGTGAGTGAGGGGGTCAGGAATTGATATTGTCCCTGATTTTTTTTCTCTGCCAGTAAGTGGGGGGGGGGGCGGGGTGTCAGGGACTGTTATTGTCGCTGTTTTTTCCTGTGACGGGAGGGATTTTGGAGTCTGTGAGTTTTGTTTCTTTCCTTTTTCATGTTCGGGGGGAGTTAATGTCTTTTCTTTCATCAAAACCTATGGTCTTTCTGTATTTAATGGAGTGGACAAATATCAAAGTTGTATTGTACACGCATACTTTGACAATAAAATAAACCTTTGAACATTTGAAGAACTGCAAAAGCAGTAAATATTTTTATAAAAAGCACAAAATGCTGGATGTGGCAATAGATCAAGCTGCAGACAAAGAGGGAGAAGTAGTTAATATTTCCAATCAATGAGGTTTCATCAGAATTGTGCAAGCTGGACAGAAACAGTTAAGGGAGGAGGACATTAAAAGAGAAGATCTGTTTTATCCTAGAAGACAGGATTAGGTGACAGAAAGGACTCTGGTTCAAGTCAAAAGAAAGAAGAGGAAATAGAAGATTAGCCCTGAGGCTGTGCATATGAGGTAAGTTGAATTATTATGTGAAGGTGCTGGAAATGGAAAATGTACAAAATGTGCATTATCTGAAATTGTGGGATTCAGCGTGATGTTTGGAAGGCCATAATGTCAATGGTTGAAAATTGAGGTGCTGCTACTTGACCTGATAGGGGTTCCAAACTTGAGGTCCACGAACCCCTGTTAATGGTAAGGCCCCATGGCATTAAAAAAAAGGTTGGGAATCATTACTTAACCATATGTTTCCCAGGCAGCTTCAATGGAAAAGAGTAAACAGTCAATGTTTCAGGCCGAGACCCTTCATCACTGATGAAGGATCTCGACCCAAAACATCAACTGCACTCCTTTCCACAGAGGCTGCCTGGCCTGCTGAGTTCCTCCAGCATTTTGTGTGTGTTGCTTGGACTTCCAGCGTCTTCAGATTTTCTGTTGTTTGTGATTGACCGTGTGTTTGAGGTTTGTAATACTGAGGACAAAGATTTGGAAGGGAGCAGGGTTGACAGTTAGTCTAGCATGATTGTGGATGTGGTCGGAATAGAAACGTTTAACAAAGCAGTCATCCAATCTGCACATGATTTCTCCAATTTAGAAGATTACTTATACTTGCTCAATTTTTATTGCTAAGTAAAAATGTGAGTTTAATTTAATAATGTCATTACACGCAAGTAAAATATGATGTATAAGTCGCAACAGGTTGTGTATTTCAAATGGAGAACGTAGGAGTTTCCGAAGCACGTAGCTGCGTACTCAAATATAAAGTTCAAGTTTATTGTTATTCAACCGCATACATATATACTGTCAAACGAAACAACATTCATCCAGATGAAGGCGCACAACACTATACATATAAATCACACACAACACAAAGGTATTATTACCATAAATAAATTAACAAATAATAAAGTACATTTATGATACAAGTCAAAAAGTAAACAGTTATGCCACTGGCACTTCTAACTTGATAAGACCTGGGTGGTGGTAGGTTCAGTAGTCTCACAGCCTGGGAGACGAAACTATTTCCCATCCTGACAGTCTTTGTCCCAATGCTACATTACCTCCTGCCTGATGGTAGTGGGTCAAAGAGATTGCTGGACAGATGGGAGAGATCATTGACAATGCCAAGTGCACTGCATATATAACACTCCTGAAAACTATCTCAGATAGGTGAAAGAGAGACCCCAATGATCCTCTCAGTAGTCCTTGCTATCTTTCGTAGGGTCTTGTGGTCAAATGCCTTGGAATTTGTAAGGATGTATTCTGAAGTTAGGTTATACAGCAAATATTCAGCAGCCTATCTTTAGACCTGAACATGGATTGTAGATTAAATTTAAAATGCAGCCCTGGACAATAATTTCCTGGAGCTGTGGATGCCAGTTAATTGAAAACCAGACAACGCTGAACCTGCTGATTCTCACAGCTTCCTGGACTATACTTCTTCCCACTGTCAGTTGTTAAAATGCCAACCTCTTCTCTCAATTCCTCCACCTCACCGCATCTGCTCTTAGAATGAGGTTTTTCATTCCAGAACTAATGAGATGTCCTCCTTCTTCAAAGAAAGGGTCTTTCCTTCCTTCACCATCAATGCTGCCCTAATCTGCATCTCTTCCATTTTGCGCATGTCTGCCCTCACCCCATCCACACACCACTCTATCAGGGAAAGGATTCCTCTCATCCTCATCTACCACTCCATCAGCCTCTTCATCCAGCACGTGATTCTCCGTAACTTCCGCCACCTCCAATGGGACCCCATCACCAAGCACAACTTTCCCTCTCCCCACTTTCTGCTTTCCAAGGGGATCTCTCTCTAAGCGACTCCCTTGTCCATTCATCCCTTCCCACTGATCTCCCTCCTGGTACTTCTCCTTACAAGCGGAATAAGTGCTATGCCTGCCTCACTATCACTCAGGGCCACAAACAGTCCTTCCAGGTGCGCAACACTTCACCTGTGATCCTGTTGAGGTCATCTACTGTATCTGCTGCTCTCAGTGTGGCCTCCTGTATATCAGTAAGACCCCATGTAGATTGGGAGGCCTCTTCGCTGAGCACCTGAGTCTGCCAGAAAAAGTAAGATCTCCTGGTGGCCACCTATTTCAACTCTACTTCCAATCCCCATTCCAATATGTCAATCCATGGCCTCCTCTACTGCCATGATGAGGCCACACTCTGGTTGGAAGAGCAACACTTTATATTCAATCTGGTTAGCCTCCAACCTGATGGCATGAACATCAATTTCTCAAACTTCCGGTAATTTCCACCCCCCCCCCGCCTCCACTTCCCCCTTCAACATTGCCCATTCTCATTTCCCTCTTCCACCTTATCTCCTTATCTGCCCATCATCTCCCTCTGGTGCTCCTCCCCCTTCCCTTCTTCCAGGGCCTTCTGCCCTCACCTATCAGATTCCCCCCTCTCCAGCCCTGTATCTCTTTCACTAATCGCCTTCCCAGCTCTTTACCTCACCCGTCCCCTCCTTCCTGGTTTCACCTATCACTTGCCACCTTGCACTTCAGTCTCCCCTCCTCCCACCTTCTTACTCTGACTTCTCATCTCTTTTCTCCAGTCCAGGTGAAGGCTCTCAGCCTGAAACGTCAACTGTTTACTCTTTTGCATAGATGCTGCGTGGACTGCTGAGCTCCCCCCAGCATTTTTGTGTATTACTTTCACCTCCAGCATCTGCAGATTTTCTCTTTTTTGCCATGTTGATTAACATTCAGTTTGGGTGTCTGGAATGTGGGTGCAAAGAAGGAGGTGTGAAAATTATAATTCAAAGGAAGCATTGTACATACATTGTAACTATAGAATTGCCCTTTGAACTTTTGCATATAAAATGTCATGTAATATTGGGTCGAACTGGCCTCTTCCTCCGAAAGGGTCTCAATATGATGCCTGCTGCTCCATTTGCCCTCAAACATCTGCCTATAGCCTCCTGTACTGTGACAATAAAATCCACTGCAAATGAAGAACAACACGGTAATGTGGCAGTTAGCGCGACACCATCACAGCTCAGGGCATGGGAGTTAACTTCCGGCATCCTCTATAAGCAAGCTTACACGTTCCTTCCCGTGTCTGCGTGAGTTTCCTCTGGGTGCTCCAGCTTCCTCCCACAGTCTAAAGACATACCAGTTAGTTGGATAATTGGTCATTGCATATTGTCCTATGACGAGGCTGGGGTTAAATTGGTGAGTTGCTGGGCTACCCAGCAACCCTATTCAATGGATCAATGTTTCCATTTTAATATCAGAGAATATATACAGAATACATCCTGAAATTCTTGCTCTATGCAGACATCCATGAAAACAGAAGAGTACCCCAAAGTCTGAATGACAGTAAAAAATGTTAGAACCCCATACCCCCTTCCCCTTCCCATGCACAAGCAGCAGCAAAGCATCAACCCTTCCCTCTCCCTTACTTATTCCAGCAGAAAGCATCAGCACCCATCACCCATTAACCAAGCAATAGCAAAGGCCCCAAAGAGAGACTATGATCTGCAGTCCAACAAAAACTATCGTTCACCCGACAATTCAACATGCTACAGGCTCTCTCTCTCTATATATAAAGGGACAGAGAGGTGACACCCTTCCCACAGCGAGAGGGGAGCTCCAGGGGTGGGAACCATCATCATAAAGAACCGTAGTTTGAGTGCAGCTGTAGATCATGGACTCTGACAGAACCCCATCCACCTTGAAAAGAAAAAAAGAGACAGTAACAGGAAGAAATAAAGCTGATTTTGCAGATGATCTCGACGAGGCTGTCTTCTGGTGACATCTTCACTACATCTCCACCATATTCTGCATTGTATTTCTCAATAAAAATTAAAAATAAAAAAAATGTTCCATCTTCTGACTGAGCATTGCAACCTTATGGACTCAGTTTTCAATTTTACGGTTTCAGGTAACTTGATATCCATTTTGTATCTGCCATCCATCCATGACAAGACCATAATACACAGGTGCAGAATTAGGAACAGAGTAGTCGCTTCATTGCTATCCAAGCTCTAAAGGGTGCACTGTCATAATTTCCACAGTAATCTTGACAGACTTCCTTCTCACACGAGTTCTCATTGTGGGAAATAAAAATAAAACAGCAGTGTTGCAGAATTAATATAACATCTGCTCTTCAAGCTACATAGAGTTCTGACTCGGAAGCATATCCTTCCTAATTGATGATAACTTCATCAATGTTTTGGAATTTCCTCCCACGTTTAATGGTGGAAATAATACCTCTACAAGACCTGCAGTACCAGAGAGTGGCTCCCTTCAGCTGATGGACAACACCAGCTACCCGCTATTGTTCCCGTCTCGATTTCACAATATTTTAGAACAAATTTAAGATGCGGATTAAATTAAATATATTTAGATGTTGCATAGACACAACCCAACCAATGACCCAAGTCTCTGTCAGTGAATGTCTTCATTGTAGAATTTCTGAGATCTGCTTACATTTTTGTGTAGAGGTCAAGGTCTTGTCCAACAAATTATTTAGCATTCATTGCAGCAACTTTTTTTTACATTTTTCTGTGTTTCTCTTTCCTCTCATCTACAATACTGAGTCATTTAGTTTCTCAATGTTCCTTAAGTCACTTGATAAGCAACTCCCTGGTGAAAACAACCACACAAGTTTTCAGATTAAAACTGGTGAAATGCTTTGCCTCTCTACCTTGACCAAAGTACAAAAATAAAAGAGAATTTATATTTGCATTATGCTTTTCTTCTCCCAAGTGAATACATAAATGTTTATAATGTGGAGCACAAAGCAACTAAATTATGCACAGCAAGATTTCACCTGAAGTTAACAGTTATATATTTAAAAATTTGATAATGTCATTAAGTTAGAGAGGGTGCAAAAAGATTTATGAGGACATTCAATGGACAGGAGGGTGTGAGTTATATGACTTTTCTCCTCGGAGTGTAGGCAGCTGAGGGGTGACCTCATTGAGGTTTATAAAATTATGAGGGACATGGATAAGGTGAACAGCCTCTCTGATACACAGGGTGGGGGGGGGTGTCCAAAGCTAAAAGAAATAGGTTTAAAGAGAATGGGGAAAGATTTAAAAGGGATCTGTGGGGTTATCTCTCTCCACAGAAGCATGTGTACATATGGGAAAAACTGCCAAAGAAGTGGACGAGACAGGTACATGGGCGGGAAAGTGTTCAAGAGGTATAGGCTGAGTCCAGGCAAATGGGACTTGGTTGGCATTGACAAGTTGGGCCAAAGGGTTGTTTCCATGCTGTATTGCTCTATAACTTGATTGGTTTGTTGATGATTGCTGGACCGCTGTGCTCTGAATAGCATCAGGGGATCTTTTGGGGTGTCAGCTTAATGCCTTATCCAAAAAAGCGTTGATAACTAGGTAACAAGTAAATATGTGCACAATGTTCAATGAGATTTGAACCTGCATTAATTAGAGTCAAGGGTGTTACCACTAAGCCCAGGATGCGATATTCTCATTGGGCCATTCTGTTGGACTGGTTTTTGGGTAAAACGAAAATCACTTTGAGATAAATAAGTGCAGTTGAATGGCGTGGCATGGCAGTGCACCAGTTAGCACAATCGCTTTACAGCCCCAGTGATGATTGATCAGTGTTTGATTCCCACCACTGTCTGTAAGGAGTTTGTACATTCTCCCCGTGACTGCCCGGTGTTCCCATATTCCAAAGACACGTGGTTCGGCTTAGTGAGTTGTCGCATGCTATGTTGGCACCGGCAGTGTGGCAACACTTGCAGGCTGTCTCCAGCACAATCCTCAGAAGGTGTTGGTTGTTGATGTAAAACGATGCATGACGTGTTGATGTTTCAATGTACATGTGACAAAATAAACTTAATCTCTTTAAAATGCTGAAATCTGAAGACTAAAGTCGGTGATAACTCAGCCCTCCTCAGGCAGAATTATTGAACTATTCATTAATGAAATCTGCACAACCACTGTCATGATGTACAAAGGATAATTACCTACTGCTCACACTAAAGATAGTCAAATTATTTCAGCCTTGATCAGTCAGGATTGAACATTTTTACAGCATAATATGCCTGATTTTTTATAATCCCTTACTGAGTTGTTTATGAATGTGGTGACCCAGTCCTTACAGGATGATGGACCATGCATTAATCAGTGTTTAAATAGAAACACCACGCAGTCTGATTCCAAAGAATATGGATGGAAGAAATAGCTCAGGATACAACATATTAGAACTTTACAGGAATTAAAATATAAGATCTTTACCAGTTATACTTCTGTCCTTTGCATGCACATCTTCATTATCTCACAGTTTACCAACACACTAACTTTGAATACTTTAATCCTATTAGTGGTATCCCTCTTCAAACATTGAACCTTTGAGACTACCATGGGTCTTTCAGATCAATGCACTCCACATTCTAGCCTCTTGCTCCTCCCGTTTTAAATCACTCCAGCAACAGTAACCATGGTTTAGGCTGCCTAGGCCATAAACTCTGAAACTCCCTCATGAAACCTTTGTCACAAGCTCCTCCTGTATGGTGCTTCTTAAAAACCTACCCTTTGTCCAATCTTTAATTCACCCGTCTCAAATCTACTTGTAGGTCTCTGTATATATTAGAAAAAACTCCCAAGCTAAAGTTCCTGACATGAGTGTAGATAAAGATGCTCAGTTCAATGTCATGATATGAATACACTTCTCACTACAGAATATTTGACTGGTTAAAGTAAACAATAAAGGTCCGAAATATCCCACTCACTTTCAAAAGATTTTTGAAGGGAAGCTGAGGCATAAATTTTGCACCTAGGATTGCAAATTGGTTAGTTGACTTGCATTCCACCAAATTAAATGCACAGATGTTATGTGCAAAGATCAAACCTTCCATAGTTGAATGCCAATGCCAGGATGAAGAGGGGAAATGAGAGACAGGAAGGATTCAGAGATGAGTTCAGCACCAGCATTTTGATACTAATCAGTAAAGACAACTTCAAATTAAATGGGAACATTCTATGTGCAGTACCCTTTTCCATCCAGATCTTTATTCCTGTATATTCCTGTACTAGTATTTATTCAATACTTCTCAATATTTCTGTCCTAGTTTACATACCCACCATCGTTGAAGAATTCTATAGTCCTACGGTCCATCAACATTACTTCCACTTAATTCTTCCTGGGAGAATCCTAGTTTTCCTATTAGTCTTGATTGGCTCTAGTGAATGTAATGTTTCATTGTGAGTCTACTGTGCATTAGCCAAACATCATGTTGGGTCCTGCTGGGCCAACTGAGGATGCCCAGCCTTCAACTTGTTCATGTGGCCTTGTTATCGAGGTGGCTGGACCAAATAGACAATAGGTGTAGGGGTAGGCCATTTGGCCCTTCGAGCCAGCACCGCCATTCACTGTGATCATGGCTGATCATCCACAATCAGTATCCAGTTCCTGCCTTATCCCCATAACCTTTGATTCCACTATCTTTAAGAGCTCTATCCATCTCTTTCTTGAAAGCATCCAGAGACTTGGCTTCCACGGCCTTCTGGGGCAGAGCATTCCATACATCCACCACTCTCTGGGTGAAAAAGCTTTTCCTCAACTCCGTTCTAAATGGCCTACCCCTTATTCTTAAACTGTGGCCTCTGGTTCTAGACTCACCCATCAGCGGGAACATGCTCCCTGCCTCCAGCATGTCCAATCCCTTAATAATCTTATATGTTTCAATAAGATCCCCTCTCAGCCTTCTAAATTCCAGAGTATACAAGCCCAGTCGCTCCAATCTTTCGACATCTGACAGTCCCGCCATCTCGGGAATTAACCTTGTGGACCTACGCTGCACTCCTTCAATAGCAAGAATGTCCTTCCTCAAATTTGGAGACCAAAACTGCACACAGTACTCCAGGAGTGGTTTCATTAGGGCCCTGTACAGCTGCAAAAGGACCTCTTTGATGGTCTCCAGGAGGACTAGGTTTACTATCACTGACAAGATGTCATGAAATTGTTTTTTTGAGGCAGGAGTACAGTGCAATATGTAAAAATTACTATAAGTTATTTTAAGAATTTATATAAAAATAATTAGTGCAAAAAGAGAGCAGGATAGTGAGGACTGTCAAAGTCTAGTGGAGATGGGGAAGAAGCTGTTCCTAAAGCATTGAGTGAGTGTCTTCAAGCTCTGGTACCACCTCCTTGATGGCGGAAATCAGAAGAAGGCACATCCTGAATGAAGAAGGTCCTTCATGATGAATGCCACCACCTTGAGGCATCGTGTTTTGAAGATGTCCTCGATGGTGAGGAGGCCGATGCTCATGCTGGAGGTTTACAGCCTTCTGCACCTTTTTCCAATCCTGTGCGTTGACTCCACACCAGACGGTAATGCAACCAGCTTGAATGCTCTCCACAGTGCAGCTGTAGAAATTTGTTAGAGCCTTTGATGACATACCAAATCTCCACAAACTCCGAATGAAATATAACTACCGCGTGTGCCCTCCTCATAATTGCAATAATATGTTGGAGGGAGGGGGGAGTGCAGTACTTGCCAATAGTATTGCTTTTGAATACTATAGTCAAATGGTTGGGCGCGTTCATTTTCTAGATGTTATTGCCTGGCTCTTTTGTGGTTGAACTATACTCACCACAACAAACTATCTCTAAATAATGTCTTAAGTCTTGCTGCATGCAGGCTTGAGCAGCTGATAAATCATACCCTAAGAATTCTCTCCAGTAACTTTCCTACTACTGATGTGAGATTTACTGGTCTATAGTTTCCAGGATTATCCCTGGCAACTCCTCCCTCCCCTTTTAACTATCTTTTCTAAAACATCAAAACCATGGTACATTAAGCGCCCATTCCTGTCCCTCTCTCAATCAATTGTCTGTAATGGCCATAAAAGCATAGTACTATGTACTGATCCATGCTCTAAATTCATCACCTTTACCCTTAATACTCCTAGCATTAAAATACATGCACTTCAAACTATCCATCCCATTGTATCTATTACTTTGTCCCTGCCTGTTTTTAACTGGCCCTGATATCTATCTTTCTCTCCATCCCTCTACTTTCTGACCTGGTGCTCTGGTTCCCAGCCTGCTGCCAAACGAGTTGAAACCCTCCCAAGTAGTATTATTGAACTTCACGGTCAAGATATTGGCTCCCCTACAGTTTAGGTGCAACTCGTCCCTCTTATACAGGTCACCCCTGCCCCAGAAGAAGTTGCAATGATCCAAGAACTTGAAACCCTGCCCCTGGCATCAGTTCCTCAGCCATTCATTCATCCACACTATCTTCATATTTCTGCCCTGGCCAGCACGTGACATCAGGAGTAATCCAGAAATTACTACTTTGGAGGTCCTGCACTTCAACCACTTTCCTAACACCCAATACTCACTGCTCAAGATCTCTTCCCCTTTTCACCTATGCAATTGGTGCCAATGTGCACCATGACCTCTGGCTGCTCACCCTCTCCCTTGAGAATATTCTGCAGACACTCTGAGATATCCTGGATCCTAGCACCTGAGAGACAACGTACCATCCTGGTGTCTCTTTTCCAGTCACAGAATTTCTTCTCCTGCCCCCTGACTATCAAGTCTCCTATCTCTATCGCTCTGCCTGAGTTTACCCTTCCCTGCTGCGCCTCAGAGCCAGCCACATTGCCACTGGCCTGGCGGCTGCTGCTGCTGTGCTCCGATAGGTCATTCCGCTACCCCCCCCCAAAGGGAAGGCAAGCAGCTAAGTAGAAAGCCGAAGAACAAGATCTCCAGCCTAGTAATCTCTGGGTTGCTGCCTGTGCCATGTGCTAGTGAGGGTAAGGGAAGTATCCTTGTGGGCAGGTTTACCAGAGCTGTTTGGGGGACCTTTAACTAATTTAGCAGCAGGATGGGAACTGGACTGATAGTGTTGAGGATAAGGTAGTTGGTTTATAAACAGGCTGTGTGTAGTGAGACAGCAAGCAAGGAGAGGCTGATGATCGAACAAAGTTTCAGTCAACAGGATATGAAAAGCAGACAAAATCAAAAAAGATGAACACAGTACTGAAGGTGTTATATTTTAATTCATGCAGTATATGGAATAAGGTAGGATAACTTGCAGCACTAATAAAGATTGGCATGTATGACATTTTGTGCATTACTGAATTGTGACTGAAAGCAGATTATAGCTGGGAGCTTTACATCCAAGGATACACGTTGTATCGACAAGATGGGCAGGTAGGCAGAGCACATGATGGGGTTCTATTTGTAAAACCAGAAATCAAATCATTAGAAAGAGGTATCGCAGGATCAGAAGGTGTTGAATCATTAAAGATAGAGCTAAGAAACTGCAAGGGTAAAAAGACACTGATGGGGGTTATATACAGTAGTAAAAATGTGGTCTATAAATTAACACAGGAGATAGTAAATGCATGCCAAAAGGGCAATGTTACGATAATCACAGGAGATTCAATATGCAGGTAGATTGGGAAAAATCATGTTAGTGCTGAATCCCAAGAGGGGAGTCTCTAAAATGCCTATGAGATGGCTTTTAGAGGAGCCAGTGATTGAGCCCACTAGGTGATCAGCTATGGATCCGGTATTGTGCAATGAACCAGGTTTGATAGAGAGCTTAAGGTAAAGGAACCCTTTGGAGCCAGTGATCATATGATTGTATTCACCCTGAAATTTGAGAAGGGGAAGCTAAAGACAGACATATCCATATTACAGTGGAGTAAAGGGAATTACAGAGGCATGAGAGAGGAGCTGGCAAAAATTGATTGGAAAGAAGCACAGCAGGGATGACAGCAAAATAGCAAAGGCCAGAATTTCTGGGAGCAATTCAGAAGGTGCAGGATGTATACGGACATCTCAAAAAGGAAGAAGTATTCTAAAGGTAAGATGATGCAACAGCAGCTGACAAGAGAAGTCAAAGCCAAAGAGAGGGCATATAATAAAGCAAAAATTAGTGGGAAGTTAGAGGATTGGGGAGCTTTTAAAAACCAACAGAAGGCAACTAAAAAAGTCATAAAGGCAGAAAAAATGAAATACAAAGTTAAGCTAGCCAATAATATTAAAGAGGATACCAAAAATTTCTTCAGATATATAAAGTGTGAAAGAGAAGCGAGAGTGGATATTGGACCGCTGGAGAGGTAGTAATAGGGAACAAGGAAATGGCAGACAAACTAAATAAGTATCTTATATCAGTCTTCACTGTGGAAGACACTAGCTGTATGCTGGAAGTTCGAGAGTGACAGGGGGCAAAAGTACCATTACTAGATTTTTGGGAAACTGAAAGATCTGAAGGTAAGTGAGTCACTTGGACCAGATGGTATACAGGCCAGGGTTCTGAAATAGGTAGCTGAAGAGATAGTGGAGGTATAAGTAATGATCTTTCCAGAAGCAATTGCTTCTGGCATGGGTCCGGAGAAATGGAATATTGCAAATGACACTCAACTCTTCAAGAAGGGAGAGAAGCAGAAGAAAGGAAATTATAGGCCAGTTAGTCTGACCTCAGTGGTTGGGAAGATGTCAGAGTCAATTGTTAAGGATGTAATTTTGGGGTACCTGGAGGCACATGATAAAATAGACTGTAGTCAGCATGGTTTCATTGAAGGGAAAATCTTGCCTGACAAACCTGTTGCAATCCTTTCAAAAAATAACAAGCAAGATAGACATAGGGGAATTAGTGGATGTTGGGTATTTGAATTTTCAGAAGGTCTTTAACAAGATGCCTCACATGAGGCTGAGTACAAGCTAAGAGCCCATGGTATTACAGGAAAAATACTAGCATGGGTAGAACATTGGCTGATTAGCAGGAGGGAAAGAGTGTGCATAAAGTGAGCCTTTTCTGGTTCGCTGCCGCTGACTAGTGGTATTCCACAGAGGTCTGTGTTGGGACCACTTCTTTTTATGCCATATGTTCATGATTTGGATGATGGAATTAAAGGCTTTGTGACCAAGTTTGCGGATGATACAAAGATGGTGAAGGGACAGGTAGTTTTGCAGAAGAAGAAAAGCTACAGAAAGACGTAGACAGATTAGAAGAATGGGCAAGGAAGTGGCAAATGGAATACAGTGTTGGGAAGTGTATAGTCATGCATTTTGGTAGAAGAAATAAAAAGGTAGACTATTTTCTAAGTGGGTAGAAAATTCAAAAATCTGAGGTGCAAAGGAATATTGGCTCTTCATGCAGGATTCCCTGAAGGTTAATTTGTGGGTTGAGTCAGTGGTGAGGAAGGTAATTGCAATTGTCAGCATTCATTTCAAGAGGAATAGAATATAAAAACAAGGTTGTAATGTTGAGGCTTTATAAAGCATTGGTGAGGCCTCACTTAGAGTATTGTAAACAGTTTTGGGCCCCTTATCTAAGAAAGGATGTGCTGTCATTGGGGAGGCTTCAGAGGAATTTTACTAATAGGATTCCAGGGTTGAAAGGCTTGTCATATGAGAAGCATTTGATGGCTCTGGGCCTCTACTCACTGGAATTCAGAAGAATGAGGGGTGCCCTCATTGAAACACATCGAATATTAAAGGCTTCAGTAGAGTAGATATGGAGAGGATGTTTCCTATGGTGGAGGAGTCTAAGACCAGAGGACACGGTCTCAGAATAGAGGGGTATCCTTTTAGAACAGAGATGTGGAGGAATTTTTTAGCCAGAGCGTGGTGAATCTATGGAATTCATTGCCACAGGCGGCTGTGGAGGCTAAGTCATTGAGTATACTTAAGGCAGATGTTGACAGATTCTTGATTAGTCAGGACATGAAGGGATAGGGGGAGAAGGCCGGAAATTGGGGCTGAGAGGGAAAATGGATCAGCTATGATGAAATGACGGAGCAGGTACGATGGGCCAAATGGCCTAATTTTCCTATATCTTATGGTCTTATAGATTTAAAAATAAGAAGTAAGTGTTTCCTCTCTTTGCAATTAATCATTCAATTGGGCTTTCTGCAAAGTAATGAAGTACAGACTGCCCCTGAATTAAGAACGTGTGGCTAATGACAACAGTTATGGATATATGGATTCCTATATTATGAAATTCAAAATTTCAATACTTGCATGTGATTGTTCCTCCAAACAGCAAAACTAGTTTCCTTCTCCTCTCTTTTAATAATTGCACTTTCTTATCGGTTTGTGTTCCTTTTATTTCAATTATTATAATATTTTGGAGATCTGGTTTTCACATTGAATGTTTTTGTGCATGTTCTGATGTAAGAACAATAGCAAGTATGGAGTTTTATAAAACAGAACTTGTTAATTGTCTGAGGAAGTAAATAGTACACACTAGAAATGATTTCAACATCCACAACTCTCAAGACAAATTCTCAATTCCGCTCCCTAAGCTTGATGCCCTTCACAATCTCATCAGTTGACTTAATAATATTGAGCATTGCTGATATTTCTAATCTCTACAAGTGCTGGTTTCCTTGGGTACACCAGTCTTTTGTAAATCAAATACAGCTATCAGCTTAGAAGAAAAAGGATTATGGAGATGAATAGTATTAAAATGTCAACAGCAACAGGCACACTTGTGAAAAAGATGAAGCTGGAAGGAATTTTGGGCCAGCACACTACTTGACCCATTTCAAAGCCAGCACAGAAGCACTGTGTCATGGCAACATGATCCAGCGAAGAAAAACAATGACCAGGCTGTGCAATCATGAAGATCCGCAATGGGCAATATGCCCAGTGTTCTTCGTTTTTGGTGCCATGCCTACAGCAAAGAGTAAAATCATTTTTTGTTTAATGCAGCCCAGATAGTTGCCCTGGCACATTGACACTGGCAGAAAAAGGTAATTACCTGTTACACCCAGGTAAAACACCTTTGATGTGTTCTTTCACCTTCGGACATTCTGTTCAGACTGAAACCTGAAGATGGATACAGTACTTCACTCTCAACAGGGCAACAAGTTGCTGCGGGAATTACTGCCACAGGGAATCCAGCAAAGCAGAGCCAATCGTGCCCAATTCTTTTAACCATTTTCCATTACAACTTCAGGGCCAGCAAGCATCCTTTTGGATATTGAAACATAGAACATAGAAAACCTACAGCACAATACAGGCCCTTTGGCCCACAATGCTGTGCCGAACAAGTACTTACTTTAGAAATTAGCTAGGGTAACCCACAGCCCTCTATTTTTCTAAGCCCATGTACATATCCAGGAGTCTTTTAAAAGACCCTATTGTATCTGCATCCACCACTGTCGCCGGCAGTCCATTCCACACACTCACCACTCTCTGCGTAAAGAAAACTTACCTCTGACATCTCCTCTGTACCTACTTCCAAGCACATTAAAACTGTGCCCTCTCATGTTAGCCATTTCAGCCCTGGGAAAAATCCTCTGACTATTCACATGATCAATGCCTCTCATCATTTTATACACCTCTATCAGGTCACCTCTCATCCTCCATTGCTCCAAGGAGAAAAGGCCAAGTTCACTCAACCTATTCTCATAAGGCATGCTCCCCAATCCAGGCAACATCCTTGTAAATCTCCTTTGCACCCTTTCTGTAGTTTCCACATCCTTCCTGTAGTGAGGCAACCAAAATTGAGCACAGTACTCCAAGTGTGGTCTGACCAGGGTCCTACACAGCTGTAACATTGCTCTCGGTAAGTTAAGAGAGTTGGTTTGGGAAATGTCAAGCAGTTGCTTCTATCGGTAATTGTGCAATGGTAATCTGTTCAGCAATGTAACTTCCACTGATATTTCAAACCCATCAAACCAAACCACTGAATGCAGAACACTCTGATCCCAAACATTGTAACTAGGCAGGGATAGACAATAAATACTGAAGGTTTATGAATGTTGTGGCTTCAATTTTGGTGCACTTCAACCACATTATCTATTCCAAGTATAGTCAAACTGTGCATTGAGTTGCAGTTTCTTTATGTAGGAAAGTGAGTAGGCACTCTCAACTGTGCTGTGCCAAGTCTTCCATTAGTGCACAGGGAATGAAGTTTAATTCTCCAACATGTATAGTTAAGACAATTTTTCAGAAATTATTTCTATTAGCTCTTTATAGCTCAATTTTCTTATCTTAAGTGTACAATTGATATTGACCAATGTATTAAAATTAACCCCCCCCCCCAACAGCTTCTAATGTATCTGAACCCATAGTCACCATTGCAAATGTAAGATTAGTCTCTTGGAGAATGAGCCCATTAAAGGCAACTGGGCCAGATGGTGTCCCTGGCTATGTCCTTAGATCCTGTGCAGATCAGCTTCAGGCCTATTTGCAAACAGTTTTAACCTTTCCCTGCTTCGATCTGAGGCTACCACCTGCTTTAAAACCACCATCATCCCAGTATCTGAGAAAAACTAAGTAGCATTTCTTAAAGACTACTGTGTGGTGGCTCACACATCCACCACCATGAAGTGTTTCACAAGGCTGGTCATGACAGGCACTAAGTTTAGTCTCCCAGGCAATCTTGATCCACTGCAAGTTGCCGTCCTCCAAACAGGTCTATGGCGGGTGAGTTCTCCGTGGCTCTGCACTCACCTCCAGAGGAATTGAACAGCAAAGACACTTACGTTACACAGTTGTATATTGACTACAGCTTTGCCTTCGATACTATAATTCCAAGGAAACTCATTTCCAAACTCCTAAACCTGGGACTCAACTCCTCTCTTTGCAATGGGACCCTTGATTTCCTGACCATCACAGTCAGTAAGGATCAGCAGAAATACCTCTACCACTATTATTCTCAACACTGGCAGCCTATAGGATTCCTATAGGCCCGCTGGTGTCCTCAGCCCCATACTCTCGCCCTTGTACAATCACAACTGTGTGGCCAAATTCTACTCTAGCCCCAAGTGGTACCGCCATAATGGACTGCATCTCAAATAACAGAATCAAGAATATCAGAAGGAGATAGGGAGATGGTGACATGGTGTTCTCACAACAACCTCTCCGACGGTGTCAGCAAAACAAAAGAGCTGGTTAATGATAATGATTCTAGGGTTTTAATCCAAAGGTCCTTTAGAAGTCTGGAAAGAAGCATTAAACTTATTGCTTCACAATCATTCTATTTGGAGTTGACAGAACAAGGGAAACAGGAGCAGAAGCTAGTAGTAGAAAACTTCCAGACAAGAGTCTAAGTTAAGATAGTGCTGATTTGTGTTCAGCGATTTTATACCCATAGAGATTAGAAAAACTCCATTCAAATCTATAGATAATAATAAATAAATTAGAAAACACTGATTCAATACTGTAGTACAAATTAATGAATGTGAAAACACCTAATGTAAAACAAAGAAGCTTCCAAAATTATACTTTGTATAACCACAAGAGGCATATTATATTGTTAAGTGTATACTTCAGCCATGAAGAATCATAGTAAGCAGTTACTTGTATACAAGTAATTACATAAAACACAACCAGATAATTAATTATTGAACTGTAGAGAAAATGACAATGAAGAATTCAGATCCAACAATGACTTCAAGAAGAGGGTTGTTGTACATGCTCTTGTTTACATCAATGGTGCTGAGGTCAAAACTGTTGAGAGCTTTAAGTTCCTATGAGTGAACATCACCAACGGCCTGCCCTGAACCAACAGTGTAGATACCACGGCCAAGAAAGCTCACCAGAGCTGAATTTCCTCAGGAGGCTAAAGCAATTTGGCATGTCTCCTAATGATGGAGTGAAGGGATAGGTAAATAGGGGTATAGACTATGAACAATGATTAACATGATCAATCACCTTGTGTGCGCCTTAGTTTACTGTTTTGGACAGTCAAAAAGAAGCTTTACCCAGCAACCGGTGATGTACTAGTCACTATTCTCTAAAGATAGGCAAAGGTTCAAATAACGAACTATCTGATCTTGCAGAAGCATCTTAAGATATAGCTAAATATGGGAAGAATAGTGTAAGGGCTAGAATGTTCTGGAGAAAAGGGGAAGGGTCCGAATGAGGAACTGATGGGCTAGCTTTGGCTTAAAATAATTATAAATAACTAACCAATGATTATTTCACATGTAATTGTATCTTAACATGTGATTGAAATGATTATACTATTATCTAATCTTGTAATCATAAGATTTCCTGCTTCCTGATCAATGTTATAAATTGTGGAAAATTGTGTAATTCGGGGGCAGTGTCTGGACTGCCTCTTGTGGGAGATCAGTCCATACCTTCACCCATAGCATGCTATGAGTAAAGAATAAAGGTTTGAAAAGAATTACGTGTGTTAGTGTATTTGTGGTACTTTTGTTTTTGCATCGGTCGATCCAGTATGACACTATTAACTTTGCCAATATTTATCAGTGCACCATAGAATGCATCCTGTACCCTTGCATTATGGCTGGTTTGGCAACTACTCTGCACATGACTGCAAGAAACTGCAGAGAGTTGAGAATATAGTTCAACACATCACAGAAACCAGCCTCCCTGTCATGTACTCTGTCTGCATTTCTCACTGCCTCACGAAAACAGCCAACATAATGACTGATCCCACCCGCCCTGGACATTCCCTTCTCTTCCCCTCCCATCAGGTAGAAGATTCAAAATCCTGAAAGCACATCCACCAGTTTCAAGGGCAGCTTCTATCCCGCTGTTATAAGATCACTGAATCTTTCCCTAGAACAGTAAGATAGACTCTTGACCTCCCAATCCACCGTATTGTGACCTTGCACCTTACTGTCTATCTGCACTTCACTTTCTCTCTGCTGTGACACTACAATTTACACTCTGTTATTGTTTTGGGTTGTACTACTTCAATGCACCGTTGTAATGAACTGATCTATATGGATGGTATGCAAGACAAGTTTTCAGAGGACGTCAGTACATTTGATAATAATAAACCAATTTACTAATTTAAAACAGCTGAGCTCAACAGGCACCATATTAAATCTACACATCTTTCCAGTTCTCAATGGAAGAAAACATCTGTTCTTTATGTAAAATATAAAGCGTAGATGCAGGAGATTTGATCAACTAGTACACGCTGGTGTTTACGTACTACTTGAGTCTCTTGCTGTCTGCCTTCATCTAAATCTGTCAGCGTGACCCTCTATCCCATATTTCCTCATATGCTTGTCCAGCACCTTTTAAGCATATTCGCTTCAATCACTCCATCTGGTCGCAGGTTTGACTTCTTATCACTTTTTTGGAGAAAGTAATTCCTTCCGAAATTCTTTTTTTGAATTCTAGTTGATCATCCATTATGACTAGTTATGGTCTCCCCTACAAATGGAAACAGTTCCCCTTATCCATTTTGTCAAAACATTCTATGATTTTTAAAGATTTTAAATTGCTCGTCAGCCCGATTTCTCATTAAGGAGACCCAATCTCTTTATGCTTCCTTGAGATTAGAATCCTTACATTTCTGGTTTAGTTGGATTGGTTCTTCTGAGAGCCAGTTACAGCCATTTTCCAAAATCGTATGCAGTAACATTGGCTTTTGTTGTTAAAGTTACACTGAACACAAATGCTGTTTGTGGCCCGTTTCTGGATGTCACTGGAACCTCCGCAAAAGTGTTCTCCAGGTGAGCATCCAACAGACAACACTACCACCATCACCACTGCCTACATAGCGTGCCAACGATGCGAGTTTCCAACAGGCCCGAGTTTGACTAATCACAGTGACCAAGCCTGAGGCCAGTCCTGAGTGTCATAAAGTGAACAAACCTGAGTCACAATGGTTTGATTAAGAAACACTTGGAAAACATGAGTGTTGCTGAGCCTTCTGTTACACTTTGGAGTAAGTTGGCATACATTTCAGAAACTATAACCCAGATTTTCCATTCCAGTTATGGAAATAGCTTCGAGCACTGCTTTGTCAGTTCTTTGTTTTCTCTTGCTACCTTTGGCATCTTCCATTAGAAGTGATGCCAAACATTAAATCGGCCGAGGTATGTATGCATGTATTATAATTAGATGCAAATGATAGAAATTTGGTTTTTGACATTTTTTTTTCCTTTTGGCGAAGCTGGATGCAGGAAACACCCAAGTTGAAAAGACAAATTTTAAAGCAAAAAAAAACTTTTTAAAAGCTCAGATTACATTACCTGCTTTACTATATATTGACATTCAGAGGCAGAAAACAAGTAGCTGGAAGGAAATGCTAAGATAAACACAACATTCTGGGTGTCACCCAAACATGGAATCAAGACCTAAGTCTATTATAAACCAAAGCTGAGGTTATTCCTCTGTACCAAGCATGAGTTGGCATGGTTCATGTCTATAACCTGCAAACAGCAGGATCTTTCCTAGTGAGCATTGGCTGGGATTGATACCATCAAAGGCAAAAATGACACCTCCTTGGCCACTGTGCACTAGCTAAAGATGTGTCTAGATTTATTAACAAATAAACGGAGATACCAAAATAAAATAGTATATTAGCATAAAAAAGAACTTCCACATTTCATTATTTGCTTTGACTATTTAAAATAAATGCATTCAGATTTTTTAAAATACTTGTTTGAGTTGTGGCCCACCTATATGATAGATGGTACTGTGTCACATTAGCTTGTAGGTATCTACTATTCCTGCACTGAGGACCTCAACGCCTTTGTCTCCACTAAATTCCTTGTTCTTTGCTGCTCACTCAGGTTCAAAATAGTCTTCACATGGAGATTTCTTCTTTCCCTTTCCCTTTTCATCAAACTACAAAGCATTCATGATGATTTAGTTTTTATCTTAATTCATTATGCTGTATCCATTGAGTTCACCGCCCCCCGCAGCCTTGTTTATTCTCCTCTCATTTTTGATTCCACAACCCATATACTCAACTTTCAAAGACTCTGCAACTTAAGTTCTCAGTACTTTTTTTGCTCAATTTTCCTATGCAGATTGGTTGTTTATGCATAGCTTTTCATAAATTCTATTGCATTTCTTCATCTTCCTGTAAATGTCTGCAAGAAGATGAATGTCAAGGTAGTACCGTATATGGTAACATATACATACTTCGATAATAAATTTTACTTTGACTTCATTTTTCCATCCAAGTAAATTCCTAAAGCATGCTCATGGTCATATTTCTAGATGTATTGACCTTGCCTTCTTACATGATATCAATGTCTCCATCATCTCAATCATGAATAAGCCGTTGCTGAACTTTTCCTAGTATTGCTCTGTATCCTCATTTCCCTTTACTCTCCTGACTTGCACCTGATTTTGCCTCAGGAAAGAAAAACATTTTATTCTCTATTTAAGCTAATATTCAGCTGCAACTGATCTGCTCAATCGTGCTCTAATTTCCACCTTGGTATCTTGGTATTTCTATTGTGACAAGAATACACATAGATTAAGATGTAGCTGGCCTGGGCTCGCACCAGTGGAATCAGCAGTTGGTCTGCCACCTGTCTTCAGGAGAGAGAGAGATAAGGAAAACAATAGAGCAGCATTTGGAGATGTTAATGAAGGAAGGAGAGCTGTCAAGAGCAGCTCCCCCTTTGAACCCTGAACTGTTTGAAGTGATGGACAGGCGATACCCCAGCAGGAGGATAAAAAGAGACAGGTTCGCTAAGGCAGGACACACACGACACCCGAGGTAATGAGACCCTGGAAGTGGTGCGTCTCTCACAAGTCGGTGGAAAGTTTTGGAAAGGCACGATCGGCGGGAACCTGGTGTGTGTCCACCCTTGCCTGGGTGCCAGGTTCACTGCAGGGAAACGATTCGTATCTGGAAACGGAGGGGTCATGGTCAGTGACCTCAGATGACATCACAAAGGACTCGCCCGAAAGCTGACTGCGAAGGTCTGTGTGGAAGTCGTTTTGAATATTCATTCGTTTTGCTCTCTCTCTCCTTCCCCCACACTGTCCATCTCCCACGGCAGCGATTACTGCAAACTGAACTGAACTAAATTGAACTGAACTTTGCGTCACTTTGAAATTGGTCATTTACCCCTAGACAATGATAGAGCTTGATTGATCCTGTCATCTTAATTCTGTGTACATGTATGTTTATCATTGCTGAACTGTTGCATTCATTATCCTTTTGATTAGAGCACTGTGTTGCTTGTTTCTTTAATAAAACTTTCTTAGTTCTAGTAATCCAGACTCCAACTGAGTGATCCATTTCTGCTGGTTTGGCAACCCAGTTACGGGGTACGTAACATAAGTGGGGTTCTCGTCCACGATTTTGAACACTAAATTTGGGACGGAGTAAATTGATTGGGTCAAAATTCCCGAAAGAAAGAAAAGACAAACAGCAGAAATGGGGGCTGAGGAAATTATAAAGCTGCCGACCTTGGAAGCATTAGAGGATGTCAGGAAATCGGAATTGGTAGCTGTGGCCAAACGGTTGAATCTTGCTAAGGGGAAGTCGACAATGAGGAGAGAGGAGATACACAGAGCTATCGTAGAGCACAATGTATCTAAAGGTGTGTTTCCCCAAGGCGAGCTGGAGGTGGTGTCTATTCAAAAACCTGCTGGAGACGCGGTACAGGTGCAGCTTGAAAAACTGAGACTCGAGC
Organism: Mobula birostris; assembly: GCF_030028105.1. Classification (NCBI taxonomy): domain Eukaryota; kingdom Metazoa; phylum Chordata; class Chondrichthyes; order Myliobatiformes; family Myliobatidae; genus Mobula; species Mobula birostris. The sequence goes on from NC_092390.1 coordinate 37,612,659, forward strand.
ACAAGTTCCGGGTAAGGCAGTTGGAGCAAGAAGAGAAAGAGAGAGAGAGGCAGTTGGAGCGAGAAGAGAGGCAGTTGGAGAAACAGAAGGAAAGGGAATTCGAGCTGGAGAAGTTAAAGATAAGGGCAGAGCAGGGGCCTGTTCCGAACCAAGGTGGAAGGTTCCGGGCGACCCAGGAGGTTAGGCTGGTTCCCCCATTTGACGATACCGACGTGGATCGGTACTTTCTCCATTTCAAAAAAGTGGCTATAAGTCAGGACTGGCCGAGGGATAAGTGGGCTGTTTTGCTTCAGAGTGTACTGAAAGGGAAAGCCCAACAAGCTTACTCAGCTTTGTCCGCGGAAGATGCCCAGAGGTATGAGGTGGTGAAAGAGGCCATCCTCAGGATTTATGAGTTGGTCCCGGAGGCATACCGGCAGAGGTTCCGGAATGCGAGGAAGCAGTGGGACCGCACGTATTTAGAGTTTGCCCGTGAGATGCAGAGATATTGTGAGCGTTGGTGCGCCTCGAAGGGGGTAGAGGGGGATTATGACAGACTGCTACAGCTGATCCTGATTGAGCAGTTTAAAGGTTGTGTCCCTGAGGGTATGAGACTCTACTTAGATGTGAAAGAGGCAGCCATGTTAGCCGCAACTGCTAAGTTAGAGGATGAGTATGTGTTGACGCATAAAATGAAGTTTGCCCCGAGTAAAGGCTACCAGAAGGGTAGTCAGGACGGCGGGGAGAGTCCGCCAGAAAAGTCAGAAAGTAAGCTGGGGACTAGTGAGAAGGATGATGTAGACCATGAGCAGTCTGGTAGGAAGTCTCCTGGGGTCGTCTGTTATAATTGCGGGAAAGTCGGACACTTTGCGTCCAGGTGCTTTGCCCCAAAGAAGGAGACAGGAAAAGGGAAAACGGCAATTTTGACTGGCTGTATCGAGCTGGTAAACAAACCGCTAGGAGAGGACAGGTCTGCCAAAGTTCAGGAAGAGCGCGAGAAGTTTATCTTGGCCGGATTGGTGTCAGTGAAGGAGGGGTTAAAACCAGTTCCAGTGCGGATCTGGAGAGACACGGGAGTGTGTCAGTCACTCATACTGAAGAGTGTATTAGAGTTTAGCTCAGAGACCCAGACTGGGGAGGTAAAGGTCAAAGGTGTTGGGGAAGGGACAGAGTCAGTCCCTTTGCACCAGATACACCTACAAAGCAACCTGGTCTCTGGACTAGTCACAATCGGGGTGAGGCCCGAATTACCGATGAAAGGCGTGGAAGTCTTGCTCGGTAATGACCTCGCCGGGAGAATCATGTTCGAAGCAGTGAGACTGACAGGTCAGCCTGCCAGCATTGAGGCCCCGCCCATGGACTCACAGGTTCATCACGGGACCGCGGTAGTAAATTTAGCTGAGACGTTTCTGCCAGCCTTGTACGAGAAGGGGGTAGAAAGTGAAAAGAAGGAGTGTAGTGAAACAAGAGGTAGTGAGGGAGCTGAGACAGACTTAGCATTAGCCAGGAAGGAATTTGTGCAGGTGCAGGAGCGAGACGAGGGGCTGATGGTTTTGGTGGAGGAGGAAGAGCTAAGGAAGAAAGAGAGACCAAGTACCGTGCCCGCAGATGAGGAATGGGGGGTGGTGCAAAAGAGTTATGGGGATGAGGTTTTTAACCTGGCCCCCAAGGTACCCCTCGGTGGACATTTTGCGGTGCTGGAGGAAACGGTGGAATCATGAAAGAGGTTTACCGGCTGCCCAGGGGGAAGGATGTTATTGATTATGACCGACGCGAACTGAGACGGTCACAGGCTTTTGATATGCTAACAAACCTAGTCGGTGTTAGCGCGGAAATCAATGAAGCTAGGGTCCCCCCGATAAGAGAAAAAAACCATTTTGAAGAGATGAGTATGGTATCGACCAGATGGGAGAAGGCTATTGTTTTGGCCAGGTCTGCTGATAAGGTCTCTCCCTTAATCCCCGAACAAAGCGACTCTTTAGGAGAAGTAATTAAATGACTCGCACCCGTGTGTTTGATTGTCCCGAGGCGATGCAAAGAACTGGGACGTTGGGTGGTGTCTGTTACACTAGGCAAGCCTAGTAAGCAATAACCATATAGAATGAGTAATTCAGTGACTAAAGGGCTGACGAATACAGAGGTGTGTATTGGCAATTTAATACGGCTGTCTGAAGCCAGCTTGATAGTGAACCTTGAAAAAAATGAGTTCGGCCACATGAAGGTCACTTACCTGGGAATTGTGGTGACACAGGGGCAGCTGACAGTGATGCAAGCTACAGTGCAGGCTATCGCTAACCTCCCAACCCCGACAGACAAGAGGGCCCTCAGAAGGCTCTTGGAGATGGTGGGGTACTGTAGGAAGTTCTGTAATAACTCTGCGGTCACTACCTCTCCCCCTCCTACTAAGCCCTTGCGAGAGAAAACTAAGTCGGAATGGGACGACCCTTGTTATTGTGGTCCGGGACAAAACCAAATGAGAGGTTACATTGATCGCAATTCATCAGTGTTTTTGGCCACTATGAAGTTTGCTAAGTTGGAGCCTGGTCTAAGGGATTATTAATAACATATAAAAGGAACAGGAAATGTGATGGCTGACTGTCTGTCAGGTGTTGACAACTCCAAACTCGCTGTATTAGCCAAATAGCTGATAAAGATGTATATTTGTGTGTATCAAAGAATGTATTCATGTTTGCAATTTTTACCCCCGGTAAAAATCCTTAAAGGAGGGAAGTGTGACAAGAATACACATAGATTAAGATGTAGCTGGCCTGGGCTGGCACCAGTGGAATCAGCAGTTGGTCTGCCACCTGTCTTCAGGAGAGAGAGAGATAAGGAAAACAATAGAGCAGCATTTGGAGATGTTAATGAAGGAAGGAGAGCTGTCAAGAGCGGCTCCCCCTTTGAGCCCTGAACTGTTTGAGGTGATGGACAGGCGATACCCCAGCAGGGGGATAAAAAGGGACAGGTTCGCTAAGGCAGGACACACACGACACCCGAGGTAACAAGACCCTGGAAGTGGTGCGTCTCTCACAAGTTAGTGGGAAGTTTTGGAAAGGCACGATCGGCGGGAACCTGGTGTATGTCCACCCTTGCCTGGGTGCCAGGTTCACCGCAGGGAAACGATTCGTATCTGGAAACGGAGGGGTCACGGTCGATGACCTCAGATGACATCACAAAGGACTCGCCCGAAAGCTGACTGCGAAGGTCTGTGTGGAAGTCGTTTTGAATATTCATTCGTTTTGCTCTCTCTCTCCTTCCCCCACACTGTCCATCTCCCACGGCAGCGATTACTGCAAACTGAACTGAACTAAATTGAACTGAACTTTGCGTCACTTTGAAACTGGTCATTTACCCCTAGACAACGATAGAGCTTGATTGATCCTGTTATCTTAATTCTGTGTACATGTATGTTTATCATTGCTGAACTGTTGCATTCAATATCCTTTTGATTAGAGCACTGTGTTGCTTGTTTCTTTAATAAAACTTTCTTAGTTCTAGTAATCCAGACTCCAACTGAGTGATCCATTTCTGCTGGTTTGGCAACCAGTTACGGGTTATGTAACACTATCTTGTTCTCTTAGTCCCATTAAACTGTGGGGGGTCCCTTTCTTCATCTTTGACCCCAGCCCAAATCTCATCTCCCAGTTCAAGAAATACAGAGTGAAGATATTTTTTCATGTAATGCCAAAACACGGTGAGTTAGAAAGAGCAATACTGGACCTTTCTCGTTTTGAAAATTGCTCACTCTTCCAGGCTGATCCTAGAATGTAAAGATGTTCCCTAGCTCCATGGAGGATTCACCAGGATATTGCCTGGCATGGCGATGTTCAGTTAAGAAACACTTAGATTGCATTTGCAATTCTTGCAGCAGAAGAGGCTGGGAGGGGGCCTGAAAGAGGTATGTAAACATATGAGGGGCTTAGAGTAGATAGTATAGAGAGCAAAGTAAAAAGCCAGAGATTTATTGTAAATATAAGGAAGATATTTTTCAGCCACACATTTTGGAATCTGGAACTCTGTGTCTGAGGAAATGATGAGTCAAGTACTCAAACAACAGTTACACACACTTAGATTACCAATATATAGAAAGCTACAAACCAAGGGCTGGCAAATGGTATTAGTATAGATAATCACTATGGAAATGATGGGCTGACAGCTTGTGTCTGTATTCAATTACTTCAACACTGCCTTTCACAATCTCCCCCACGTTACCTCTAAGGAAGGATTTGTGGCTTCCTCACCATCATAGACCACCAGGCTAAATTCCTAAGATCATAGAAACATAGGAAACCTACAGCACAATACAGGCCCTTCAGCCCACAATGCTGTGCTGAACATGTACTTACTTTAGAAATTACCTCGGGTTACCCATCGCCCTCTATTTTCTTAAGCTCCATGTACCATGTTTCTCTCTATCTGCTTTCATACCTTCAACAATTTTTGCTTTCTCAACTTTATTCTTTCCATTCTTTGTTTGAATTTTATTCTTTGGAAGCTGCAGACCAACATCCATTTGTGACATCCTATCAGTTGCTAATGATGGCTAACCTTTGGACATGGTCTCCTGGTTTACCTCACCATCTTCCTCGAAAATATCTTCATCATCGTTCCATTAGATGAGAAAATACTTACCTGCTGCTATTACCACATACCCTAAATATAACCAGAAGATAGTCTTCAACACGTTCTTTTTCACTCTATCATTCTCTTATTTCTCAACTACACCCTGCTCATTATCAACCTCATCCAGAGAAAGTAGCATATCCCCCATGTGCACCATTATTACACAATTAGTTTTAATCATATACGGAATAGAGAAATCATTACCCTTCCTTAATGAATTAAGAAGCTGGTGGCAATTACCTTCGTAATCACTGCATTCAGTATAGTGAAAGCATTTCCTTAGCATTGATAGAATATAGAACATTACAGCACAGTACAGGCCCTTTGGCCCATGATGTTGAGCCATAAGATCATAAGACATAGGAGCCTAATTAGACCATTTGGCCCATCGATTCTGCTCTAGCATTCAATCATGGCTGATTTATTATCCCTCTCAACCCCATTCCCCTGCTTTCTCTTGGTAACCTTTGACACCCTTACTCAGAACCCATCAACCTCCACTTTAAATATACCCAATGACTTGAACCCCACAGTCATCTGTGGCAATGAATTCCACAAATTCACCACCTTCTGGCAAAAGAGAATCCTTCTCATCTCTGTTCTAAAGGAACATCCTTCTATTCTGAGGCTGTGTTCTTTGGTCCTAGACTTACCCACTATAGGAAACATTCTCTCCAGGTCCACTCTATCTAGGCCTGTCAGTATTTAATAGGCTTCAATGTGAACCCCCTCATTCTTTTAAACTACATTGAGTACAGGCCTAATGTCATCAAATGCTCCTCACGGCATTAACACTTTTGTTCCCCATATCATTCTTGTGAACATCCTCTGTATCCAATGCCAGTACATCCTTTCTTAGATAAGGGCCCAAATCTGCTCGAGTGTAGTCTGACTATTGTCCTCAGCATTACACCTTTGCTTTTATATTCTTGTCCCCTTGAAATGAACGCTAATATTGCATTTGTCTTCTTTACCTCCAACTCAATCTGCAAGTTAATCTTTTGGGAATCCTGCATGATGATTCCCAAATACACTTGCACCTCTGATTTTTGAATTTTCTCCCTGTCTATAAGATAGTCTATGCCTTTATTTCTTCTACTAAAATGCAATACCATACAATTTCCTACCACTATATTCCACCTGCCATTTACTTGCATATTCTCCCAGTCCTTCTGCAGACTCCCTACTTCCTAAACACATCCTGGGCTTCCAGCTACCTTTGTATCACCTTTGTAAACTTGGCCACAAAACCATCAATTCCGTCTTCCAGATCATTGATATGTAAAATGACAAGCAGAATCAATATTGACCACTGCAGAACACCACTAGTCACCAGCAGCCAACCAGAAAAGGCCCCCTTTATTCCCACTCTTTGCCTCCTGCCTATTAGAGCAATTTTAGGGTCAATACTAATTAAAATTCATTTGGATGTCTGTGGTGTGGGTGCAAATCGGGAGGTGTGAAGTTTGTGTGTAGTTTCAAAGAAAGCATTGTAGATACATTGTAAATATGGAAATGTCCTTTGATGTTTAGCACATAAAATATTGAGCACCACATTGGGCTAGCAAGACCCTTCAACCGAAAGTGTCTCCATATGATGCTTGCTGTACCACGTTTTGTCAAATAAAGAAGCTGCTCAGTACTTTTCTCTGGTGACTTCATTCACACAACAACATTTGGTGTCAGAAGTGGGATACTTTCATGCAACCCATCGTGAGGCCAGCAATTTTAGCTGTCTAAGTGGGTGAATATTTTTAAAATTAGCACTCACTCTTGGATCTGTTTGGGTCGGTGGGAACACGAGGTATCACAAACATGGAGAGCTGAACTGGCAGATATAAAAGTAGTGTGTCCGTGTGCATGTGTGTTTATGTAAGGGATGAAACTTTGCGTGTTAATTTGGAGAGACAGAACCACCAGTTGCAAAGGGTTGTTTTTAAAGTTTCGGTATGCCAGTGGGGGAGGCGTACATACTTGCTTGGGGCTGCATTTCAGCACACGCATTTTTGCGAGTGTGAGTGTGTGTGTGTGTGTGTGTGTGTGTGTGTGTGTGTGTGTGTGCACACGCGCGCCTTGGTGTAACAATTAGATTCAATGGAATACAGCAGACATCATGAGTTCAGGCGCTCAGAAGTGGCAGATTGCAGAATACATTCTCTACGGTTTTAAGTATGTGCTGTTTAACTGGTACTTTATACCAGTTAGTTTACCAGTCATTTATATCTTGCATAGTGTGAGAATTAGTGTGGAGATATTTCAGAGAGAGGTTGTACCCAGATACTTCTGTCAGGATGGCACTGATTGAGGTCGGGCAATGTCAGGTCAAGAACCCTGATGATCCAAACCAGCCCGTGACTCTGATTACAAACATTCACAAGCTCTTCACCCCCAGGGAGAAACAAAGCATTTTGTCAGCATTGCTCTCACTTAAAGTCGCATGTGGGAATTCAGAATTCTGGCACAAGCTCAAGGAAATGGTTGAAATTCACCAGATGCTACCTAAAGATACACACATGTTAGCAAAAGCGAAGTGCACGAGGAATATGTAGGACAGCATGGCCCAGGGAGTGTGGGATGGTATATGGGCAAATACTGGGAATGCCAGCAATGAAGAAAGATATCACTCTTTTAAAGGAGAAGTGAGGCAGTGACTGAGGGGAGGTGAGAGTAACTGGGGAACGATAATGGCATTGATTCAAAGAGTTGATGAGACAGCCATGGATTATGCAGAATGTAAATATCGAGCGTATGAGAAGTATTCAGGATTGGACAATTCAGGGAGGGATGACCCAGTTTTTCTGAAAATGATGAAGGAAGGCCTGAGCTCAGACCACCAGGAAGTTTTAGATTTAGAGACAGCGGTGGGGTCAACCTACTCTGTGATGGTTTTGTGGGCCAGTGAGATAGACCAAAGAAAGTGCAAGAGAAATCAAGAAGTGGCTATGGCGGAGACAGCTGCTGTGACATCCCAGAGGGTTTGTTTTGTTTGCCGGCAGCCAGAGCACGAAGCAAGGAACTGCTGGAATAGATATGGGAGGGTAAAAGAGTTGATATGCTACAGCTGTAGCCTATCGGGACATGGTTGGAGGCAGTGTCCAAAAAAGAGGAAAGAAGAACAGGTAAAAGTCACAGCAGACACACAAACTCTCACCCCATCAGTGCCCTGTCGATCAGACCACAGAGCTGGTGAAAACAGCTTCTAGGTTAGAAAAAGATGTGGTGTAGGCCCCCAGTGCCAGTGCTGATGACCCAGGGGTGTAAACAACAGCATTATTAGAGGGCTGGCTATATGATATGTTAGTGGACACAGGTGCATTGGTATAGGTAACTGACCTACCCTTGCCAACAACCCGGACAGGCTATTTATATTAGGGGTGTAGGAGGGAAAACAGTGAAAGCAGAAAGAAGTGAGTCACAAATACTCAAAATCAGCGGAGTGCAGCTTTCAGTGTATTTCTGGGCATGTCCAAATAATGAGGGCACTATCCTTGGAATAGATGTCCTAAAGGAAGCAGGCGTCCTAAGGAATTCAGGAAAGAGAAATAATAAGGACAAGCCAGGGGCAGCGAACATGTACAACCAACAGAGAACACAACATAGCCAGTATAGCTGCATTTCTAAAGACTGTTGTTCAAATTCCTGGAACCATCTCTGCTTAGGATTTTGTAGATAGCGATTAGGGATGATACGGTAGATGTGGACGCACATGAAGTAATGAGGGGGGGGAATTCCGAGGCAGAGCATTTTTGCTGTCCTACTTGAGTAGATCCCCCTTAAGTTTGCCTTTTCCTGGTACAAATTTATTTTTGTCCAGGAGGGCCAAGAGGAGGGACTGTTAGAGTGATTTTTGGGTTAAGCACATTTACATTGAGCAAATGACTTTGGCTTCCAGTCTTCACATCTGAATATGTATTGTAGATTTAATTTGGAGTGCAGCTCTGAACAATGGGTCCCTAAAAGCTGTGAATCCCAGACCTGACAATGCTGATTAAAATTCATTTGGATGTCTGCGATATGGGTGCAAATCAGGAGGTGTGAATATTTGTGTAGTAGTTTCGAATAAAGCATCGTCAATACATTGTAAATATGGAAATATCCTTTGATGTTTAGCTTATAAAATATCAAGCTCAAAGTTGGGCCAGCGAGACCTTTCAACCGAAAAAGTCTCCATATGATGCCCAGGCCTTGATTTGTCCAATAAAGAACCTGTTTCGTATCTACCAGTGCTTTACTCCAGTGACTTCATTCACACAATAACACTGCCGATCACTCTATTTTCTATCCTCGTTCGTAGCTTTCCCCTTAAAAACTTTTGGTATCTTACATTATTGGCTAACTTACCTTCATATTTCTTCTTTTCTTTTTGTTCTTTTTAAATTGCCTACATTTGGTTTTTAAAAGCTTCCCAATCTTCTAGCTTCCCACTAATTTATGCTATATTATATGCACTTTGTTTTGCTGTTTTTCTGTCTTTGGCTTCACTTGTCAGCCATAGTTACATCATCCTCCCTTTAGAATACTTCTTGGTTGGGCCAAATCTGTCCTGGACGTTTTGAATTGCTACCAGAAACTCCAGCCATAACTATTCTTTCAGCATCCCTGCTAGTGTCCCCTTCCATCCACCCTTGGCCAGGTCCCCTCTTATGCCCTTCACTCCACTATAATACCAATACATCTGATTTTTGGTTCTCCTTCTCAAACTGCAAGGTGAACTCAAATGTTACTCCACTCTTTAAGAAAGGAGGAAGGCAGCAGAAAGGAAGTTATAGACCAGCTAGCCTGACCTCAGTGGTTGCGAAGATATTAGAGTCAATTGTTAAAGATGAGGTGATGGAGTACTTGGTAACACAGGACAAGATAGTACAAAGTCAGGGTGGTTTCCTTCAGGGAAAATCCTGCCTGACAAACCTGTTGGAATTCTTTGAGGAGCTTACAAGTAGGACAGATAAAGGGGATATAGCGGCTGTTGTATATTTGGACTTTCAGAAGGCCTTTGACAAGGTGCCACACATGAGGCTGCTTACCAAGTTAAGAGCCCATGGTATTACAGCAAAGTTACTAACATGGTTAGAGCATTGGCTGACTGGTAGGAGGCAGTGAGTGGGAATAAAAGGATCCTTTTCTGGTTGGCTGCTAGTGACTAGTGGTGTTCCACAGGGATTGGTGTTGGGACTACTTCTTTTTATGCTGTATATAAATGATTTAGATGATGGAATAGGTGACTTTGTTGCCAAGTTTGCAGATGATACGAAGATTGGCGGAGGGGCAGGTAGTGTTGAGGAAACAGGTAGGATGCAGAAGGACTTAGACAGATTAGGAGAATGGGCAAGAAAGTAGCAAATGAAATACAATGTTGGAAAATGCTTGGTCATGCACTTCGGTAGTAGAAATAAATATACAGAATATTTTCTAAATGAGGAGAAAATCCAGGAATCTGAGATGCAGAGGGACTTGGGAGTCCTTGTGCAGAACACCCTGAAGGTTAACTTGCAGGTTGAATCGGTCGTGAGGAAGGCAAATACCATGTTAGTATTCATTTCAAGAGGTCTAGAATACAAGAGCAGGGATGTGATGCTGAGGCTTTATAAGGCATTGGTGAGGTCTCACCTTCAGTTTTGTGAACAGCTTTGAGCCCCTCAGCTTAGAAAAGATGTGCTGGCATTGGAGAGGGTCCAGAGGAGGTTCAGAAGGATGATTCCGGAAATGAAAGGATTATCATACGAGGAACATTTGATGGCCCTGGCTCCGTACTCGCTGGAATTCAGAAGGATGAGTGGAAATCTCATTGAATCCTTTTCAATGTTGAAAGGCCTAGACAGAGCAGATGTGAAAAGGATGTTTCCCATGGTGGGAGAGTCTAGGACAAAAGGGCACAACCTCAGGATAGAGGGGCACCCTTTCAAAACAGAGATGCAGAGAAATTTTTTTAGCCAAAGGGTGGTGAATTTATGGAATTTGTTACCACATGCAGCTGTGGAGGCCAGGTCGTTGGGTGTATTTAAGGCAGCGATTGATAGGTTCTTGATTGGACATGGCATCAAAGGTTACGGGGAGAAGGCCGGGAACTGGGGTTGAGGAGGAGATAGAGAAAAAGGATCAGCCATGATTGAATGGCGGAACAGACTCGATGGGCCAGATGGCCGAATTCTGCTCCTATGTCTTATGGTCTAATATTATGATCACTGCCTCCTAAGAGTTCTTTTATCTTAAACTCCTTTATCAAATCTACTTCATTACACAACACCTAATCCTGAATTACCTTTTCCCCAGTGGGCTTCACCACATGCTATTCTAAAAACCCATCTCTTAGGCATTCCACAAATTCCTTTTCTTGGGATCCAGCACCAACTTGATCTTCCTAATCTACCGGCATATTGAAATCTCCCCTGACAACTCACATGCCTTTTCTATCTCCAATTGTAATTTGTACCCCACATCCTGGCTACTTTTCAGAAGTCTGTATATAACCCCCGTCAGAGTATTTTTAACTTTGCAGTTTCTTAACTCTATCCACAATTATTTAGCTTACTTTTAACCTACTGCTGACCGTTTAACCTACTCTAAGATCAAGCTAACTCTTCCCTCCAACAGAACTCTCTATTTTTCTATCAATGTGCCTGTTTAAGAGTTTCAATTCTTCTAATTATATCTGCCTCTACTACTACCCTGACATGGTGTTCCATGTATGCACCACTCTCTGTGTAAAGAAATTACCTCTGACACCACCCCTATCCTTTCCTCAAATCACCTTAAAATACTGCACTTTGTTTTAGTTATTTTTACCCTGGGAAAATTCTGTGGCTATCCACTCAATCTATGCCTCTTATCATCTTGTGCAGCTTTATCAAGTCACCTCTCATCCTCCTTCTTGCTAAAGAGAAAAGCCCTAGCTCGCTCAACCTGTCTTCATAAGACATGCCCCCTGGGCCAGTAGGTTGGAGGATCCCAAGATTTCTGTGCAGTGAGATGAAGACAGTGGAATATTTACGCACGAGTGTTATAAATGACTTGGAGGGAACCTTTAAAGTGACATGTGTGTGTAACTGCAATCCTTGTTCTTTATGATACAGTCATGTACAAAAGTCTTAGGCAGCTATATACAGCTTAAGGTGTTTAAGATTTTTGCACAGTACTGTAATAATTTTATGTATTGCACTGTAGTGCTAATAAAGAAACAAATTTCATGATATATGTGAGTGATGATAAACCTGTTACTGATATGGGACTCCATTGTGGACTGAGAGTGGGAAGGGGGCAGAGAGAGGGGAATCATGGTTGGGAAAAGGGGGAGGGGGATGGGAGGGAACGGGAAGCACCACAGAGATATTCTGTAACAATCAATAAATTAATTCTTTGGAATCAAATGACCTTGCCTGATGTCTCAAGTTTGGATGTGTCTGCACCTGCACCATCACCCTGTCCGGCACTCCTTCTCTGCCACCTGTCCCATACCCCTCCTGTGACGCCCCCAGCCTCGCCATTCCCAACGCTCTTTGCCCCTGCCAGATTTACAAACTCATTCTCTGCTCCACGTTGACAAATACAGTAGTCTGCAAAAGTCTTGGGCACCCTAGCTATATGTGTGCACCAAGGACTTTTGCACAGTATTGTAATTGATGTGTAGGTATGGGAAGTGCTATCAAAGTCCTGATGAGTTTCTGCAATACATTGTGAAGTTAGTAAATACCACAACTATGGTATGATGCAGCAGTACTAGTGGAGGTTACAAGTGTTAAATGATGGAAGGGAATTCTATTGAAATACTAAATATTGAGCCTCCTGAGTATCATTGGCACAGTACCTATCCAGGAAAAGAAGATTATTTAACTCTTGTCAATGGAGCTTGGTCAGACAGGAGGTGAATCACCATCCATTGCAAAATGCATTTGCTGTTCACTTATGAAGCCAAGCCTAAATAATTTCCAGGTGTTGCTGCATACGAGGCAAAGACTGCATCTCATCTGAGGCACAGTAAATGGAATTGAATCCTGGATAATGAACACACTGCACTTCTGTCTTCAGATCATGGGTGAAGTGATTGAAATAGTTGGATCTAACTCAATAACCTGAGGTTTGCCCTATAGTCTAACCTCAACAATCACAACCCTCTTTCTTCGTGCTTGTTAATTTTACTAGTTTTGCAAACAACATTCAAACAAATGTGGCTAATATGTTAATAGCGTGCGCGCGCGCACACACACACACCCATCTTTTAAATTTTGGCTCTGATTTATATTTGGATCATGGCTATTATTTTATCTGCTGTGTGGTGCTAGCAAAATCCCAAACTATAACCTCACTATTGGTAGGTGCTACTTATAGAAACAAACCCTTCTGGCCATCTACTCCATGGTAACCTGATCTTCTATTTAGTCCCATCTACCTGCATCCCTCCATATCCCTCCAAACCCTTTCCACACTTCTCTAAAAAGTTACAATTGAGCAGAGAGCTACCACTTCTGCTAGTAGCTTATTTCTACACTCCTGCATTATCAATATTAACTTCTATTATAGCCCATCTTCTTGATGCAAGATCAATGATATATGTCTAGCTTGAGTTAGATTGGGTGCACATTCTGATTTAACATTCAGGTTCAGGTAAGGTCAATCCATTCCACCACTGGTCAGCACTTTATCCATGTGATAATGATGTACTTAGCATTGCTTCCTGCCCTTTGTTCTTCTGTGATGTATTCAGTCTATTTTTTCCACTTTTCTGTAAATGCTTCTGAGCTGTGTTAGTTTGGGTTGGGTATCAAGAATGGTATCAATACTCAGGCTTGAGTCAACTTTGGAATAGCTATGGTTGGCATGGTCATTGTAAGCAAAGAGCTGATTATTGACTACAGGAGGAGGAAACCATGAGCCAGCCCTCATCAGCAGCTCAGAGGTGGAGAGGGTCAGCAACTTTAAATGGGAGGGGATCTTATAGTGTTATGAAGGGGATGGATAGTTTCCACTGGTGAGTGAGACTAGAACTAAGATTCAAAGCGTCAAGATTTTAAGAAATATATTTAGGATGCAGATGAGGAGAAACTACAAACGGCGTTTGTACTTTTTCCAGAGTGTAGTGAATCTGTGAAGTTCTCTACCCAGAGAAGTACTAGAGGCTACCTCATTAAGTATATCTAAGACACAGTTAGATAGATTTTTGCATAGCAGGGGAATTTAGGGTTATGAAGAAAGGCGGGTAGTGGAACTGTGATGATCTTATTGAATGGCGGAGCAGGTTCAATGGGCCAATTGGCCTGCTCTTGTCCCTATTTCATGTGTTCTTATATTATGAGAATAATACAACTAGGGTGCTAGTAGGGCACATAGATTTTTTCTTGTGCACTCAGCAAATTATTTGTCTGGTGGGGGAACTCAATTTCACGTTCCTATGGTATGAAGACCCAAAGAGAAGGACAGTGGATTGTGTACTTGGTATTGGAATTTCCAACTGAAGATGACTATAAACACCTCACTTAGCCTTTTGCACTCATCTGATGGGCTGCATGATCATCAGTGGTGTAGTAGAGATATCATTTCATCAATGGTAATTAGCCAGAACCAAAACTGCTGATGTCCCAGCTGCTTGTCCAGCTTTGAGTTGCTAAATCTGTTGAGCCTACGTTCTTTAACTTTAGTATGTGCCACACCACACAAGAATGTGAAGATAGAACATTCTCTTCACAAGAATGGTGCAGTGGTCACTCCTACCAACCTCTACCACCACAGCCATGGCCAAATGCATCTTTACTAGCTCATTAGTGAGGTCAAGTTCAAATAGATCTTTCTTGAGTTGATGTCTTTCCATTTTTGCTACAGTATGGTAGCTGAGCCATTCAGACCTTAGTCAACTCTGTCAGATTTGGCGTGGCCAAGGCACACAGTGTGATGAATATTATTAATTCATCTGGTGTTGAGGAGTACTAGTAACATTCTTCCAAGTAGTGTTCAGTGTGGAGGAATACTGACTAATCAGTGGGTGGTAGGTGGTTATCAGTACATTTCCCTCCCTAAGTTGGCCAAAGTCTTCAGGAAATTGAGGAGTGTTATGAGTCGATGTCAAAGACTCACATTGCCACTATGTACATATACCATTTTGCCAGCAGCCCTGCAGGACCAGTCAGAATGTAAGTAAGGACAGAAAGTGCCTAGGATGATGAAGGATGAGTGAAGAAGAATGATTGAAAAGTGTGATTGAGGGATTGACCATATCAGCTTCTTGCTTGACTATGTGGTATAGTTCTCTTAATACATTACACTTCTCAAGACGTGCACAAAGCCTATATCATCACATTTCAGCACAAATGAATGGGCCATTTCTTGAGTTAGTTAAGAATTAGCCAGTTATTGTTAGTATTATGTAACCTACAAACTAGAGACAGAAAGTGTGGTCGGTTTCTTTTACTAAACTAGTGGCAGTCTGGCAGTCTCAGTCATCATTACTGATTTCCATCTGAACTGCATCCACACGTTTCCACTCCTTCTCATTCCTGACTTTGAGAAAACAGGAAATTACATTTGAAAAAGCAACCTGCAAGCAAGGCAAAGTAGCAGTGCAGAGTAGACAGGAAATAAATGGATCGTGTGATGTGTGTGGCAATATGGAAAGACATTTTCTTTACTTATACTTGGTGTTCTGTGAAATTCAAAGTCTCAGAGTCACAGCTGCTAAAATCGTTTGTAAAACCTGGTTTTGCTGTGGCTACTTTAAATTATTTAAATAAAAGCCCGCAGTTACAGAGTCTAATTTAAAGACCCTAGACAGTAAACTTTCTTGTCTAGGAGGGAGGCAGCCCAATAATACTGTGGCACTATGCTGAGTATTCCATGAATTTCAATGAATTGAATATCTATTGTTGATTCATACAATGACGCCTATTTAACAACAGTTCTATAAACAGCAGCTGCATAAACTCATTAATTTTTCCCTACTTAGAAGGTGGAAGGAAATTGTTTTGGATAATTAAAACTGTGGAAGTGCAGTTTAGAATGAGTTACTCTTGCTGTTCTGTGCCATATTCTGTCAATGGCCACTTTGATGTATTGCCGCCTGGTTCCTTACACAGCCAGATGAACACCCTGTTCCTTAAGAACATTGGCTAAAGGATTTGTCTTTTAATCTAGTTCTTCCCTTAAACTGTTCTTCTGAAGGTAATAACTCTACTTGGATAACAGCAGTGCGATGATATCAGTAATGCTATGACATCATCACCCGATGAATCCCAATTTAAGTAAATAGAAAAAGCCATACGTTATTCAAAAAGATTTGAATTAGATAAGCATTTTGCACATTTCAGAATATTGTTTCATCTTTTTTGTGATTTTGCAAATGTTATCATAAAACTCTAAGCCACTAAAATTTATCCATTTCACAACGTTTCTTTGCTTTCTGATTATTATCTTTTTTTCTTGTCTCTGTATGTCTTGTAAGAGAATGAGGTACCCTCTCTTGGCTTTCCACCATCAGTACTACAAACTATGTCTATAGTGATTCATAATTCCTTTGGTTTTCCCTCTTGTCAGCATAGATTAGGAATTTTCATTTTCCTGTCACGAGATATTACAAATGCATTAATTTCTTCAAGCTTTGTAAAAAAAAATGTACTTCCCCTTTTAGACACAATTTGGATATTCCACAAAAACATAGAAAATTGGAACAGGATTAGGCCATTTGATCCATCATGTCTGCTACACCATTCAGTATGCTTATGATAAATCAAAAAACAATCTGCTAGAGGAACTCAGAGGGCCAAGCAGCATCTGTGGGAAGAAAGAAATTGTTGATGTTTTGGGCCAAGACCATTCAGCAGGACCTTTCCTCCCACAGATCCTGCCATCAGTTCCTTTCCACCTACAGATGCTGCACAAGCTAAGTTCCTCCAGCAGATTGTCTGTTGCACAAGATTTCTGGCATCTGCATTCTCTTGTTTATCCACTTCAGTATCTTGTTCCTGCCTTTCCCCAGTATCCCCTTGAGCATTAACAGATTTATCACAATAGTGAAACTGCAATCACAATGCACATTTGACCATTTAGTGACATATCATCGATGGCAGTGTTGTCAGCTATTCCTATCCAAAGCATCACAGCTATTCTTAGCAGCCAAGTGAATACTAAATTCCCACATGAGAGAATCTAACAGTTTATCTTTGACGCTCAATTACATTACTATTGCTAAGTCCCCTATCATCAATATTCTAGAGGTCACCATCAAGGCATACAGTCATAGACTCCACAACAAAGAAGCAGGCACTTCAGCCCATCTAATCCATGCCAAACTGTTATTCTGCTCGTACCATTGCCAAACATCTGGACCTCCACAAACTTCTCTTATATTTTGCCATCAAACCTACATCCATAACATCCTCCAGTGGCTTGTTCCACACTCACACCACCTTATGAATGAAGAAGGTATCCTTCAGGTTCGCTTTAAATATTTTGCCTTTCACCCTTAACCTATGACCTCTAGCTCTAGCATTACTCAACCTCAGTGCAAAAAACCTGCTTGCATTGATCCTATCTTAAACAACTGGCCGCTTTATTAGGTAACTTGCTCATTTTTGCAAATATCTGATCAGCCATATGGCAGCCACTCAATGCATAAAAGCATGTAGACATGGTCAAGAGGTTCAGTTGTTGTTCAGACCAAACATCATGAGGAAGAATGGGGAAGAAATGCGATCTAATTGACTGACCGTACATGATTGTTGGAGCCAGACATGATGGTTTGAGCATTTCAAAAACTGCTGATCTCCTGGGGTTTTTACACACAACAGCCTCTAGAGTTTACAAAGAATGGTGCAAATATATTTTTAAAAAAACATCCTGTGGGTGGGAGTTCTGTGAGCAAAAGTGCTTTCTTAATGAGAGATGTCAGAGAAGAATGTCCAGACTGGTTCAAGCTGACAGGAGGGCGATGCGAACTCAAGTACCCATACGTTACAACAGTGATGTGCAGAAAAGCATTGCTGAATGCACAACACATTGAACATTGAAAAGGATAGGCTACAGCAGCAAAAGACCACGAACATAAACTTAGTGGCCACTTTATTAGGTACAGGAATAACTTAATATAAGTGGCCACTGAGTGTATCTCCTGCAAAATTTTGTATAGGTCTATCAAATCTCCCTCATTTTCCTATGCTTCAGGGAATAAAGTCCTAACTTATTCAACTTTTCCCTATAACTCCGGTCCTCAAGGCCCAGCAACGTTCTTGTAAATTGTCTTTGTAGTCTTTCAAACATTGATATCTTTCCTGTAGATAGGTGACCACAACTGCACACAGTTCTTCAAATTTGATCTCACCCAACATCTTAAAAAAATTTAATATAACATCCCAACTCCTTTACTCAGTACTTTGATTTATGAAATTTAAATGTACCAGCGACATCAAGGTGTACATGTTACGAGACGCTCCCAACCAAGCCATCTTCCGAGATTGAAACGCTCTAACTCTCCGTAATATGGATAACTGGAGTGATCTCTTTAAGGGCTTTGGATGCTTCTGTTAATTGATAATCATATTTTGCACACCAAGAATTGAGTATTTAAGGAACACTTATACGTAGGTTCAGTGCTCGATCATAAGCCTACTCGTGATTTCATCTGGCGTTTGTTTTGTGCCCAGATTGTCGATTCAGTTTGATACCGTGTCTCGATCCTTGCCTCGGATACTCCAGCATTTGGTTCCAAGCCACTCTCGTCAAGAACTCTCGTCACACTACAACTCTCAAAATGCTCAGTACCTTTCAGGACAAAGCAGGCTATTTGATTGGTCCCCTATCCATCACTCTGGATATTCATTCCCTTCACAAGCTGGCAGAGGCTGTAGTGTGTACCATTTACACCCCCCCACCACCACCACCCCACCTCCAGGCTATTCTGACTGCACCCTCCAAACCTAAAATGTTCACCACCAAGAAAGACAAGAGCCTCAGAATAAATGGAAACAACATCTCTGCAGTCTCCCCTCCGCGTTACACAAGTCATTCCTTCATTGTCACTAGGTTCAAATCTCGGAACTCCTTACCCAACAACAATGTGGAGATACTTTCTTGTTCCTGCGTCTATTTCATTTTCCTACGTTCAATACCTGGTCAAATTTTGTGCTTGCAGAGTCATCCAGGGAGGCTGTGAAGGATCATATACAATGGTGCTGGAAAGTTTGTGATCCCTTTGGAATTTTCTCTATTTCTGCATAAATATGACCTAAAGTGTGATCAGATCTTCACACAAGTCTTAAAACTAGATAAAGAGAATCCAATTAAATGAATAACTCAAAAACGTAATACTTGTTCATTGATTTATTGAGAAAATGATCCAATATTCATTTATATCCAGTATCCGGGGGCCGTGGTCGAGTGATCAACGACTTGGGCCAGCTCCCCCACCGGACTTAGTCTGGTGAGGAGGGTGTGAGGACACCCAGCAGGACTGGAAAAAACAAGACCTGACAAAAGGGGGGATGAGCTCCTTGTGAGCTAATGGCCATCTTCCGTGGAAGAGATTAAAGCCTCACCACGTATCTACGAATCGTACGCTATGCACCTAGTTAGAAGAGACATGATGAACTTGGGCGCTGCACCGTGTGCCTGGACCCGTCCAAGGCCTCCGCCTAAGGAAGGGCCGAGCTCGAAGAAGCTGCCACGGCTGGAGGCCAACACGGCCTCGGGCTTGAGTTCGGCAGGAGAGGCGGTGGGCGGTGCCAAGGCAGCCAGCAAGAACAAACTGGAGGAGAGGCTGTACTCGGTGCTGTCGCAAGATCGAAGAAGATGGAGGTGCATAGCCGCCAACCCGGATTCGGGACGGCACCCACTGACTGACTGATTGATCCAATATCACATGTATTTGTTGGAAAAAGTATATGAACCTGTTTGAATATTAGTTCATTTAAAGGGGAAATTAGAGTCAGGTGTTTCAATCAATGGGATGATGATCAGGTGTGAGTGTGGGAAGCCTTGCCCTATTTAAAGAACATAACCTGGGTCTTAACTATCGAAGTCTGATCTTCACCACACAGGTTTTTGGTAGTATGCCATGCCTTGATCAAAGGAGATTGCTGAGGACCTCAGAATAAAAGTTGTTAATGCTGACCAGGCTGGTGTAGGGTACAAAAACCATTTCTGAATGGATTGGGCTCCACCAGTCCACAGTCAGGCAGATGGCGTATAAATGGAAGGAATTCAATGCTGTTGTTCCTCTTCCCAGGAGCGGTCGACCAATAAAAATCACTCCAAGAGCAAGGCGTGTAATATTCTAGGAGGTCACAAGGAACTCCAGGGTAACATCTAAGGAGATACAGGTCTCTCTTGCATTGGCTAATGTCAGTGTTCATGAGTCGACCATCAGGCAAACACTGAACAACAATGGTGTGCACGGTAGGATTGCAAGGAACATAGAATTCTCCAACTTCTGGTAATTCCCTCCCCCTGCCTTCCCTTATCCCTATGTCACTCTGCTCCTTCCCCCAGCTGCCTACCTCCTCCCTCTTGGTTCTGCCTCCTTCTACTATCCATTGTGTTTTCCCCTACTCTTTCTTCACTTTTCCCGCCTATCACCTCCCTGCCTCCCTCCCCCCACTTCTTTATCTTTCCCCTTACTGGTTTTTCTCCTGGAACCTACCAGCCTTCTCCTTCCCAACCTCCCCCCACCTTCTTTATAGGGCCTCTGCCCCTTCCCCCTGCGGTCCTGACAAAGGGTTCCGGCCTGAAACGTCGACCGATCTTTTCCACTGATGCTGCCCGACCTGCTGAGTTCCTCCAGCGTGTTGTGAGGATTGCAAGGAAAAAGCCACTACTCTCCACAAAGAACATTGCTGCCCATCTAAAGTTTGCTAAGGACCAGGTGGATAAGCCAGAAAACTATTGGAAGAATGTTCTGTGAATGGATGAGTCTAAAATAGAACTTTTTGGCTTAAGTGAGAAGCCTAATGTTTGGAGAAAAGCAAACACTGCATTTCCAGTATAAGAACTTCATCTCATCTGTGAAACATGGTGGTGGCAGTGTCATGCTTTGGGCCTGCTTTGCTGCCTCGGGACCACGACAGCCTGCCATCATTGATAGAACTATGAATTCTGAATTGTACCAACAAATTCTACAGGAAGATGTCAGGGTATCCATCTGTGAACTGAAGCTCAAGAGAAAGTGGGTCATGTAGCAAGACAATGACCCTAAACACACAAGTCAGCCTACCAAAGAATGTTCAAAGCAAAAAAAAACTCACACTTTGGAATGGCCAAGTCAAAGTCCTGACCCTAATCTTATGGGAGTGTTGTGGAAGGACCTGAAGCAAGCAGTTTATGCAAGGAAGCCCACCAACATTCCAGAGTTGAAGCAATTTTGAGAGGTGAAATGGCCTAAAATTCCTCCGAGCTGATGTGCAGGACATTTACCAGAAGCATTTGATTGAAGTTATTGCTGTTCAAGGGGTTCACACCAGTTACTGAAAGCAAAGGTTCACACAATTTTTTCCAACAAATACGTGTAATATTGGATAATTTTTCTCAATAAATAAATGAACAAGTATAATGTTTCTGTGTTAGTTATTTAATTGGGTTCTCGTTATCTAGTTTTAGGACTGACGTGAAGATCTGATCACATTTTAGGTCATTTTTATGCAGAAATGGAGAAAATTCTAAAGGGTTCACAAACTTTTAGCACCACAGTAGGTGTGTATAACTGGTGTCATGTTTAGGCTGGACTAATGAAACACAGCAGAACTTTCCTCCACTAATGAATGTTGGATGCTATGTTTTTGATCTAAGGTTCTTCAGAAATCAAGAATGAGGCATAAAACTTGTTGCTTACAGTCATTTATTAAGTGCTAAGAGAACAAATGGATTAGGAAAGGACAGTAGTGAAAGCAGAGCCTAGTAGCAGGGGAAGGTAAAAGCAAAATAGAGACCGAAGCAACTTCTTAAACAATTTGTTAACAGCAATAAATTCCATTCAAATTTTGTAGATCAGAGTTAACCAATCAGATAGTCCCTGTTCAAATTGCAACTATTAGAACACACACTGAACAATTACATGTACTGTATATAAGTAATTATATAAAAATTCAAACAAACGTAAGTAAGTTAAACTACAAGGAAATCGCGATTATACAGTCTGATCGAACATGAACCAAGTTTTTCTTTAAACATCTTGGGGCTTTATAATCATAAGTCCCCTAGCTCTTTATATACTTACCAAAGCCAGTGTATGAGCCTAGCCTCAAGATCCCTCAGTCTTCTGACAAACAACAGCCTCCAACTTTTCTGACAACACCTATCTAGCAAGCTGTCCAGCTTCTGCCCTGGATATTGGGCTTTTTTTTCCTATCATTGGTTCATAAACTACACAAGACAATAGAGGGGCAGGGAGCAGACGTACAACCAGGCATGAACGATTGGGTCCCTCCCTGTACCATCACTCAGTAAGATCGTGCCAGATTTTTATCTTGGCACCACGTTCCTTCACTAATCCCACACTCATTGATTTCCTTAACAAACAGAGGAACAGCTGGTAGCCAAGGGCACTTCAAGCTATGACATATATTTTAGGGATATTGAAGAAACTCTTATATAAGCACACGGATGATAGAAAAATGGAAGGCTTTGTGGAAGGGAAGGGCTAGACTGACATTAGAGTAGATTAAATGGTTGGCAGCAACAATGTGGGCTGAAAGGCCTGTGGTGTGCTGTAACGTTCTATGTGGATGAAATGGATACAATGCATTGCTCATGGTTGTTGTTACCTCTGCAGACGGATTTTAAGAGGAAAACATAAAAGTGATTGTATACAGCAAAAAACAATTTATTTTTCAAACAATTATAATCCTGCTTCAGAAATTAACAAAGTAAAAGTAAATTAAAAATCAAAAAAAGTTTAAGCCCTGAACTCAGTTTCTCAATTTACTTGAAATTTGTCACTTTACTTCATTTGGACAAATTTTTTGAAAATGAAAACAATTGCACTTGAATCTTTCAAAAGTCAGGATGTCCCAAAGTGTTTATCACCAATGTAGAACTTTGTGATGTGGGGTCATTGTGTTGAAAATGACTGGAAGACACATTTTTATGATCTTTTACTGCCTCCGGTAAACATCTGGTATCAAGACACTTACTGCCTTAGTAACAGGACCAATGGCGCCATCTGGAGGCATACTGAGGTATAAATTGTGGGAAAAAAATAAATATCATATTTGTAATTGGTTTATTATTGTCACTTACATCGAGGCACAGTCAAAAGATCCTTTTGTGTGACATTCACACAGATCATTCCATACACAGGTACATTGAGGTAGTAAAAAAAGAAAATAACAGCACTCAGAATATAGTGTTACAGTTACAGAGAAAGTACAGTGTAGCTAGACAATTGCACCTTAATTGTCTACCTGCATGGCATTTTCTCTGTAACTGTAACACGATATTTGGTATTCTGTTATTGTTTGTCCTTTTGTACTACCTCAATGTACTTATGCATGGAATTCAACAGGTCAGGCAACATTTGTGGAGGGAGAAGCAGGATTAAATGTTTAGCTCAAAAACGTTCTTTAGAGTGGCAAAAGACCATAAGACATCAGAGTAGCATGAAGTGATGTCTGCTGAGGTATGCACAAGCATCAACTCATCAACCCACCTTTTGTCTTAAGGAAGACTAATAGATGGGATCAGCTTGGAAGCGAGGGTTTAAACATTTGGTTGTACCTAATGCTAGCCAAACATGGACAGAAATGCATTCGCCTTTTTTTGTGTCATGGACCAATGCCATTAAGCAGGGGGTCTGAGAACCCCAGGTTGGGAACCCCTGGTCTGGACGCAGGTCTTTTTATTAAACATTGAGGTTTTAAAGACAAGCCATGGTCCTCGGAGTTTTGCGACACTTGCAGCTCTGTAAAAGCACAATGCCCTCGTATGATGCTGCCAGTTGTTGTAAGTGACATCCTTCATGGTCTGAAGTAACCATAAATCTGACATGTGGTGTGTACAGATGTGGTGACCTTGGTAAAGCAGGTGGTGCTATCATGCCGAACTCACTGCACGTACAGTATGTCCCACTATAGGCACTTTGTTATGCGGTCACTGACCTCTGGGTCTGCCTCTTTTTCCTGCTTCCACTGTCTTCTGAACAATAGAAGAGAATTCCCAATAGGAACTGCAACCTACAGTAAACTGTGCAAGAGATTTGTGGAAGAAAACTGCAACTCCCGTCAAATGTCCTACAGGCTTGCCTCAAATTAGGTCAGAAAACCAGATCAGAAAATTGAGTTGAAATTAAGTTTATAAAATCATGACTTAAGCCATAAATCACCTTTGCCTTCTCACTGGCTCGCAGCATTACTGGTTGCAGAACTTAAACAGGAGAGGACAGGCATCTGTGTTGAGACAGTGTTAAGAGTGACAGTGGTGGCTCAGTAACATACAGATGAACTGGAATTGGTTTCTTATTGTTACATGTACTGAGATTCAGTAAGAAGCTGGTATTGGGTACTGTCCATACAGATCAGTTTATTACACAGTGCATCAGGATAGTACAAGGAAAAATAAAAACAGAAGACAGAATAATGTGCAACAGCTACAAAGAAAGCACAGTGCAGTTACACAAAAAAGTGCAAGATCATAACGAGATAGATTGTGAGGTCAAGAATCTATCTTATTCTACTTGGGAACCATTCAATAGACTTGTAACTAGCTGTTCTTGACCCTCACACCTCCAGACTTTGTCACCCCTCATGATTGTTCTTTAGGTGAAAAGATGCATCATTTGTAAGATCTTCTGGATTGGCAAACGATAAAATCCTGGTAAATATTCCCTTCACCCTTTCTAATGGCATCACATCCTTCTATATTGTAGTGACCAGAAATGAACCTTAACCATGGTGTGACTGGTGCTTTATAGGATTCTAACAAGAGAGCTTCTGAATTTAATAATGGCAAGTATCCCTTGTCCCTTTGTATCAGTTCTCCCTCTATTCCTCCAAGTATCAGTGTCTCTCAGCTTACTGTTTCCACTTTTGCTTTACTAGTCCTGTTGAAATGCATTATCCCACACTTTCACAGATTGAACTCCATTTGTCACTGTTGTGCCCGCTCCATCAATCCAATGATTTATTTCAGTAACCTTTCTTAATATCAGCTACTTGGTTATTTGTGCATTATCGCAAACTTCTTGATTGGACCCTGACAGTTTAAATCACTTGTACTACTACAAAAAAAAGGTGCCTACCATTTCTAGCGACACACATAAAAATTGCTGGTGAACGCAGCAGGCCAGGCAGCATCTATAGGAAGAGGTAGAGTCAACGTTTCGGGCCGAGACCCTTCGTCAGGACTAACTGAAAGAAGAGATAGTAAGAGATTTGAAAGTGAGAGGGTGAGGGGGAGATCTGAAATGATAGGATACCATTTCTATATACAACCCAATGATATTCTGCCATTAACATCCCACTAACAATTAACCTGCAGTTTCCTGTTGCTGAGATAGCATTGGACTCAATCCATTGCCTTCAGCTGTCTGTTCTGTGGGACCATTAAAAGTTTTGTTAAAATCCACATTTAGCACATCAAATATGCCACCCTTGTCAACCATGTTCATTGCCACCTCAAAAATTGAAATCGGGATAAAAGGCATCAATTTCCCTTTGCAAGGTCCATAGTATCTCCAGATCCTTTTTAATGATTTGAACCATACCTTTGGAATTTCTAATAATTTCCTCTCCACTGAAATTAAGTTATTTGCTCTGTAAGAACAGTGAACTATTTTCTGTTCAGCATGAGCACTCTCCAGTCTTTCAGTACCATAACTATAGCCAGAAACTAATGGAAAATTGTCAGACCTTGGCTATTTAATTCTTCGCTTCTCTTCATGGCCTAGAATACATTTCATTCATCACTGCCAACTTAGCAATTTTCAAAGTTACTAACTACCCCTAATATTTCCTATCTCATTATACTGATCCTATTAAATATTTTATACTCATTCTCCTTTCAGATAACATATGCATTGTCCTGCTATTTTTGGTGACTACTACCAATTAAGAACCATTTACACATTTTCCAAATTTGCTACCTTGATATACACTGCATTCTTCCTTGCTCTTTAAAATGTTTAAGCTTACCTCCATTTGATTTAGAGAGCAATACAGCACAGATATAGACCCTTCAACCCAACAAATTCACGCTAACCACAGTGCCCACCCACCTGGTCTCAATTTCCTGCATTCAGTCCATATAAGCCTCACCCCTCCATTTCCTAATACAGTACTTCTAAAATGATACTATTGTACATGCCTCAACCTCTTCTTCTGGCAGTTTCTTTCATATACTCACCATCCTCTACTTGAAAAAGTTGCCCTTCTGGTCCCTTTCAATCCTTTCTCTTCTCTTCCTAAATCTCCACCTCTTAGCTTTGCCTTAGCTTGGGGAAAAATTGTTAAGATCCATCATTTCTATGCCTCCCATAATTTTTAATATTTCTGTAAGGTTGCCTCTCATTCATCTATGTTTCAAGAAAAAAGACTTAGCATGGCTAACCTCTCCCTAGTAACTCAGTCCACTCGTCCTGACAACATCCTCATACATCTTTTCTGTACTCTTCAGTTTAATCACGTTTTCTCTAACAGAGTGAATAAAACTATACACAGCTCTCCAGGTGCAGCCTCATTAACGACTTACATAACTGCAAATTAATGTCCCGACTCCTATACTCAAATGCCCTGACTGTTGGAGGCCTTTTTTTTACCAGCCTGAAAGCTGAGATGCTGGTTTCAATGAAATGTGCAATTGCCTCTCTGTTCCTTTACACTCTGTAGTGTCCTACCACTCGTTGTATAAATCCAATGCTGCTTTGACTTTGCAAAAGTGCACCACTTCACTCTTATCTGCATTGAAATCCATTTTCCATTCTTCATCCCACTTCCCTGACTAATCAAGATCTCCCTGTAATCTATGACAATCTTCTTCACTATCAAAAACACATTCTAATTTCATGTCATTAGCAAACTTACTGATCAAGTTCTGTGTATGACATCCAAATTATTTATATAAATAACAAGGTGCCACCTGGTAGGCTACTCTGGAACGTAAGTTTCCATGAAATATAGGGAGAGCCATTTAAGTGGATCCAAAATTGCCTCGGAGGTAAGTGGTGGTTGAAGGTTATTTCTCAGAATGGAGGCCTGTGGTGCATTAAGGGAAAGAGAGACCATTCAAATGCAAGGACCTTCTCTCAGGAGCAGCGAGAGAGAGAGAGACCATCACATGCAGACAGTTTCCTCCGGTGGCAGCAAACGAGAGGCTGGTAGACAGCACTGAACACTCACATCGATGTTTTCAATCTTCTCTGACACTTTAATTGGCAAGATCGCTCAGAAATGGAATCGATCGTGGGCTCACACCTGCCTCTAAGCTTCTTGGCCTGAAGGCCACTCACCCCTCAGAACCTTCCCGAGACAGCAAAGCACCAGATCGATCAAACAGCCCGAAAACAGACCATCAAACTGTAGATCAGAGGGTACAATAGCACCAGAATGACATTTGAAAGAAAAGGAGGATGTGAAAGAAGTGAAAGAAACAGTTTTGTGGACCATCTGGGGGAAATTGTCTGATATATCCAACATATTCAGAGTGAGCCACGTCTCCATGAAACACAGACTGTAGAAATTCCTCATTTCTCTCCAATACAACAATCTTGCCCTTGGAGTCAGGTCTGTCAAGTTCTTCAGGAGATAGTGAAATCACTAGTTCATTAAGATGGTTCAAAAGTACATTGCTTAAAGGGAAATTACATGCTGTAGATTGCAGTAAGAGTAAATAAAGAGAAGTATATTTAGAAGTTTTGTAAGTAGCCTGCAGCACAGGCTCACCAGCAGTATCTTGGGAAGTCTATTAGGATGGTTGAAGTACCTGAGTATCACAGCCCTAATAATTCTTGTTTATCCTCAACTATGTGGGCAGCAAAGTCATGTAGCGATTAGTGCAATACAGTGGTTCCCAAACCTTTTTGGGTTACCAGCCCCTAGGCTCCCAGACCACATCTACTTTCCGGTAATTACATAAATACTATAAAGAATTTTGGATTACTAAGCACAGTAAAAGAAAATGGGAACTACAAATTCAAAGCAGTGACAAATAATATTAAAATTTATTTAAAGCTATGAATTGTTTATTTAATTACAATAAAAAAGATTTTCATCAATTATTTGGGACCAGATATATAAGTATTTGGATAGATATGGACTGATTAAGGATAGTCAACATGGCTTTGTGTGTGGTAGGTCATGTCTAACCAACCTTATAGTTTTTGAGGAAGACAAGGCAGCGGATGTTGCCTACATGGACTTTAGTAAGGCATTTAACAAGCATGAGAGGCTGGTCAAAAAGGTTCAATCGTTTGGCATTCAGGATGAGGTAACACATTGGATAAGACATTGGCTTTGTGGGAGAAGCCAGTGGGAGGCCGTAGATGGTTGTCTCTCTGACTGAGGCCTGTGACTAGTGATGCGCCACAGGGATCTGTGCTGGTTCCTTGTTTTGTCATCTGTATCAATGATCTGGATGATAATGTGGATAACTGGATCAGCAAATTTGCAAATGACACCAAGATTGGGGGTGTAATGGGCAGTCAGCAAGGCAATCATGGGTTGCAGAGGTATCTGCATCAGCTGGAAAAATAGTCTAAAAATAGCAGATGGTATATAGTGCAGACAAGTACAAGGTGTTGCACTTTGGTAGGACCAACCAGGGTAGGTCTTACATAGCGAACAGTAGGGTACTGAAGAGTGTGGTAGAACAAAGGGATCTGGGAATAAAGGTCCATAATTGGTTGAAAGTAGTGTCACAGGTAGATAGAGTCATAAAGAAAGATTTTGGCACATTGGCCTTCATAAATCAATGTATTGAGTACAGGAGATGGGATATTATGTTGAAGTTGTATAAGATGTTGGTGAGGCCAGATTTGGAGTATTGTGTGCAGTTTTGGTTGCCTACCTACAGGAAAGATGTAAACAAGTTTGAAAGAGTGCAGAGAAAATTTACAAGGATGTTGTTAGGCCTGGAGGACCTGAGTTACAAGGAAATTTTGAATAGCTTAGGACTATAGTCTTTAGAACATAAAAGATTGAGAGGAGATTTGATTGAGGTACACACAATTATGAGGGATATAGATAGGGTAAATGAAAGCAGGATTTTTCTGCTGAGATTGGGTGGGACTACAACCAGAGGTCATGGGTTAAGGGTGAAAGTTAAGAAGTTTAAGTGGAACATGAGGGGTAACTTCTTGACTCAGAGGGTTGTGAAAGTGTGGAATGAACTGTCAGTACAAGTGGTCCATGCAAGCTCAATTTTAATATTTAAGAGAAGTTTGGATGTGTACATGGATAGTAGGGATATAGAGGGTTATGGTCCCAGTGCAGGTCATTGGGAGCAGGCATTTTTCGACATGGACTAGATGGGCCGAAAGGCCTTATTCTGTGCTGTACTTCTCTATGACTTTAATCTTAGAGCATACAGTATATCAGCAGTCCAACCATTAACTGCTTTATTGCTTTTTCACCCTTCAATGAGATGGATGGGCTTGGTGCGGTGATAGCAGCTTCTCAATATCAGGGTGAATGTCACTCAGAAGGAGTCACAGACACCCCACGTTCAGTAATTTGTACTCTGTTTTGTTGCTTGAAGGAAGCTGGATCACTGCACCAAAACGGCAGCTCCAGGAAATATGATGTTGATTAGGTAATAAAGAACATCTTGATCTTTTTTCATAGTACAGGATAACATTCAGAGATTTATTTCTGCAACCAAAAATCTTGATATGATTTTGAACCTCGGCTTTAGCTCAAAGTCATTTGTAGCAAGATCAGTTTTTCTTCCATCTTCCTGTTAATTCCACATTATAAGTGTTCAGGAATGGAATTATTACCCAATCTGGAATTTGATTCCTAATGCATGGGAATCGTGCTAGCTAACAATATACTACGGTAGTGAATGGCAATAATGCAATTTCTTCAGTCCAGAATTCTCATGACATGCCAAATACAGAAGTGACACATTGCTTTTCAACAACTATAACAAATTTTTTCGCTCTGAATTTTTTCGATGATTTTAAGTTCCCTGGCCCCCACCGCCTTATTTTCACCACAGATATCCAGTCCCTATGTACTTCCATCCCCCAACAGGAAGGTCCCAAAGTTCTCTGCTTCTTTTTGGATTCCAGACCTAACCAGTTCCCCTCTACCACCACTCTGCTCCAGCTAGTGGAATTAGTCCTTACCCTTAATAATTTCTCCTTTGGCTCCTCCCACTTCCTCCAAACCAAAGGTGTAGCCATGGGCACCCGTATGGGTCCTAGCTATGCCTGCCTTTTTGTTGGCTTTGTGGAACAATCCATGTTCCAAGCCTATACTGGTATCTGTCCCCCACTTTTCCTTCGCTACATCGACGACTGCATTGGCGCTGCTTCCTGCACGCATGCTGAGCTCGTTGACTTCGTTAACTTTGCCTCCAACTTTCACCCTGCCCTCAAGTTTACCAGGTCCATTTCCAACACCTCCCTCCCCTTCTAGATCTTTCTGTCTCCATCTCTGGAGGCAGCTTATCCACTGATGTCTACTATAAGCCTACTGACTCTCACAGCTATCTGGACTATTCCTCTTCTCACCCTGTCTCTTGCAAAAATGCCATCCTCTTCTCGCAATTCCTCTGTCTCCACCGCATCTGCTCTCAGGATGAGGTTTTTCATTCCAGGACGAAGGAGATGTCCTCCTTTTTTAAAGAAAGGGGCTTCCCTTCCTCCACCATCAACTCTGCTCTCAAATGCATCTCTCCCACTTCACGCATA
Source organism: Mobula birostris (assembly GCF_030028105.1). Taxonomy (NCBI): domain Eukaryota; kingdom Metazoa; phylum Chordata; class Chondrichthyes; order Myliobatiformes; family Myliobatidae; genus Mobula; species Mobula birostris. The sequence continues at coordinate 37,643,071 of NC_092390.1, forward strand.
TCTGCTCTCACTCCATCCTCCCGCCACCCCACTAGGAATAGGGTTCCCCTTGTCCTCACCTACCACCCCACCAGCCTTCGGGTCCGACATATAATTCTCCGTAACTTCCACCACCTCCAACGGGATCCCACCACTAAGCACATCTTTCCCTCCCCCCCCCACCTTTTCTGCAGGGATCACTCCCTACGCGAATCTCTTGTCCATTCATTCCCTCCATCCCTTCCCACCGATCTCCCTCCCGGTACTTATCCTTGTAAGCAGAACAAGTGCTACACGTGCCCTTTACACTTCCTCCCTCACTACCATTCAGGGCCCCAGACAGTCCTTCCAGGTGAGGCGACACTTCATTTGTGAGTCGGCTGGGGTGATATACTGCATCTGGTGCTCCCAATGCGGCCTTCTATATATTGGCGAGACCTGACGCAGGCTGGGAGACCGCTTTGCTGAACATCTACACTCTGTCCGCCAGAGAAAGCAGGATCTCCCAGTGGCCACACATTTTAATTCCACGTCCCATTCCCATTCTGATATGTCTACCACAGCCCCCTCTACTGTCAAGATGAAGCCACACTCAGGTTGGAGGAACAACACCTTATATTCCGTCTGGGTAGGGTCACATATCCCATGATGGGTTAAAGATCCAGCAGAAATGGAAAACACTTTGGAGACCAGTATTGTTATTAACTAGTGGTATTTATTAGTAACTATGCAATACAGTAATATAAATGCAGATATATCAAACAGGTTAGCAATGATTATATAAGTAAGTGCGGAAATATATATGAAAACCAAACTTCTTCAAGTCTAGGGGTAAATAGATAGTCTTACGATGATCAGTAAAGTTCAGTTCTGTTCGTGGAATTTAGTTGAGTAGTGACAGGAGGGAGGGAGGGAGGGAGGGGGAGAGAGAGGGGGAGAGAGAGAGAGAGAGAGAGAGAGAGAGAGAGAGAGAGAGAGAGAGAGAGAGATAGATAGATATTGAGATTGATTGATTGATTGAGATTGATTGGAGTCTTCAGGTGAGCTGACGCTGTTGACCTTCCCATTGTCCTCCGAAATCCTTTAGAAGTCACTGACAGTGACCACAACAGAGGGGATGTTCTTCTGTGGTGGAATTATCAACCCAGGTGAGGGTTGGACACATGAACAACTCCTCACCGGTCACTCCCTTTTCACATTGTGAGAGCCACTGATCGATCCGCCTGATCGATTCTCCAAAACCCACTTTTTCTGTGGGCACAACAAAGCTCATTCAGTGTCCAAACCATGTGTCTCCAGGTCTAACAGCTGACCTTCTATTTATCTCACCATGCTGAACACCAGCTGTCCAGCAAGCAGCTCCTCCCTTCTCTCTCTGTAAGAACACAGAAGCTGCCAGTGTCCTTGTAGAAAGTATAAACAAACTGTGAGCAGTCTTCACCTCTCTCTCTCTCTCTCTCTCTTTCTTTTTAACAAGGTGTCTGTGTTCCACAACTCTCCCTCTCTCTTTTCAAAAGCACAGTTCATAGCGGTACTTCAGGACCCCATCACAGTAGCCTCCAACCTGATGGCATGAACATTGACTTCTCTAACTTCCAGTAATGCTTCACCTCCCCTTCGTACCCTGTTATTTATTTATTTGTTTGTTATCGTTGTTGATTTTTTTTCTCTCTCTCCTTTTTCTCCCTCTGTCCCTCTCACTATACTCCTTGCCCATCCTCTGGGCTTCTCCCCTCTCCCTTTCTTTCTCCCTAGGCCTCCCGTCCCATGATCCTCTCCCTTCTCCAGCCTCGCATCCCTTTTGCTAATCAACTTTCCAGCTCTTAGCTCCATCCCTCCCCCTCCTGTCTTCTCCTATCATTTTGGATCTCCCCCTCCCCCTTTCAAATCTCTTATTATCTCTTCTTTCAGTTAGTCCTGACGAAGGGTCTCAGCCCGAAATATCGACTGTACCTCTTCCTATAGATGTTGCCTGGCCTGCTGCGTTCACCAGCATTTTTTATGTGTGTTTCTTGTAACAAATTTCAAGCAAAGTCTCAGAGAATGGTGACTTAGCAAGAGATGAGATGAGATGATTACATGATCACTGTAATCAGTTCTAAGGCACTGAGGATCAAATGCTGTAATAATTAATCCATGTCTTAAACTAAGCCTGTAACTCTCTTACTACCAAGCACCCACTTTTATATTTTTCACCCCCCAAGAAACTCCCACCGCTCCCAGGGGCAAAATCGCCCACTTTGGGAACCACTGATGTAATGCTATATTACAGCACCAGCGACCTGCGTTCAGAGAAGATTTCGGTACACTATCCCTGCAACTGCATGAGATTTCCTCTGGGTGCTCCAGTTTCTACACACAGTCCAAAGGCACATGGGCTGATAGGCTAAATGGTCACATGAATGTGACATCTTGTTCGTTGGTCCCGAAAGGCCTGTTACCATGCTTTATCTCTAAAAACAAATAAAATTGTCTATATTGTGTGCTTCATATTGCAAAGTGGAGTTAGATATAAATCTAACAATATTATGAAGCCAGTAACTCAAGTTTTAAAAACATACAGTTGGAAAAACATTAAAATATCTTAAGTTTGAGGATGAATATAGGGAAATATAGCCCCAGAATTTTCATTAAATTGGCCTGAGTTGCAATGTTCCAATTTCTGCATAAAAATGGAAATCCCAAACCCATTCAGCTCCATTAACACTTTCCCAACACCATTACTTGAGCTTTATATGGGATCCCGTGGTATGCATAACAGAAACATGCAGGAATTCCCTAACCTTTATATCAAAGATCTCAGTTCTCAACTATCACGTCAGATTAGACTTGACACAGGAACTGCACTTCAATGGAGCGTTTACTGCTGTGAGGAAGAATAGTTAGAGTGAGGCATATTGTTTAGTTGTTTGCATGTGCAGTAATGCTATTTAAGTGTGCTTTTCAAGTTTCCAGGTGGTTTAATTTCTTGATTTTTTTAAAAGTAAGTTTACTGTTAAATTGATTAATTTTTAAATGCTTCAGAATTTCTGTGATAGAAGCATCACAAGGATATAGCTTTTTAATCATTTTCTGAGTCACACACACATTGGTGCTGCTTCCTGCACCCACGCTGAGCTCGTCATCTTCATCAGTTTTGCTTGGAACTTACAGCCTGTGCTGCGATCGGGGTTCCATGGCGTTTCTTTGTTTTGTGGCTGCCTGTAGGAAGATGAATCCTAGTGTTGTATATGGCATTCATACTTAAATAATAAATGTACTTTCAATATCTGCAGTCAGAATAACTACTGACGCATTTTACAAATCCACTGATTCCAACAGTTATTTTAACCATACCTCTGCCTATCCAATCACTTGTAAGAAAGCTATTCCCTTCTCTCAATTCCTTTGCCTCCTCCTCCACATCTGTTTTCAGGGTAAGCTTTTCATTCCAGGACATCCTAAATATCCTTATTTGTTTTTTTTTTAAATGGGGTATCCCTCCCACCACTGTCAATGCTACCCTCACCTGCATGTCCTCTATTTCTCACAGGTCTGTCCTCACCCCTTCCCACTCCTGACATAACAGAAATTGGGTTCCTCTTGTCCTCGCCATGAACCTCTGCATCCAACACAACTTCCATCATCCCCAACAGGATCCCACAACGAATCACATTTTTCCCACCCCCCCCACCCACTCATGAGGCCAAATGCAAGTAGGAGAAACAACACTCCATTTTCCTCCTCAGTAGTCTCCAATCTGAGGGCATGAACATTGATTTCTCTAAATTCCAGTAAAGATTGTCCCATGTTTCCCTCCTCCCAAACCCTCACTTTTTTTTCAGTCTGGTCACCCTCTCACACCTTCCCTTCCCTTACCCTGCTCTCATGACCTGCCATAACCTCCCTCTGGTTTCCCACCTCCTTTGCTTTAATCCATGAACTACTATCCTGTCCTATCAGATTCCCCCTTCTTCAGCTCTTTGCCTCTTCTATCTATCACCTCCTAGCTTCTCACAGCATTCTCCCTCCCCCCACCCATCTACATTCCCCCTCAGCTGGATTCACCTTAGCACTTGACAGTTCATGTTTCTCTCCCACCCCCTAGCTTTTTATTCTGGCTTCTGCCTTCCCCTTCCTGCTGAAGAGTCTCGGCCCAAAATGTGGCCTGTTCATTTCCCTCCATAAGATGCTGCCTGCCAAGATGAGTTCTTCCAGTGCTTGTGTGTGTTACCTAAGATTTCTAGCATCTGCGGAATCTCTTGTGTGCAAGCTTTCTGAGTTGTTTTGTGGGAAGGGCTTATTCTGATATACCCAAGCTAACTCTTTCACATTGCACTAGGCCCTGACATTTCTCAGGTTCAGGACATCTTGGCCAGCAAACTCCTCTTTGGGAAGAAGCACAAGACGTGCAGATCTCAGCAGCCACTTGGAAGACGAGCCCCATTCAACAAAATCCGGGCCATGATTTAAAAATGTTGTGTCTGCAAGATTGTACTATTATTAGTGTGAGATATTAATAAATTTTGAGTAAACTAAAGATAGCTGCTTAGTCACATCAAAAGTATACCAAGTAGTTATTTTGTTCTCAGTGCTCCCCAACACCCTGCTCAGTTCATCAGTCCTGATCCCAAACACCTTGGGTATCTCAGGATTCATAAGCATAGTGTCTTAGTGGAACACAGCACAGAAACAGGTCCTTTGACCCAACTTGTCCATGCCAACCACACCATCCTCCTTGCTAATCACAGTTTTCTACGTTTGACCCATAGCTCTACAAGCCCTTTCCTTACATGTACCAATCCAAATGCCTCTGAAATGTTGAAATTGTACCCATACTGAATGTATTTGATCTGAAAAGGTCATTACATAAGAAGTACACATCTCCTTTCCCACAGAAAGCATTCCATATCGATGGTAAAGTTGCTATTGGCATTCTTCTTCAGTGTATTGAATTTATTGAAAAATATAGGGAAATGGCACACATAGGGGTGAAGATATACCTGTCCTAAATGTTGTAGCATGGCAAGGGAGGGAAGAGAACAAGGGGAAGGCAAGAGTAAAGGACAGGAAGGTCCAACAGATTTTTCCATTCTAGTGATTAGAATTAGAATCAGAATCAGGTTTAATATAGCTGCCATATGTCGTGAAATGTGTTAACTTTGCAGCAGCAGTTCAATGCAATACATGACAACATCCAAAAACCAGTGAATTACAATAATGTATATCAAATAGTTAAATTAAATAAATAGTGCAAAAACAGAAATAAAAGCAGTGAGGTAGTTTCATGCATTCAATGTCTATTTCAAAAGAGGGAAAGAAGCTATTCATGAATCGCTGAGTGTGTGCCTTCAGGCTTCTGTACCTCCTTCCCAACAATAACAATGAGAAGGAGGCATGTCGTGGATGGTGGGGGATTAATGACACAGACGAGGAATAAAAATAACAAAAAATATGTAACTCCCATTCCATTATTTTCTGTGTAAGGTTAACAAGTGGACACAAAGTATGACTTCATTCAAGGGAAGACTTATCAAATATTTAATGAAAATAAGTACAGCCCTCACCCCAACCTCCCACCACCCTACCAGGATAGGGTTCCTCTTGTCCTCACTTAACACCCACCAGCCTCCGTGTTCAGTACATAATTCTCTGCAACTTCCGCCATCTCCAACGGGATCCCACCACCAAGCACGTCTTCCCTTCCTCCACTCCCCCCCCCCCACTTTCTGCTTTCCGCAGGGATCACTCCCTATGCGATTCCCTTGCCCATTCGACCCTCCTCACTGATCTCCCTCCTGGCACTTATCGTTCCTTACAAGCAGAACAAGTCCTACTCCTGCCCCTACACCTCCTTCCTCGCTACTATTCAGGGCCACCCATCTTAATTCCACTTCTTGGTCTTATTCCAATATGTCTATCCATGGCCTCCTCCAGGGTCGTGACAAGGCCACATTCAGGAACAGCACCTTATATTCCGTCTGGGTTGTATCCAATCTGACAGCACAGTCATTGATTTCTCAAACTTCTGGTAATGCCCTTCCCCACCCTTCAACATTCCCCAACCCTTTTTCCCTCTCTCACCTTATCTCCTTGCCCGCACATCTCCCCTTCTGGTTTTCCTCCCACTTTTCTTTCTTCCGACCCGGCTGGTGGTGTAGTGGCATCAGTGCCGGACTTTGGGACGAAAGGTCCCGAGTTCGAATCCAGCCAGCTCCCCTGCACACTTTCCAACCGTGCTGAGTTACGAGCTGCTAATTTATTTGGAAACTCACCCGGCAGGAGGCAATGGCAAACCACTGCTGTAACTTGCCTCGTACGCGGTTCCCCACTACGTCACAGAGACGTGGAGGGAAATCGTCCGCTAACCGGAGAAACTCCGGATACGATGTACCTTTCCTTTTTTCTTTCTTCCATGGCCTTCTGTCCTTCCCAGTCCTGTATCTCTTTCACCAATCAACTTCCCAGCTCTTTACTTCACCCCTCTCCCTCCCAGTTTCACCTATTACCTTGTGTTTCTCCCTCCACTCCCCTCCCCTTTTAACTCTATTCCTCATTTTTACTTCTACAGTCCTGCTGGAGGGCCTTGGCCGGAAACATTGACTGTACTCTTTTCCATAGATGCTGAGCTCCTGCAACATTTTGTGTGTGTTGCTTGGATTTCCAGCATCTGCAGATTTTCTCTTGTTTGTAAATACAGTGGATGCTGGTTAATTGGGGCAGTCACTTATTTGGGACAACTCTTAAAAAACAAAGACTAATTGAGAAAATGGCCGGGATTTCCTTCATTTATTTGGGACACTATGTCACTTAGTTTGGATGGGAGACTGTTGCCAAACAGTTTCTAGCTCACAATAGTCGTACGTACTCATGTAGCTGTTAGATATTTCACTGTGCTTTGATCAAACAGATTATAAATAGTGCCAGTTGCACGTGCTTGTGTTCAAAAAGCAATGATCTTTGTCACTGATAGATGGTGAGAAATTAGCAGTGAGACAATTTAGAACCGGTTTTCTCACTGCAGTTTCAAGCATTCATGCTTGGAGATGCAAAAAACAACCGGGAGTGAAAATAAAACATTTCTACTACTTCAGCAAGTTAGAAACCATAGAGAATTTGAAGGTATTGACAACCATCCTGAATGTTACATGAAATTGAAGATTTGGAGGATGGAACAGTTTCTAATTAACGCCAGCCATGTGCACTTGTGTGGCCATTAGAAACATACACAGCGCTTAGAGTAAAAGTTTTTAAATAGTGTCAGTCACAAATGCTTGTGTTATGTTATTTGTTTGGGCCAACCAACACTAAATTAAAAGGCAGTAGTTTTTTTGATATTACTTCATACAGAAATGCAATGAAGGCATTCAATTATCTGCACCACTTGTCCGCACTGACTTTGTTCATTTATAGTCAATCAAAAGGACACAGCAGCGCATACTGGATGAGCAAACTGAGGGCCCTGAAGATAGATGAGTTCCCAGGTCCTGATGGTGCTGAAAGAAATGGAAGAAGTTATAGTAGAGGCTTTGCTGGTGATTTACCACAATTATTTGGACTCTGGGCAGATCTTTGCAGATTGGAAGACGGCGAATGTCACGCCACTGTTCAAAAGAGAATGTAGGCAAAAGGAAGGTAACTATAGGCCAGTTAGTTTAGCATCTGTAGTTGGGAAAAATGCTTGAAGCTATCATTAAAGAAGAAACAGTGAGGCATCTGGAAAGAAATGGACCCATCAGGCAGACGCAGCATGGATGCAGCAAAGGCAGGTCCTGTTTGACGAACTTACTGGAGTTCTTTGAGGACATAATGAGCACAGTGGATAGGGAGAAAACAGATGGACATTATTTATTTGGATTTCCAGAAAGCATTCAATAAGGTGCCGCATAAATGACTTATCCATTAGATAAGGATGCATAGACTTGGGGGTGATGTATTAGCATGGATACAAGATTGCTTAACCAATAGAAAGCAGAGAGTTGGGATACATGGGTGTTACTCTGGTTGGCAATCAGTGGTGAGCCGTGTGCCACAGGGGTCGGTGCTGGGCCCGCAACTGTTCACGATATACATTAATGATCTGATAGAGGGGACCAAGTACAGTGTATCTAAGTTTGCTGATGATACTAAATTGAGTGGAAAAGCAAATTGTGCAGAAGATACAGAGAGTCTGCAGAGAGATATAGATAGGTTAAGTGAGTGGGCAAGGCAGATGGAGCACAATGTTGGTATTCAACTTGGAAGGAAAAATGAAGGTGCGGATGATTATTTAAATGGTAAAAATTGCAGTATTCTGCTGTGCAAAGGGACTTGGGAATGCTTGTGCATGAATCACAAAAGGTTGGTTTGCAGGTGCAGCAAGCTATCAAGAAGGCAAATGGAACGTTGGCCTCATGGCTAGAGGGATGGCATTTAAGAGCAAGAAGGTTATGCTGTAAATGTACAGGGTACTGGTGAGGTCACATCTGGAGTACTGCGTGCAGTTCTAGTCTCCTTACTTGAGGCAGTGCAGAGGAGGTTCACTAAATTGATTCCAGGGATGAGGGGATTAGACTATGAGGAGAGATTGAGTCACCTGGGACTGTACTCACTGGAATTCAGAAGAATAAGAGGAGATCTTATAGAAACATATAAAATTATGTAAGGGATAGCGAGAGGTAGGAAAATTGTTTCCACTGGTAGGTGAGACTAGAACTACGGGAGATAGCCTCAAGATTCGGAGGAGTAGATTTAGGACGGAGATGAGGAGGAACTGCTTTTCCCAGAAAGTGGTGAGTCTGTGGAATTTTCTGCCCAATGAAGCAATGGAGGCTACCTCAGTGAATATATTTAAGACATGGTTGGATAGATTTTTGCATTGTAGGGGAATTAAGGGTTATGCAGAAAAGGCAAGCAGGTGGAGATGAGTCCATAGCTAGATAGCCATAATCTTATTGAATGGCGGAGAAGGTTTGACGGGCCAGATGGCCTACTTCTGCTCCTATTTCCTATGTTCCTATGTAATTTGTCAGTAACTGTTAGGAACAAATACACAGTTTAATAGTACCATAATAACATTGCTAGTGTTATAATTTGTTATGTATTTCATTTAAAAACATAGTTTGTTACTCAACTAAACAGTAGTTTGACTTTTCAGAATCAGGCTTATATTTTTTTTAATAGTTAATTTAAATTAGGGCAAAAGTAGATATAAAACAGAAGTGAGGTAGTGTTTAAGGGTTCAATGTCCATTCAGAAATCATATGGCAGAGGGGAAGAAGCTGTTCTTCAATCATTGAGTGTGTGCCTTCAGGCTTCTGTACCTCCTTCCTGAAGTTAGCAATGAGAACAAGGCATGACCTGGGTCCTTAATGATGGACGCCACCTTTTTGAGGCATTGCTCCTTGAAGATATCCTGGATACTTCAGCCGCTGCCCATGTTCTCCCTGTGACTGTGTGGGTTTCTTCCAGGTGCTACAGTCTCCTCCAGCATCCAAAGACATGCCAGTTGGTAGGTTAACAGGTCATTGTAAATTGTCCCGTAATTAAATTGGGGGATTGGTGGGTGGCATGGCTTGAAGGGCCAGAAGGCCTACTCTACACTGTACCTCAATAAATAAATTTAAATAAATAAATAAGTAAATATGTCCTGAATACTACAGAGGCTAGTGCCCATGTTGGAGCTGACTAAGTCTACAACTCTCTGCAGCTTATTTCAATCCTGTGCAGTAGCCTCCCCCCCCCCACAACCTCCGCCATATCAGACAGTGATGGAGCCAGTTAGAATGCTCTCTACAATAAATCAGTAGAAATTTTTGACTGTCTTTGGTGACATACCAATATCCTCAAACCCCTAATGAAATATAACTGCTGTGGTGCCCTCTTTTTATCTAACCTGTCGGGTCCAGGTTAGATCCTCAGAGAAATTGAACTATTTCAATGCAACATCAGCTAATTGGGACAGCCGCTTAATTGGGCTAAAATGAGCTGGTGCCGATGTGTCCCAATTAACCAGAATCCATGGTACTAAGATATTAGCAAATATTTATCTTGCCGATCAGAAGATGCTTCAGTAGACAGAGGACACTCACTGTACAACTGCCAAGTATGGCTCAAAGTACTAACTGATCATAATTAAATATTAAATACACAAAGGGTTTTATGTTTAAGTAATATTTGTATATATATATATATATATATATTGGCTGATTAAGCATTTCTGTTCATTTAAATATTTCATTACAGGTTATACGTAAAAATACATTATTTACATACTTCATTACACTACCACATGATACGTGTGTGCCTTGCTTAAAGTTAAGACGAAGTTACACCCACATTCCCAGACTACTGAGTCTTCATTTGAATTAATGTTTTGAAGTTACAAAACACAAAACCTGATAACATAATAAATAAGTTTCATGTAAATATCATAGGCACAATGTAAAAAGAGTTTCTTGCACCACCTAACAAGACCCCCAGACTGAAGGCCAAAAACCAGTACAACAAACACTTAGAGTTACTTTAATCTCAGTTCTAAAATGACCCAGTGAATACCTCTCTTAAGATCTTTGGGTATAGATTACATCACACAAGAGGCTACCAAGAACACTGTTTCTATTATATACTTTATATTTGAATACTTCACAGGTGTGATTCTCACACACTATTTGACACACATAAGATGGGACTGTTGTGTTTAAGGATTCACATAAATGTAACTGATGGATGGAATGCCAGTACTTAAAATGTTGAGACAATCAATAGCTCATTTTCACAAGCAAACAGATGAAAAAAAAAGCCAGGGTCCTGTAAGGAGTCAGAATAAGAGGAGGGCCATTTGATTCCCCAGGAGAAATGGAAAAGGGAGCCAAATAAAGAGCAGGCAAGGACAACAAAATCCTATTGTTAAACAAAAGATGTTCAAGTTTAACAGCATTATTTGCTCAGCTCTTTTTTATTATCATTTTAATTCAAAGAAAATTGTGGAAAGTTATGTGAAAAAGGAACAAAAAGGAACATAAGTGAAAGAGAACAGGAGAAAAGCTAAAAAGAAAGAAGAGAAAATCTGCAGATGTTGGAAATCCAAGCAACACACAAAATGCTGGAGGAACTCAGCAGGCCAGGCAGCATCTTTGGAAAAGATTACAGTCGATGTTTTGGGCTGAGTCTCTTCAGCAGGACTGGAGAAAAAATGATGAGGATTTAGAAGAGAAGAGCTAGTCCAGTGGCAGAGCATCACTGGTTATTGGTGTCATAAGGTATCATTGGTGTTCTGAGGAAAACTCACCCCAAGGCCAAAACTGATCAGGCATTGCACATTTATATCCCAGTACTATGCAGTTCACCTTTCCCAAACCAAGCTCAGGAGATCAACAGCCACACCTCCCCACCATAAAAAACACACACACACACACTTCTTGTAAGCCTCCCATCCAAACCAGAAAAACAACAAAGCACTCTGGAATCTCACAGGTTCCATTTTGTCACATTACATTTTACAAAAAAAGTTATACATTTGTCAAGACTTCAGGGTTATATATATTATATAATATATATACACACTAATATATATATTTCCACACCCCCTCCTTTTTGCCATTTCATGACAACACCATAACCTTCAAAACACAATTAAGGTATGAGTACAGTAATCAAAGTGACTCCAGACATTCATATAACAATACAGTCTCAGAATTTTAGTTAAGCAAAGATGCCCTTTTCCTAACTGGACCAACAGGTACCCATTTTTAATATCCTTTCCTTCTTATTCCTACTATACTGCACAAAAATTGCAAAAGGATAACAGCTATTATTATTATAGCAACAGTTATACTGTAATACAGGATAGTCACCCACCTTCCTCTTCCTGATGGTTTATCATTGCCTCTTGGCTATGATCTGAAAAGTGAGATATGTCTTTGGATTCGTCTGGTATGTGAACACAACATCCCTGTCTAAACAGGGCACACATGCCTCCTTTCTTGCATAAAATAATGTCCAAAGCCATTTGATTTTGCAAAGCTACTGTGCAAACCACCACAGATTCTGCCAACAATTTAGGAATCGCTTATCACATTTGATCAAGAGCAAATGCATTTTCATTTGCTATCTTTTCCAGTGCTGATGCTCTGTTAATCAGTTCCTGTGCTGCTTTACCTTTCTATAGGCAAGCGTTACCTTTCCTAGGGACAACATCAAGTCCTTTCACTCTGTGGTTAGCATTGTCTTACAGAGGTATATACCAACCTCAAGAACACTCATTGTTTCCAAATTTATATCTCTATCTTCTCCCAGTGACACTCTGGCTGTACAGATAAGGGGAAAGGAAGGGATTTGCGTTTCTGAGTCCCATCATCATCATTGTACCAAACAAATCCAGGGCAGAGGACGTGGGCCAATTAAAATACAGTTCTTCTCTCTTTCATTAAAGGGCACAGATAAAACGGCCATACCGTGGACAGCCATACAAACCCAGCATTGGTCTTATTTGCATATTAGTAAATCATTCATAAGAAAGTGTATATGGAAGTTACATCTGTCAGAGAAAGTACAAGGACTAATCCAACCGCCGTCATTCGGACTCAGTGGTTTTATAATTTTTACGTCGCTAAGCACCTTCTTAGTGAGAAGCATGAATCCACGATGGTTTTTCTCTTACCTTGATGGCTGTATCAGTAAAATACCTGAAATGTTCCTTCAAATAGAGGTTCCGAACAATTCTTTTTTTTATGTCCGCACCACCACGTTGTCTCTGCACTCGATGTCGTGGCCCTTAGCATCCGCTGCTAACTGCTGGGCTTTCTTTACCTGGTGATGATATTAGGTAATGCTTGGGGGGGGGGGCAATACAATTGTTCAGAATACTTTCCTCCAGGTTATGTCCATCCATCTGTTTAACTCCCAGTGGCGCATCCAATGACATGCGCAATGGCCATCCCCTTAAGAATTCATGTCGGGAGGAACCAATGGTTTTATTAGCAGTGGCTCAAGTAGCCATCAGAACCAAAGTCAGCGCCTGTTCCTACTTCAGTCCAGTTTTCACACATATTTTGCTAAATTTATTCTTAATTGTTCCGTTCATCTTTTCCACTAGGTCCGCTGACTGAGGATGGTAGCTACAATAGAAATGTTGATCCATCTGTAAGACTTTGCATATTTCTTTAATTACTTTACCAGTGAAATGGGTACGGTTGTCACGAGATAATTTCCAAGGGATCCCTAATCGCAGGATTATTTCCTTTAACAAACACTTCGCAACTGTAACTGCATCATTCTTCCTACAAGGAAATGCTTCAACCCATCATGAGAACGGATCAGTAATGACTGATACATACACACGTGGTTCGTCCACAGTCGTCGATGAAGACCTCGAAACCTTTAGTCACTTTGAGACTGGATGCGGTGTGTCGGAGATGACTGGTCAGGCCAATTCGGTCACGGAATGTCCTGGCACATGTTGGGCAGACATGTGCAGGCTCTGCAGTTGTTGCGCTGGTGGCTCTGGACTTGCGCAGCTCGCGCTTATGTTGTGCTTCAGCAGTGCGCCTTGCTTCCTAAGCTCGACAGCCCTTGTGGATGAGGCTGCGCCAGGCAGGGCGGTTTTGTGTCAGCGTTTCCCAGGAGGTCGTGTCTATGTCAAATTACTTCAGGGAGGCCTTTAGTGTGTCTTAGTAACGTTTCTTCCGCACTCCATGCGAGCGTCTTCCAGCAGAGAGTTTCCCAAAAAAGGAGCTGCTTGGGTATGCGCTCGTCCGGCATGCGGATGGCATGACCTGCCCACCGGGTCTGTGCTCTCATCGGCAGTGTGTGGACTGATGGTAGACTTGCTCTAGACAGAACTTCAGTGTCTGGTACTTTGTCTTGCCATCTGATGCCTAATATTCTGCGAAGACAAGTCATGTGGAAATGGTTGAGCTGCCTTGCATGCCGTCGATACACAGTCCACGTTTCACAGGCATGCAGGAGGGTAGTGAGCACCACGGCTCTGTAGACCTTCAGTTTTGTTGCTGGACTGATTCCTCGACGTTCCCATACAGTGGAGCGCAGTCTACCAAAAGCAGAACTTGCCTTCGCTATTCTGCAGTTAACACACACATACTCTTTACATTAAGACAGTTCAATAAAGTCCATCTGAAAGTGCTCAAAGGGGCCATCTGACGGCGGAGTATGAACGCCTGTTATTTCTACCAGCTTTCCCGGATTCTGAAAGGCACAAATCTTACATTCTCTACAGATTTGTTCTGCCACTTGAGCTGCTCCAGAGGCATACCAAATTTGGTTTATTTCATTAATCACTCCCCTCCGGCCCGCACGTGTGAACTTGCGAACGCATCGGTCAATACGTTACCCGGAGCCACATCGGGGTGAAGCTACATTCCACTGTGCTGCTTACACCCCAGCTATTCCCACTTTACCCTTTGGTCGATGGAACAGTAGACCTGTATCCTCGTATATCCTCCAAAGCGGGAGGTATCATCAGGGCCAACTGCATGGGACCACTTGATTCCGGCACAAGAAGGGTGGGCCTAATTGCTGCCTCTGTTGCAGTACAATCTGCTGCTTTATTGCCCTTGGACACCTCAATTATTTGTCCAGTATGTATTGCGCATTGAATAATCGCAACTTGTTTAGGCTCCTGTAATGCTGTCAATATAGGGGAACCTTCCGATGTCCAAAACAAATTCTTGCAACTTCCATATCAGTCCATAAATCATGTGCCACTTCAAAGACTTAGCGTGAGCCAGTATAGATACTGGCAGTCCGGCCTTTAGCAAGTATACAAGCCCCAGTGAGCGCTAAGAGCTTGTTGCGGAAAGTGCCGCTGCCCCCCACAACATGGGTGAGGGAAACAATTAGATAACCTGCGCATGGTTTTCTCGTATCCTTATGTAAAGCCGAGCCGTCGAACAAAGAAAATCAAATCAGCATTAACAATAGGAGGATCAGTAGGTCCACACGGAGTTTCATTACTTGTGTAAGAGTTTCACAACAGTGTGGATTGCCGTCCGCCTCCATGGGGTGAAGTGTGGCTGGATTAAGAGTTGCACAGTGAGTAACTCGGGTTTATTAATAACTTAATTTCGTACTTAGTTCCGTGGCTCTGCGAGTCAGTAACGTTTCCACTGAATGTGGGGAATGGACATGAGGAAGATGATTAAGAGTCAGACACTGTGTGTGATGAACAGCAAGGCGAGAAGCTGCCACCGCCGGAAGAAATCCACAAAACCTCTGGCTATTGGGTCTAACTGAGCACTGAAATAAGCAGTCTTTCCCTGTGGTCCTACGTGAAAATGACCCGTGCAAAATCATTCTTATGGAGAACGAAAAAGTGAAACTCGTTACTATAGTGCTGGAGGCCCAAAGCGGGGGCGGGTATCATTGCATCTTTTGTACGTACAAATGCCTCCTCAGCTTCCGGGGTTCAGGATAACGGATCTAATTGACCGCGAAGATGTATTTTCTGGAGGTGCCTAACAGTGGCGACATAATCTAAAATCCACTGTCTACAATGCCCTGTCATCCCTAGGAAATGCTTAATGTCCCCATTAATCATTGGTTGTGGGACTTTAAATGTTGCTTCATCCGAGTCTTAATCAAAGCCTTGTATCCTGAGGTAGAGTAGGTCCCAGATAGGTAACATTTGGCTTTGCAAACTGTAGTTTCTGCTTGGATACTTCATGACCTTTCTCAGCTAGTTTATGTAAAAGGTAGAGGTGTCATGGTCCCGTCTGGCAATTCCTCATTTTGCTATTATCTCCTTGATTGGGCCTTAATCCCTTCGTCTGATTTCCAATTGTTCACAGCTCCATTAATTACAGCACACCTGCTTTCCATCAGTGCAGAACCCTGGACTCGCAGCAATGGGCTGCTAGTTCAATGGTCAATTCTAGTGTGTGTAACACACACAAAATGCTGGTGGAATGCAGCAGGCCAGGCAGCATCTGTAGGAAGAGGTACAGTCGATGTTTGGGGCCGAGACCCTTCGTCAGGACGTCCCTGGGGAAACTCCTTACCTTCCTTCATTTTCAATTTACATGACAAAACACGGATTGCATCAAAACTATTTTCCAAAGAATCTCAAACTCAAAGGTCAATGGTCTCAAACATCAGCTTTTATGTCCTATAAAAGAAAGCAATCTTATTAGTAAAGCAGCATTTAGAATTGCTCCCAAAAGCATTCCAATCTTTCCGAAATTGTTCACTTCAAATTCCCAATTTGTGTATGTAAACCTCGTTTCCTGATTCCTTAGGACTGTCAGTTCTAAATTCCGCACCATTCCCTGGAAGATCTACGTAAACCTTGTCTCCGTGTAAAGATTCTCCTGGATACCTGTCCCACGTTCGCGACTGTGTTAGCGCCTCAGACCCTGTCTCCGTGCCTGTGTCCTGCATTTGGGTTCGCCCCCAGCCACGTCCTTGCAACAAGAGGAAGTTCTGCTCAAGTTTATTTGCATGAAAAGGTCAACGAGGTACTGTATTAGAGGCGAGGCCCTTGGGGAAACTCCATTTTCAATTTACATGACAAAACACTGATTGCATCAAAACTATTTTCCAAAGAATCTCAAACTCAAAGGTCAATGGTCTCAAATATCAGCTTTTATGTTCTATAAAAGAAAGCAGTTCTATAGTAAAGCAGCATTTAGAATTGCTCTCAAAAGCATTCCAATCTTTCCAAAATTGTTCATTACAAATTGCCAATTTTAACACTCCACCAATGAGAAATTCCTCAAATGCCAATTTCCCTCAGTAAATTGGGCATCTCATATCCAGAATACAGATGCGCAGATTTTCATCTCATTAATTTAGATTCCAAGTGGCCAGTGTGGAATCAGGATTTCTCTAAAATCAATTCAATGGAAAGCAAATAAAGAAACAGAGACAAGATAAAACAAAAATCCTTGCTTGTAATGTTTGTCCTTCAGAACTCTTACAATAACTCCAAAATTTAGATTAAGCTGTTAATTCTCACCAGGAAAAGTCACACATTTTACAAAGAACCAAGGAAGAGGAACCCACTATGTGGGGCCCTGACACATTAACACATTACTGTATACAAATACAAAAGCAAATTCACTCCAGAGTAAAATATTTCACTTTGGTCTAAAGCACAAGATTCATTCAATCTTCCAAATATCAACTGAGCAAACACAGAACAGCCTTTTCTTTTCCTCCCTCTCCCCCTCCCCCCTTTCCAGTGCACTCACATGTGGCCACACTTCACACAATTAAAAGGTGCAAACCATTCGCACTTTCAACAATTTCAGAAAATCTGCTGTTCCTAAGGGTTAAACAGTTACCAAAATATTCAGTTACAATCAGACAAAACTGGGGGAAAAGTTACTTTTGATACTTTAAAACAAAGAAACGTTGATATTCATCATGCACAAGTAAACATTTAGCAAGTTTAAAGCATAACGTCCCCACATTAGAACATAGAAATCTGCAGCACATTACAGGCCCTTTGGCCCACAATGTTGTGCTGACCATGTAACCTACTCTAGAAACTGCCTAGAATTACCCTACCCCATAGCCCTCTATTTTTCTAAGCTCCATGTACCTATCTAAGAGTCTCGTAAAAGACCCTATTGTAACTGCCTCTATCATCATCACTGGAGTACATTCCACACACCCACCACTGTGTGTGAAAAACTTACCTCTGACATTCCCCTCCTACCTACTTCCAAGCATCTTAAAACTATGTGCCCTCATTTTAACCATTTCAGCCCTGGTAAAAAGCCTCTGGCTATCCACACAATCAATGCCTCTCATCATTCTTAGAACACCTCTATCAGGTCACCTCCCATCCTCTGTCACTTCAAGGAGAGAAGGCCAAGTACGCTCAACCTATTCTCATAAAGGCATGCTCTCCAAGCTGGGCAACATCCTTGTAAATCTCCTCTGCGCTCCCCCTGTAGTACCCACATCCTTCCTGTGGTGAGGTGACCAGAACTGAACACAGTACTCCAAGTGGGGTTAACTACGGTCTTACATGGCTGTAAAATTACCTCACGGCTCTTGAACTCTTTCATTACTGGATGGTTTACTAATTTTCTTTCTCATATTACCTCAGTAAAATTTCACTAGTCTCCGATGCTAGGTCAATCTCAATAAGTGTCTCTGAAACTGAGCCATCAATACATTTGTGCATGTGAGCCAGACACTAAGTTGACCTGAAGTGTTCATTTCTTTTATTACTCAAAGTTCCTGTCATCACATCAAACGTGTTGGAATCATGACAAGAGAAATTGATCTGCTCAGCACCCCAGCATTGATCACAGTGTATAGGGCGAAAGCAAGACAAAAGTCTAACTGCCAAGAGCAAAAATCCACAGAAGCAAAAGAAACATACTTTTTTCTGTGATCACTACTTCCAAGGAGTTTCCTCCCAGGCAGCCCCATACTTGGAATTTCCCATGTCACTGTCACACCTAGACAAGCAAATCTGGGAGGCACCTCCGAATTCTGTCATGTACCATTCAACTAGGTCTTCTAATATACAGTAGCAAATGACAACAAATTCAGATTGGATCAATTTATAGGCACATTTGATTATTTACTTGCAAGGGAAGTCTACTTCCACACATTATTGAGAGGAAGACAGCTTCAATCTTATAGCCAAGCCAAACCACATTTATACTTTTACAGGGAACAGTAATTTAGGCTGTTCCATTGCTCTGTTATCTGCAAACATCTCTGGTTCCTGGCATGCATTCTTCATTCAGTCCATTCGTCTTTAGAGGCTTATTCCCCATGAGTTATGTTTTTTTTTCTGTTATCACAACACCCTCCACAGTAAAACACACTTCTTGATAAAAAGACACACATACACACTTCTTGTCAGCCTCCCATCAAAACCAGCAAAGCACCCTGGGATCTCACAGGTTTCATTTTGTCACATTAGATTTTACAAAAGTTATAAATTCATACAGATATCAGGGTTACAGCTATATTTCAACACATCAAGGGGTGGCATAAGGGTTTGTATCAGTACCCAGAGATGAGGCTATGTGGTCCACAAAGATTTAGGCAAGTATTTTACCTGAAACATGAGAAAATCTGCAGGTGCCGGAAATCCAAGGCAACACACAAGAAATGCTGGTGGATCTCAGCAGTTAGGCAGCATCTATGGAAAGAAATAAACAGTCAACGTTTCGGGCCAAGACCCTTCATCAGGACTGGAAAAGTCAGAGTAAGAAGGCAGGGGAAGTGGAGGAAGATGTACAAGGGTCCTGATGAAGCGTCTTGGACTGAAACATCAATGGTTTATTCCTTTTCATAGATGAATGCCTGACCTGTTGAGTTTCTTCAGCATTTTGTGTGTGTTGTCAAGTGTCTTAACCTGCCTTATGGGCTTCCCAGCTTGTAAGATGCAAGTAAGACTGTTGTCCTGAGAGCATCCAGCAATCCAATCCCTCAAGACAGCAGGTGTAGAAGTTGTGGTAAGGCAAAGGTTAAAGCAAGGATAGCCTGAGGCAGTTGTTTGATGCAAGACCTCTGGAGACATCTCTGATTACTACAGACGAGACAGGCTTGCTTGACTGTAATAGTGTGTACTCAAACCGGGCAAGAGAGACCTCTGTAGTGAGACTTTTCCCAAAAGGTCTTCCTAAAACATAGTGTCCCTTTACAGAATAAGGGTGCTGGAGACAGGCAACAGAGGGATGTGAAAAATACCCAGCAACTAGGGTTCTATTGTCTCTACTAACTTCAAAATATCAGTGGCTATCCACTAGTAGTTTCAATCAACTTTAACAGGTCTATTGTGAATGGTGATTGATCTTGCAAGTAAGAAATTCAAAGATATACAATTTCCAATAATCAATATCAGTAACTGATAGGCTAATTCTGTATAAAAATAGTACTTTTCTGTTCAGTCTTCAGAACAGTGTGGGTGACAAGGGCCCATGCTGTTCTCCTTGTGCACAAGTAAAATAAAAGAATGCTTGAGTCATAAAGGTGTGTGTGTTCTGGACCCAGTTATTTTACTATCGGCGATGACAGTTACTCTCACACAAGCTCCATATACTTCACGGAGTACTGCATTGAACTCGCACAATGCTCCCTCGATGCTAAAATCTTATCACAGTTGCCACATGACTTACACCAGGAAGAGCTCCTGATCCGAAATGTCAGCCATCCCTTTGTTTCCATAGCGGCTGCTTGACCTGCAGAGTTTGTCCAACAGATTTTTTCTTTTGGCTTGAATCCAGCACCTTCATGCTCTGGTGCCTGCTCAATATTTTCATGTAACTCAAAACAAACAGAAAAAGTCTTTTGGTGTTTCAGTCAAAAAGGTAGATTTGATTGTATAGTATATTTACTGAACAGAAACTGACCCGTGGTCTTCTCACTTACATAAGCCACTATTTTGTAGTCGAAATTGCATATGAAAAAATTCAAGAAAAGCAGAGAGGCCAAAACCTAGGCATTGCTGTAGCAACTTACATACACTTTCTTCTCAGTGCTTTATTAATGGAGGTAGTACTTTACTTTGGTAAAGCAATCGTCTAACAAAGAAAGCAGAGGGTGGAATTTGATCCAACATGTCGAATGTTGGTACTATAACAACTTGTGCATCCTAATTTGGGGGAAAAAGAGGAAGACGACCCAATACCAGAGTCTATTAGTACTTTGGAACCTTCTTATTGCATAGAATTCTTCTGCTTTGTGCCATACAAACTACAATTATTCAAAAATAGGAATACCCAACAACAATCTCCCTTTGGCTTTGGTGCAATGCTAATCCTCCACTTGCGCATTTCAGTAGCTGCTTCAAAAAAGTTGATTGCACAGATAGTCAAAAGTAGTTAATACTCATTGTTCAGTTTTAATAATCCTTTAATGTGCAGCCTATAGTTCCAGATTGATGTACCATATTGCCTGATACATTTTGTATTCCATATAGATCAAACCAACTACAGTATATACTCAGCTGTTCCAATTACCGTTTGGATCTATTATAGAAAATCTCTGGGGCAATACCATCAATTAGTAGGTTGATAAAACAATATGTTGCTTGATGATTGTTCAACAGAAACAAAAAAGCTTTATTATACCAACAAATATTCCACATAAAATTATTAACCTTAATTTATCCTCAAGTAAGCTAAATTGAAATGTCAAAATGGGAAAATTAAATCTTTTATCAAATATTTTAATATTCTATTAATTATTATTGCATAAAACTGCACATTTTAATGGAAAAGTCTAAAATGCAGTTTTAGAAACTTGTGTAAAGAAAGCATTATGAAGCTGTCACCCACAGCAAGTATGTGATCAGTATTACTCAGTAGCCCTCATTTGGATACAAAGCAAGAAACCATACATAAATTACATACTTTTCATAACTCTAGGATATTCTAAAGTGCTTCACAACCATGGAGTTCCCTGAAATGTAGTCACTGGTGGCACAACACCACAAGGTCTCCAAAGTAGAAACTAAATAAACAAGGTATTCGTGTGTTTTTTTTTGGATTTGAGATAAATAATGATCCAGACAGAATGAGAAGTTAATTAATTGGTTTGTCTTTGGAGTGTCGTGAAGATCTTTTGTGTTTTTTTACATACCCCTGAAGGGGCAGTCAGGGCCTTAGATTATTGCCTCATTTACAAGGCACTCTCTTAGTGCAGACAGTATGCAAGTTTTTGGGGAGAGGCTTGAACCCATGGCCTCTTGACTCAAAGGCAACAGCATCAAAGTTCAACCATATTTGGTTTAACAGAGCTCCTGGCCGGGTTCCAGGATCCAAACTCTGCATGTAGTGCAAAATCTCACACAGTCACTTACACAGCATTATTGCAACTTGATTTTACGTGACAAAAGTTCAAATTATTAGAAAATTTTCAATTCAAATATACATTATTTAAATAATTGTTGATTATCCTGTCAAAAGTGTGGTTTATGATTTTGAGTATTTAGTCAGTGTTCAGAAAGTCAGTCAATGAACAAGTAACTACATTCAAATTTTAGCTATGTTCCTGAGCAGATCTCCATCATTTTCAAACACAAGGAGCTTTGGTTAATTTTGATCTTTCTTTTCTTTTCTGGTGCTAGTGTACCACTTCTGAAGAGCAACTCCACTGGTACCACTTGTTACACAAATAGCTCCTCCCAGGCTCCACCAGGTAGGAGAGCGATTTAGGAATAAATACTGCAATATAAAGGCTAGGACTACTTCTGCTGTCTTTATAAGAGACACAGGGCCAGCCCTCTCTATCTGCAGAGCTTTTGTGAGAAAGGTTTGCCCTCCAATCCCCAGTAGGCCAATCAGGATTAAAAATGCTCGATCCATCCCACAGGAGGGCAAGCTCCATTCCCGAGTTATCGAAACCACAGTCATGCTTAGGATCGATCCAATTGCCGAGTAGTACCAAATGGAGAGGAAATAATCTACAGATTTGC
The DNA here is from genome assembly GCF_030028105.1 of Mobula birostris. Taxonomy (NCBI): domain Eukaryota; kingdom Metazoa; phylum Chordata; class Chondrichthyes; order Myliobatiformes; family Myliobatidae; genus Mobula; species Mobula birostris. The sequence continues at coordinate 37,665,413 of NC_092390.1, forward strand.
CCATTTTGCGGATCACGATCAACGTCAATGACGCACAGAGTGCACTTGCGAAAGCAGCCATCGTTCCCTTGATGCGATTCTTGTAGTCACTTTCAAATCCCACATTTTGAGTGCCAAAGAGAAACTGTGGTCTAGCAATAAGAACGACCCCGACCAAAGTAAAAATGATGAAGATGGGATCCAACAAAGTGCATTTTTCCTTCAGAAAAATCCAAGCAAATATGGAGACAAAGACAGGGTTGCTGAGCATAATGACAGTGGCATCAGCCAAATGCATCTGTTGAATAGCGTAGAAGAACAACATCATGGCTGTAGCTCCAAGGAGTCCTCGTAAGAAAAGCAACAGTCTCAAAGCTTTTGGTCCCAGAATATCCACTCTGTAAAACAATTTGACACATTTTAAAGCATGTTTAAGGCATGAAATTTGAAGCACGCAGATCAAGCTCAAATGTGTTTTCCTACCCATATTTCACTTCCTTTGTTCAGTTTAAAGACAGGAAATATTACTGCATAACTTTGTTTTCATTCAACTTCATATTAAATTATGGAAAGAATGGAATCTGCCCAATTAACTGTAATTAATGTTTCAGTTTTAATGCCTACAGTGTTGGCTGACATTTCATTTGTTACCACTCAAGTTGGACCCATCCAAGTCAACAGCCATTATACCCAAAATGTACAGCAGATACAAACCCATCGTGGTTACCAAGGAAATGGCAAGACCAAAGCTAGCTCCAGCCTCATTCCCAAAACCTGCTCATCTGAACATCTTCATACTTCAGTCCCATTCAAATGATTGCCACACAGACAAATGGTTCTCATATCTCATCTTAATATGTTTCAGGATTATTCAATATGATCTTAGTTTGCATGCCTCATTTGAACATTGAGGTGCACTTGTCAACATATTTCTCCCATTTCCTTGGGACAAAACTCATTTAGTAAATAGAAGTAAAGGTGAATGAAACAGGAATAAACTTATCAGGTCTTTACTGCCATTCTGTGGTAGATCATTATCCCAACTCCATTCAGAGAATTTGGTGACACATCATTTTTTTACCTAACCCAATAAAAGTATCAACTGAATTACTGACTCCAATTATTTTGCAAGTATTATTGCAGTACTTCTTCCACCCTACTGAGTAATTGTTTTTCTTAAAATTCTCCTCTTAATGGGGGGGGGGGGGGGGGGGGGGTTGTGATTTTAAGATTACTTCCTCTGATTTAAGACAGCCCTGGAAGCAGAAAATATTTCCGTCCAACCCAGCAAATTCTTCTAAAATCCTAACAAAAGGAATTTAAACTTTCATTGTGAGCAAATACCATAAAGCTATACAATATAGAGCAGAATTAGGCCATTCAGCCCATCGAGTCTGCTCTCACATTTCAGCATGGTTGATCCATTTTCCTTCTCAGGCTCCAATCTCCTGCCTTCTCCCCTGAACCCTTCATGCCCTGACCAATCAAGAAACTATCAACCTCTGCCTTAAATATACCCAGTGCCTTCGCCTCCACAGCCACCAGTGGCAGCGAATTCCACAGATCCACCACATTCTGGCTAAAGAAATTCGTCATCTCCATGCACAGTTGAGAGTTTCCCAGTTGGTTGCATCATAGCCTGGTATTGAAATGTCTACTGAAAGTGGTGAATACAGCGCAGTTTATCACAGGCAAAGCCACTCCCCACCATTAAGCGCATTTGTATGGACCACTGCCACAAGAAAGCAACATCTGTCATCAAAGAGCCACACCACCCAGGCCACGCTCTATTCTCACTACTACCATCAAGCAGGAGGTACAGAAGCCTTCAGTCCCACAGCACCAGGTTCAGCAGTTATTACTCTACAGCCATCAGGCTAACGTCACTCACCACAACTCAACTTGGACTCACTTTCAAAGATTTAATACAACTCACATTCTCAGATTTTTTTTATTGGCATAATTTGTCATAAATTAGAAACATAGAAACCCTAAAGCACAATACAGGCCCTTCGGCCCACAAAGTTGTGCCAAACATGTCCCTACCTTAGAAATTACTAGGCTTACCCACAGCCCTCTATTTTTCTAAGCTCCGTGCACCTATCCAAAAGTCTCTTAAAAGACTCCATCGTATCAGCCTCCACCACCGTTGCCGGCAGCCCATTCCACGCACTCACCACTCTCTGCGTAAAAAAACTTACCCCTGACATCTCCTCTGTACCTACTCCTCAGCACCTTAAACCCGTGTCCTCTTGTGGCAACCATTTCAGCCCTGGGAAAAAGCCTCCGACTATCCACACGATCAATGCCTCTCATCATCTTATACACCTCTAATCCTCCATCGCTCCAAAGAGAAAAGGCCAAGTTCACTCAACCCGTCTTCATAAGGCACACTCCCCAATCGAGGCAACATCCTTGTAAATCCCCTCTGCAGCCTTTCTATGGTTTCCACATCCTTCCTGTAGTGAGGCGACCAGAACTGAGCACAGTACTCCAAGTGGGAGTAAAAAATTACATTGCATTTTTTTATTTTCCTGTAAATGCCTGCAAGCAAGTGAATCTCAAGGTAATATGTGGTAACATATACATACTTTGATCAATTCCTCACTCTTGCCAACTATTGGAATGAATTAATGATGAGCTGCAGACCACATCGTGGTGTAACTTGTGGAAATGCTGCCTCACAGCTCTAGTGGCCCAGTTCGGTCCTGACATTAGTATACTCAACATGGTGTTTCTTCTGGGTGCTCAGATTCCTTCCCACATCCTCAAGAGATAAGTTCATCTCCTTTTTAATCAATATAACTGAAGCCCTTAATGCCAAGAAACATCGTACCAAAGCCTACTCTGCACCCTCTCATAGATTCATATATCCACCTGAAAGTGAGATTTCAGAATTGGATCCAGTACTCTACGATCTCCTAGTTTTAATGCTTTGTGCCTTTATTTGTAAAGCAGTGACCCTGTATTTACTTTCTTAAGAAACACTCTCAAATGGAACTGTTGCAGTTTCACTCCACTACTGCGTCTCTGATTTTCCTACTAAGTTAATCTTCAATCTGCCCTATCACTTGAATGCCTATAAAATACACCGAGAAATTCAAAGGAGTCTCTTATCTCTGGGTGAGTGGATTCTGCCCCCTCATGCTGCAGCAAGTTCAATCATAATGCATGCAATACATAGCCAGCTACAAGATGCACATTTCATACTTACTCGTTGTAGATAATAATTGGGAATGTAAATAGCCACTGAAATAAACATCGAATCCCACTGATTTCCAGAGCATGGATTCCTTCAATTTTCTTCACCAGCAGAGCAAGGAGCGAAAAGAATACACCGGACAACAGTGCGTAACACAAACCAAGGCCTACCCATTTAGGTTTCTTCTCTGGTGCTGGAAAATTTTTTAAAAAAAGCATTTACTAAATCAGGATCATTGAATTAACATTTCAGGACTGGTCATTCACAGCAACCAGCTTATAATACTTCTTCCAGTATTACAACTTTACTCTAGTAACATAATCAATATGTTGAGTAAATTGTAACTTTACTATCTATTTATAATATAGAGTACCTAATTTCTCCCAACCAGACTTTCCACCCATCTAGTAAATAAAACACTATACTTTAAGGCACAGTCACACTCCTACCATTAAGGACTCTAATAGCTCATTGGTATATGAAATCTCATCTGTACAAGTCTTCTACATGGTGACTGGGTTCCTCCCTGGCAATATTCTGTTCTCACTGAGCTACATGGAAGCCATTTAGCAACAACAGTGTTATGTTTAAAATATAACATATATATTGTTAAATCATATTAAGAGCCACATAGTATTCTTCTCTTGTTAAGCATTTTAAATTTTAAAAGGTACATGGTTTATCATTTTATCACTCAGCAACTTAATAATAAAGCAGTGTCATATTAAATTTTGTAAAATATTGGATGAATGTCTGAACAGTTCAAATGACAATTTAATTCTTTCTGAACCCCTAGCATTTGGGGTCTGTATGTCTATTAGTGGGTAATGTTTATTAAGTGTCTGTACAGAGTGAGCACTGTTAGGATCTGTGGAATGTTTGCTGATGGCAGCTTAATTCTTTCAGTCTTAGGCACCATAACATGAGAATGTCTGTTAACGACTAAGTGTCTGATGGTTACTTTGAGAGCTAGATTGATGGATTCTTTCATAAAGTCTGTTAAGTTGGTTTGATGGATTCTTTTTTGGATTCAGGCTTATTGTTTACAGTATGTATAATATTGTCCAAAGTATGGTGGACTAATGAATGATGACCATTAAAGTGTCTAATGATAATTGAATTATGAGGATATGCTGAACACTGTGTTAATGAACATGTGTTGTTTGAATGAGAAAAACAAGGCTGAGTTAATGGCATGAGAAAAAAACCAAAGAGTCTCCCTGTCTCTCTAAGTTTGTGAAACTCATATTTATTAGGGTGCCTTTCTTGCTTTCTTGGTTTTATCATCTTCAACTGGGGCCGCAAATTGCGATTAGTGCTTGGGACCCAGGATTTCATGAGTGAGTCAGTATTCAGCGTTCCCTAAAACAGCAACGATCAAGTGGTGACCAAGAATAGTGTGCCCTGAAATCATTGTGGATATTTTTATGACCTGCTATGTAGAATTTTGTGTGGTTTATTTGTGCTTTCTATTTTGTGTTAATAACTTAGGCTTAAGTTACTTTGCTGTACTTGGAAGTTTATTACCACATCTCCTGGACACTCGAATATTTGGGTCTAATCAACCCAGCCCATTTCAAACTGGCTGTTTCAAAAAAACAATTGACAGAGTACAAACTTTCAGGAATTCTTTCAATTGCAAGTCTGGTAAACATGTATACAGTATATATTTTTCTTTCTGCAACCAACAGTGGACTGCATTGTTTGATTGTTGTTTCTTTTGGTAAAGAGCTTAAGTTTACTAGGACTGACAAAGGGACTTGGGAGTCCTCGTGCAAGCTTCCCTCAAGGTTAACTTGCAAGTTGAGGCAGTGGTGAGGAAGGCAAACGCAATGGTAGCATTCACTTTGAGAGGACTAGAATACAAAAGCAAGGATGTAATGCTGAGGTTTTTTAAGGCATTAGTCAGACCACACTTGGAGTATTGAGACCAGTTATGGGCCCCTTCTCTAATAAGAGATGGGCTGGCATTGGAGAGGGGCCAAAGGAGGTTCACAAGAATTATTTCGGAAATGAAAGTGTTAATTAATGTAGGAGGAGCTTTTGATGGCTACGGGCCTGTACTCAATGGAGTTTAGGAGAATGAGGGGAGAAATCTCATTAAAACCTATTGAATATAGAAGGGGCAGGACTAAGTGTATCTAGAGAGGATGTTTCCTGTAGAGGGGGAGTTTAGGACCAGAGGGCACAGCCTCAGAATAGAGGGACACTCATTTAGAACAGAGAAGAGGAGGAATTTCTTTAGCCAGAGAGTAGTGAATCTGTGGAATTCATTGGCACACACAGCTGTGGAGACCAAGTCATTGGGTATACTTAAAGCGGAGCTTGAAAGGTTCTTAATTACGAAAGGCGTCAAAGGATACTAGGAGAAGGCAGGAAAATGGGGCTGAGAAGGATAATAAGTCAACCATTATGGAATGGTGAAGCAGACTACAGTGGTGTTAGAAAGTTTGTGAACACTGTACAATTTTCTCTATTTCTGCATAAGTGTGACCTAAAATGTGATCAGATCTTCACACAAGTCCTAAAACGAAATAAAGAGAACCCAATTAAATAAATAACAAAAAAATTATACCTGTTCATTTATTTATTTATTGCGAAAAATAATCCAATATTATATGTGTAGGCCCCTGGTAAGCCTCAGGCTCGCTGAGCCCGCTGCCGTCTAGGGGAAACAGCCTTCGGCCCTGCCAAACTGGGGAATTAAGTTTGTGTGGATGCTGTGTGATGTACCCCACCCCGCTAAATAACAGACAAAACACCACATACGATTAATTGATTACGATTCAAAGATATTACTGGAACTATATAATTAATAGATAAAATAAAAGGCACCCAATTTAGCAAAGTTCAATCTCTTCGTGCACAAACAGTTGGAGCTCTATTAACGATCTTCCCTTCACCATTCGATCCCCTCTGACTACTTCGACCCGCCACCTGAGACCAACCACCGTGGTCGACCAGACGCTCCACACGAGTCTGTCTCAGTCTCCTCTCCTCGCCAAAGACCCTGGACTTCGGACTCCTGCTCGGGGTCTGACCCCCTTAGCCAGTCACAGCACCGCATCCACCCTCTCTCTCCCCATCACACCTTCTGCCCCCAAAAAAACCCGCGCATCACAATAGCTTACAGACACACAAGAATAACATCTATCCCAAATTGTTCATTGTGACGAAAAACCAAGTTATCAGAAGATTGATGCTGATGAGAGAGATAAGACAGACAAAGGGAGAAGCATTCAAAATGTTAATGAGAGAGAAGAGAGATTAACGAAAAGAGACACAGTTCCAAACATTGACAGACCAGTTGCTTTGAACCTGAACTGTTTGAAGTTTGATGGACAGACGATACCCCAGCAGGGGGATAAAAGGAACAGGTTCGCTAAGGCACGACAGACACCACGAGATCACGAGATAACGAGACCCTGGAAGTGCGGTGTGCCCCCACAAGTTGGTAGGAGTTTGGAGGTCTGGTCGCGGGGCCGACCATAGACGCACAGGGTGAAAAGGTACGATCGGCGGGAACCTGGTGTGTGTGTCCGCCCTTGCCTGGGTGCCGGGTTCACCGGGGAAGAATTATCGTATCCGGAACGGAGGGGTCACAGTCGGTGACCTCAGAAGACATTAAAAGGGCTCACCTGAAAGCTAACTGCGAGGAACATCAAAGGTCTGTCTGAATCCAATTTGCATATTCGCTCTAACAGCACAACAGCGATTACTGCGAACCGTACTCAGCTGAACTGAACTCTGCATCACTTGAGATTGATCATTTTACCCCTAGACTGCGATAGAGCTTGATTGATTCCTATTATCCTAGTTCTGTGTACATGTGTTTTATCATTGCTAACCTGTTGCATTTATAACCTTACGATTAGAGTACTGTGTTACTTATATCTTTAATAAAACTTTCTTAGTTCCAGTAATCCAGACTCCAACTAAGTGGTCCATTTCTGCTGGTTTGGCAACCCAGTTACAGGGTATATAACATAAGTGGGGATCTCGTCCGCGATTTTGAATTCTAAATTTGGGACGGGGTAAATTGATTGGGTTAAAAATTCCCAAAAGAAAGAAATAGCAAACAGCAGAAATGGAGATTGAGGAATTTCTAAAGGCGCCAACCTTGGAGGCATTAGAGGATGCCAGGAAATCAGAATTGGCAACTGTGGCCAAACAGTTGAACCTTGTTAAGGGAAAGTCGACAATGAGGAGAGCGGAGAGGCACAGAGCTATCATAGAGCACTATGCATCTAAAGGTGTGTTTCCCCAAGGGGAGGTGGAGGTGGTATCTATGGGAAAACCTGGTGGAGAAGCAGTACAGCTACAGACTGAAAAATTGAGACTCGAGCACGAGTTCCAGGTAAAACAGCTGGAGCGAGAAGAGAGGGACAGGCAGTTAGAACGCGAAGAGAGAATAAAGCAGCTGGAGCGAGAGGAGAGGGACAGGCAGTTAGAGAGAGAAGAGAGGGAGAAACAGAGGGAAAGGGAATTTGAGCTGGAGGAGTTAAGGATGATGCTAGCGCAGGGGCCCGTGCCGAACCAAGGCGGAGGATTCAGGGCGACCCAGGAGGTTAGGCTGGTTCCCCCATTTGAGGAGACCGATGTTGATCGGTACTTTCTCCATTTTGAAAAAGTTGCTGCAAGACAGGACTGGCCAAGGGATAAGTGGGCTGTTTTGCTTCAGAGTGTACTTAAAGGGAAAGCACAACAAGCTTACTCGGCCTTGTCCGCAGAAGATGCCCAGAGGTATGATGTGGTGAAAGAGGCCATACTCAGGATTTATGAGTTGGTCCCGGAGGCATACTGTCAGAGGTTCCGGAATGCGAGGAAGCAGTGGGGCCGCACGTATTTAGAGTTTGCCCATGAGATGCAGATGTATTATGAGCGTTGGTGGGCCTCGAAAGGGGTCCATGGGGATTATGACAGACTGCTACAGCTAATACTGATTGAGCAGTTTAAAGGTTATGTCCCTGAAGGTATGAGACCCACCTAGATGAGAAAGAGGCAGATACTTTAGCCACAACTGCTAAGTTAGCTGATGCGTACGCGTTGACACATAAAGCGAAGTTTACCCCGAGTAAAGGCTACTAGAAGGGTAGTCAGGACGGCGGGGAGAGTCCGCCAGAAAAATCAGAAAGTAAGCCGGGGACTAGTGAGAGGGATAAGGTAGACCAGGAGCAGTCTGGTAGGAAGTCTCCTGGGGTTGTATGCTATAATTGTGGGAAAGCTGGTCATTTTGCGTCCAGGTGCTTTGCCCCAAAGAAGGAGGCGGGAAAAGGAAAAACGACGGTTCCGACTGACTGTATTGAGCTGGTAAACAAACCGCTAGGGGAGAAGAGGTCTGATAAAGTTCAGGAAGGGCGCGAGAGGTTTATCTCGGCCGGATTGGTGTCGGTGAAGGAGGGGTTAAACCCGGTTCTAGTACAGGTCTGGAGAGACACTGGAGCATGTGTCATTGATATTAAAGAGTGCGTTAGACTTTAGTTCAGAGACCCAGACTGGGGAGGTCAGGGTGATAAAAGGCATTAGGAAAGGGACTGAAGCAGTACCTTTGCACCAGGTACACCTAAAAAGCGACTTGGTCTCCGGACCGGTCACGATCGGGGTGAGGCCCGAACTACCGATGGAAGACATGGAGGTCTTACTCCGTAATGACCTCGCCGGCAGAGAGGTGTACCCAGCAGTAAGATTGACAAGCCAGCTTGCCAGCATTGAGGCCCTGCCCATGGACTAACAGGTTTATCCCGTTTGCGCAGTGACTCGGCGTGTGTCCAGAAAGGCTGCCGAAGTGAATATAGATTTAGCCAAGACGTTTTTTTACCAGCCTTGTACCGGGGGGGGGGGGGGGGGGTTAGAAAGTGAGAAGCAGCGTAGTGAAACAGAAGTTAAGGTAGACTTATCATTAGCAAGGAAGGAATTTGTACAGGTACAGGATCGAGACGAGGAGCTGATGGTTTTGGCGGAGACAGCCCGCTCTGAAGCAGAATTAAAAAGGGAGCCAGTGGGCTATTATGTGAAGGAGGGAGTACGAAGGAGGAAATAGAGACCAAGTACCGTGCCCACAGATGAGGAATGGGGGGTGGTGCCAAAAATTTATGGGGATGAGATTCTTAACCTGGACCACAAGATACCTCTCGGTGGACATTTTGGGGTGAGGAAAACAGTCGGTAGAATCATGAAAGAGTTTTACTGGCCACACAGGAGGAAGGATGCTATTGACTATTGTAGATGTGAGCTAACACAATTACAGGCTATTAACATGTTAAATGCTGACCACGATCAGAAAGCAGATCTAGTTGGTGTTATCCTGAAAATTAATGAGGTTAGGGTGCCTCTTGATAAGGGGAAAACCCATTTTGAAAAGATAAGTATGGTGCCGATGAGGTGGGAGAACTCTATTGTTTTGGTCAACTTTGCTGATGATTTCTCTCACTTAACCCCCGAACAAAGTGAGCCGTTGATAAAGCTAATTAACCGGCATGCACACATATGTCCGGATGCCCCGAGGCGATGTAAAGAGCTGGGACGTGGTGTTGTTGTCACATCAGGTCAGCCTAGTGAGCAACACCCCTATAGGATGATTAATTCAGTGACAAAAGGGCTAAAGAACGCAGAAGCATATATTGGCGAATTAGTGGTCTGGAGTGACACGTGGGAGGAGCTGTTTGAAGCCAGCCTGACAGTGAACCTCGCAAAAAGTGAATTCAGCCACGCGAAGGTCACTTATATGGGATTTGTGGTAGGACAGGGGCAGTTGGCTCCGATGCAGGCTAAGGTGCGGGCTATCTCTGAAGTCCCCACCCGACAGACAAGGGAGCCCTGAGAAGGTTCTTGGGGGATGATGGGGTACTATCGGAAGTTTTGCAAAAACTTTGCGGATATTACCCTTCCTCTTACTAAGCTCTTGCCAAAGAATGCTAAGTTTGAGTGGGACGACCCTTGTTATCTTTGTCCGGGACGGAAACCATTGAGAATTTACACTGATCACAATCCATTAGTGTTTTTGTCCACTATGAAGTTTGCTAAGTTGGAGCCTGGTCTTAGAGGATTATTAAAATAACACATATAAAAGGAACGGAAAGGTGATTGCTGACTGTCTGTCAGGGTGTTGACAACTTAAAGTTCTCTGTATTAGCCGAATAGCTGATGACCCTGTATATTAGTGTGTATCTAATAATGTATTCATGCCTATAATTTTTACCCCAGTAAAAATCCTTTGAAGGGTAGGAGTGTGACAAAAAACCAAGTTATCAGAAGATTGATGCTGATGAGAGAGATAAGACAGACAAAGGGAGAAGCGTTCAAAATGTTAATGAGAGAGAAGAGAGATTAACGAAAAGAGACACAGTTCCGAGCATTGACAGACCGGTTGCTTTGAACCTGAACTGTTTGAAGTTTGATGGACAGGCGATACCCCAGCAGGGGGATAAAAGGAATAGGTTCACTAAGGCACGACAGACACCACGAGATCATGAGATAACGAGACCCTGGAAGTGCAGTGTGCCCCCACAAGTTGGTGGGAGTTTGGAGGTCCGGTCACGGGACCGACCATAGACACACAGGGTGAAAAGGTACAATCAGCGGGAACCTGGTGTGTGTGTCCACCCTTGCCTGGGTGCCGGGTTCACCGGGGAAGAACGATCGTATCCGGAACGGAGGGGTCACAGTCGGTGACCTCAGAAGACGTTAAAAGGGCTCACCCGAAAGCTAACTGCGAGGAACATCAAAGGTCTGTCTGAATCCAATTTGCATATTCGCTCTCTCTCTCTCCAACGGCACAACAGCGATTACTGCGAACTGTACTCAGCTGAACTGAACTCTGCGTCACTGGAGACTAATCATTTTACCCCTAGACTGCAATAGAGCTTGATTGATTCCTATTATCCTAGTTCTGTTTACATGTGTGTTTTATCATTGCTAACCTGTTGCATTTATAACCTTACGATTACTTATTTCTTTAACAAAACTTTCTTAGTTCCAGTAATCCAGACTCCAACTAAGTGGTCCATTTCTGCTGGTTTGGCAACTCAGTTATGGGGTACATAACATCATTCACTCTCTTATCAATAATATAACCCAAACAAGCTACTAGCGAGAGAACTTTCTCAGCAGTTAACATAACAAAGAAGCCATTTTAATTATAACATAACAAAGAAGCCATTCCTTACACTGCGTAGGCTAATTTTATAACATAAAAGAAGAAACCCCTTACACTCTCCCCCCACCAAACAAAATCATGTCCTCATGACTTCTAAATAACTCTCCAACCATTCCTGCAGACACAAAAACCTAATCCAGGTACAAACAGTGACATTTCTCCCCAACACAGTGGACCTTATGCCCGGTCCCATGGGCGCTACATAGGCCAACTATCTGGGAGTTTTCTAATCCTCTGAGACCTCCGTAACCCCTCACCTAAACTCTTAAGGCTCGGACACTACTACTAGCCCACAGCTAGCCCTCCCCACTACACCTGACCCAGTGAGAGAAGGGCCAAAAGACTCTTCCTCAATCAAGGGGAAGTTAGTGAAAGGCAGCATGTACCACATGTCCAGCACATCACCCTTCGAATCAGCATTCTTCCTCATTTCCTTGATCGGTAGCTGCTGTGTGATTTTCTCCAAACTGAAGCACTTGGCCTGGACTGCTTTTGCAGCCTCTTCAGCCTCCTGTAATCGAGATGTCAGCTTCTTCTCTGACTCCTCCAACTCTCGCCCCAGTCTCAGCAGTTCTGACTCACGCTTCTTGGCCATCTCAATCTGGGACGCAATTACACCACCAGTTTTTTCTTCCTGATGACTTCTTCCAGGTCAACTTTCAGTTTTTCCACTTCACTTAAACGGTCGATGGTCATCTTCAGGTTCCCTTCAAGCGTCCGCTTCCCTTTTCCGCGACCTGTCCTCGATTGCTTCACCTCCTCTGAAGTGTAGTCAAACTCTCCTCTCCGAGCTCTCGGTCTTCTGTTGGCTATAGTCAGACAGCTTCCTTGGTCTTCCCCAACTTGTAAGTCTTCCAATCTTTTCTGGATTAATTCATCAGTAAGTGGCCAGTTTCTGCATGAAATTCCGGTTCTCCATCTCCACATTGACAAACGTGGGCTCCAAGTCTTCAAAGTTTGTTCTAAAAGTGCGGCATTCAGTCTCCAGCCTGCATTTCTGAGCACTCAGTTCAGCAGTGCAAACCCCCTCTCTCCCCAGTGTCTCATTCCAATTGATGACCTGGGTTTCCATCCCCAGGTCCACCACCGTCTGTTCCAACACCAGGAAGTTCAACTGGTAAGTTGGGTCATTTTTCTCAGATTGCACCAAATTCCGCCGGCCAAAAATTACTCCACATTTTACACTTCGCTTCGGTCGCTTTTCCCCGGAACTGCCTCTTTCTCCAGACCTGGCACTCGTCCAAAGAAAGTTTTAATTCTTTAACTCTTTGTCACCTGGGCTTCATCACTCGCCTCGCATCCTAGTTCCCCAAGACAAATCCAAAATCTAGGTCATCCACATACGCCAAAACTTCGAACACCTCCACATCCTCCATGGTCTTCCTCATGCCCCACGGGAAGATTGCAGGGGCTCCGGATATGCCCTGGGGCATCTTTTTGGATCGAAAGAATCCTAGGGAACCTATAAAGGCCATCCTCTCCTCATTGGCCTCACTCATCGGGATCTGGCAACATCCACTCCTCAGATCCAGCACATTAAACCACGTCGCACCATACAAACAGACCGTAGCATTTTCAGCCCTCAGGACCGTATTCTAGTCAATGACAGCGCGCCTGTTCAGAGTCCTATAATCTACACACACACAGCCTACATCTTCCACGGCTACAGGGTCCAGTCGCCACGACCTCTCTCTCATCAAGGTGTCTTCAGCAGTCAACTCCCCTTCCTCATGGTATTTCAGAGCGTTTACTAAGAGTGTCTCACCCTCAGATACTACCCCCGGGCCGTACCACAATTGGGTCTTGTTTAAATTCGGTACCAGCCCAAGGCTGCTACACACGTCCTCAGAAGCAGCTCGGAATGCTGGGTGCCCAGACAATGCCCACATGAACTCCAGGGTCACTAACCAATCATCGTCTGCTGAATAATTACTGGCACTGGTACCCCCAAATCTCCAGTCCCCTTAATGTTGTCAAGGGTAAATGCTTCAGACACCGGTTGTAAAACAAACTGTACAACAACTTGACCTGCAGCCCGATGTCGAGGATGGCTTTAGCATAGCATATCCGTAACGACACACTGGAGGGTGGTCCCTCTAAGCCTTCAGGAATAGGGTCTTTTCCTTTCAGAAGTTCCTTGGTACATTGCTGGGAACGTGCTCCCCCAGAGACCCCAAGCCATTCCGCCCACTGGGCCTCCACTAAGTTTCTCGACACCTCTCTGATCAGCTGAACAACTGAAGGAAGGGCTGATCCCCTGAAATGATCCTGCTGGCACTGCAAGCAATCTAGCTGCCCTCCTAGCCAGAGAAGATACACTGAAAGCTTCCCCCCCCCACTTTCAGATAACTGGCAGCTGTCACTACGGGGTAATTGAACCTGATAGTTCTAACACTGTCAACAGCCCGTCTACTCAAACTTTCAACCAATCCCTGTCTCTCTCCCTCAACCAAGCACCAGCACTCATCTAACAACTGAGATCCGCTCCACCCACGTCTCATACGCCTCCACCCCTTTAGGGATGGACAATATCCCACAAGCCAGGCAGAACCTGCCATAGCTGGAACATTTATTCGCAGTCACTATCTCCGAATCAGACCACTCTTTCCTCTCTCTCCTAACAGTATGGACAGCCCCTAGTCCCACCACCAACTCATCAGGGCTAGTCTGAACTCGAACCAAGACCTCAACTAACATGTATACAGCAATAACCAACAAGTAACCCCCAGAGACACACATTACTAACCGCAATCCCACAGGGACATAGCAGCGCTGATTTAAACAGGGCAACCATACAGCACACCACTGAATCCAATCCCGGACGAGCCCCCAAGTGTAGCCCCCCTGGTAAGCCTCAGGCTCACTCAGCTCGCTGTCGTCTAAGGGGAGCAGCCTTCGGCCCCGCCAAACTGGGGAATTAAGTTTGTGTGGATGCTGTGTGATGTACCCCACCCCGCTAAATAACAGACAAGACACCATATACGATTAATTGATTACAATTTATAGATATTACTGGAACTATATAATTAATAGAGATAAAATATAAAAGGCGCCAAACTTATCAAAGTTCAATCTCTTCGTGCACAAACAGTTGGAGCTCTAGTAACGATCCTCTCTTCACCATTCGATCTCCTCTGACCACTTCGACCTGCCGCCTGGGATCAACCACAGTGGTCGACCAGACGCTCCACATGAGTCTGTCTCCGTCTCCTCTCCTCGCCGAAGACCCTGGACCTCGGACTCCTGCTCAGGGTTCGGCCCCATTAGCCAGTCACAGCACTGCATCCACCCTCCCTCTCCCCATCGCGCCTTCTGCCCCCAAAAACCCATGCATCACAATAGCTTACAGACACACAAGAAGGATAACATCTATCCCAATTTATTCGTTCGCTCTCTTATCAATATAACCCAAACAAGCTGCTAGCAAGAGAACTTTCTCAGCAGTTAACATAACAAAGAAGCCATTTTAATTAGCCTATGCAGTAACATAAAAGAAGAAACCCCTCACATATGTATTTGTTGGAAAAAGTAGGTAATAAAGTTTAAGTCCTTGTGATTTACTTGAAAAATTCTCAAACCTTTCAACATTACAAAGTCTCAAATCTCCCTTTTGCTCTCGAGATATTAATAGACGACAAGAACATTAATCACCACACCCATATTCAATGGCTAAATCAGTGCCATTACACCACTGGCACAAACATACCACTGGATTTTAACCCAAATAAAACTTTATCTCAGCAACACACAAATTGCTGGAGGAACTCAGCAGGCCAGGCAGCATCTATGGAAAAAAAAGAGTACAGTCGACACTTCAGGCCGAGACCCTTCGGCAGGACTTTATCTAAACACCATGTACAATTGCCCTAAATAACCACAAGGAAGTTGTTCATTATTTCAGAATCTCTTGGAAATTCCCCAAAATATAGAAATTTCCTCATATCATACATATTACAATACTTGCATGATCATGAACATGAAAGCACTGAAGGCATTTCCAAAAGTAGGACATTTTCTGATCATTAATTTTGATTCTGTCATTGCCCTTCCACCCACTTATTCAGCCTTATAACAGCTTCTGCCTTGTCCCTTACCAGGAAGCTAATTTCTCCGTCTAATCTGCCCTCACCAACCTCATTCTGTTTACCATTCAGTCAGTGACAATAACGAAGCCAAAACGTGCAAATACCTCTCATCTGTGGCATTTATTCTCAGTCTTGAGTTGTTAGTCGTGCAGCATTTTCATGTAAAGTAACTTCAGATTCATATATCACATATACATTGAAACATGCATTGAAATGTATTGTTTGCATTAATAACCAACACAACCTAAATATGTGCTGGGGTAGCCTGCAAGTGTTGCCACGCCAGCAATGCTCAGGGGGACCACAAAGAATACAACACCAAACACAACTTTAAATACTTCTTTAAAACTGCTTTATTTTTGTCTTCAACACAATTTATCCAATCATTTCTGTTTGAAACCAAATGATCAGAGCTCTGACTGAATTTTGTTACTAAAATTCCTCCCACTGTATTTCTTTCCAAGCACCCGAACATCTCAGCTTTTGACTCCATGTTAAAAACACTGAAAACCCTGAAAACCTATATTTTGTTTTTCCATTCAAATCATGTTAGTTTAACGTCCTCCAAAAAAAAAATCTATCTCTACCCTGCAACTCAAAAACAAGAAGTCAGTCATAGAAAAGTACAGTACAGAAACAGGCCCTTTGGCCCTTCTAGTCTGTGCTGAAACATTTAAACTGCCTACTGCTATTGACCTGCACCAGGACCATAGCACACCATACCCCTGCTATCCATTTACCAACACAAACTTCTCTTAAACGTTGAAATCGAGCTTCCATGCACCACTTGTACTGGCAGCTCATTCCACACTCTCACAACCCTCTGAGTGAAGAAGTTTCCCCTCATGTTCCCCTTAAACTTTTCACCTTTAACCTATGACCTCTGGTTGCAGTCCTACCCAACCTCAGTGGAAAAAGCCTGCATGCATTTAGCCTATCTATACCCTTCATAATTTTGTATACAGATTTCCCCCACCATCCGAACGTAGAGTGTTCCTATGAAACGGTTCGTAAGCCGAAATGTCGTAAAGCGAAGAAGCAATTACTATTTATTTATATGGGAAAATTTTAAGAGCATTCACAGACCCAAAAATAACCTACCAAATCGCGCCAAATAACACATAAAACCTAAAATAACAGTAACACATAGTAAAAGCAGGAATGATATGATAAATACACAGCCTATATAAAGTAGAAATACTTTTCCACAATCATTACTGCAGCGTTCGCCGAAGCAAAAATCTCACGCAAGCACTGTTGGCAAAAACACTCTCTCCAGTAACCTTTAACCTATGAAGTTGCCAAATCATACCAAATAACACGTAAAGATACACAGCCTATATAAAGTTGAAATAATGTATGTACAGTGTAGTATCACTTACCAGAATCGGGACAGCGTCGAGCACACTGATGATGGTGTGTTAGGCTGAGTCATCGCAGGTTCAGTGGTGCAGTGGCCCCCACCCTCTGGGGTGCAGCGGTAGCCTGGAGGCACACAGCACATCTTTAAGAAAAAAGCCGAAACAAACATGCTAATTAATTAGGTGCCACTCAACACGTTAATTGTCGGCCCAGATCAGTGCCGATTTCCAATTGCGTTGTCTCTGATCTGGGCCGACAATTACATGTCGGGCGGCACCTAGTTAAATAGCATGTTTATTTCGGCTTTTTTCTTAAAGATGTGCTGTGTGCCTCCTGGCTACCGCTGCATTCTCCGCGAATCGGTATCTGTCCGCGGCCTGGGGGCTGGGGTGGTGGGACACCGGGGTGTCATCTCGTCATCGTAGGTTTCCATTAGGGCAGGCAGGTCACCTTCTATCTCTGCCTACCTTGATGTTGAAGGTCGAGGTTCGTCGTCTGCTGTGGCTGATGTGGAAGGCTTGCTTGACTGCTGAGCCTCATGCATTTTTCTATCACACAGTTCTTTGTGAGGACTCAAACCATCTTGCAAATATCCCCTAAACCTACATACCCTTTCAAAATTAAAGTCGTACTTTATCATTGCAGCGAAAATCTCACGCAGTTGCTTCACGTTCAGTTCGCTACTGCATTCGGTTTCGATTGTTATCCTTATTTCTTCCAATTGCATCAGCTCTTCATCTATCAGATCTTGGTCATGGGATGCCAAAACCTCTTCAACATCATCTTCGTCAGCTTCCACAAGCCAAACTCACTTTGTGCTTACTTCGTTCACCACCATCGAAACGCATAATTATGTCTGGTTTTATGCTAAGTGTAACACCCTTACGAGGGCTTTTCCAATACCATAGAACTCATCTTGCAAACCACTGCTCACAGACACGTGTTTAAGCAATGCCGGCGAGAATGCCGTTCCAAATCTGGGGAGAGCGGCTGCTCGGGGGGGGCGCGCTGCCTTTCATCACGCACTGATTTTTTTTTTGTAACAGTGAAAACACCTCTGAAAGCGATAACAGGGTACTAATGTAGGTCTTTCGTAAGTGAGGTTTCGTAAAGCGAACGTTCGAAAAGCAGGGGACAACTATACCTCTATCAATTCTCCTCTCAATCCTCTATGTTCCAAGGAATAAAGTCCGAACCTACCTAAGTTTTCACAGAAAGTATATCACACCTTCCTTAATAACTTTAGCTCATTAAGTGTTGAAAATACTTGAAAAGCAGTTTGGTGTCACATTGAAGCAACACACATCAAAGTTGCTGGTGAACGCAGCAGGCCAAGCAGCATCTGTAGGAAGAAGTGCAGTCGACGTTTCAGGCCAAGACCCTTCGTCAGGACTAACGGTCCCGGCCTGAAACGTCGACTGCACTTCTTCCTACAGATGCTGCTTGGCATGCTGCGTTCACCAGCAACTTTGATGTGTGTTGCCTGAATTTCCAGCATCTGCAGAATTCCTGTTGTTTAGGTGTCACATTGAAGACACTTTGTTGGAACTGAGAAGGAGACAAAAATATTTTGTTAAGGTGTAGCAGGGGTGTGGGTGTGGGGCAGTCCCTGATAGGGTAAAACTGGGGTGGCCATGAGGATAAGCTGTAAACAAGGTTATCTAGTCAAAGAGTGAACGAGAGCATGGGCAAAATAATGTAGGAGTTACAGAGTAGCTGAAACTGGGATGTCCAGGGGCACAAACTGTAAACATGGCTCTCCGCTCAAAGAGTGAATGAACAGAGCAGCACAGTTTGGCCCACGATGTTGCACCAGCCTTTAAACCTGCTCCAAGGTCAATCTAACCGCTCCTTCCCACACAGCCCTCCATTTTAGAGGGAGCAAGAGCATAGATGAAACACTGTAGGAGTTATAAAGTGCAGAGCAGAAAGACGTTACCAGCAGATCTGGCTCAGCATGTCCTCCAATTGCAGAGGAAAGATAAGGGGGAAAAGAAAACAAATAACCGGAAGGTAACTGCATTCAGTGTTCACAATATGGTCTCCTCTACAATACTTTGCACAGCATCTGCATTTACTGCACAGGGCCACCAGAACATCCTGGTGTCTGCCATTTTAATTCTCTGTCCCACTCCAGCCTCTTGGCCCATGGCCTCCTGTACTGTTACACTGAGGCCCCACACAAGCCTACAGGACTGATCCCCATCTTCCTTCTGGGTGCTTTGCAGCTTTCTGTACTCTATGCTGAATTCTACAGTTTCAGGAAACCTGATTTCTCCATAAGTATCAATTGCCCATCTGTGACATTGGCTTAGCGCATTTGCTCCCCCATGGCTCCCTTTACCTCTGAGAATGAAGAACATGCCCAGCCTGATCTGCCTTCCTGCTCTACATTTCACAAGTCTTACACACCATTGTCTACGTTCTCACTCTCTACTTGCTCTCATTTCACTCACTGACCAGATAACCATGTTTACACCTCATCACCTCGGGCACCCCAGTTTTATCCTACTAGTCATCTCTCTTCATCCTCAATCTCCCTGAGCTTCTTTCCTCTCCTTATGAGAGTGTCTTCATCCAGAAAAAATAACCGCATTTCTCTTCCCACAGATGCACAGATGTAGCCTGAATATTCCCAGCACTTGTTCATTTTATTATAGATTGCCAGCAGTTTTATTTTGAATTTCACTCCCATCACTTCCTTCATTATATACCAAATATATTTCCTCAGTATATACCAAATATTTTTTCCAATGGATTTTGTATATAGACACCAGAAGTGTGGAAACACAAATCCAATTACATATGATTCTATGAGATAATGATTTAAACAGCACACACAAAAATTCTGGAGGAACTCAGCAGATCAGGCAGCATCTATGGAAAAGAGTATAGTTGACGTTTCGGGCCAAAATCCCTTCGGCAGGACTGGAAGAAAAAAGTTGAGGTGTGGATTTTAAAGGTGGGGGGAGGGGAGGGGAGAGGAGAGAGAAACACAAGGTGATAGATGAAGCCGGGGGGGGGGGGGGGAGGGGAGGGATGAAGTAAAGAGCTGGGAAGTAAATTGGTGAAAGAGACAGAGGGCCACGTAAGAAAGGAGGAGGAGCACCAGAGGGAGGCGATGGGCAGGCAAGGATAGAGGGAAAAAGGGATGGGGAATGGTGAAGGAGGTGGGGGTGGGGGGGGGACATTACTGGAAGTTCGAGACATTTGGCTGTACTCTCTTCCTACATGCTGCCTGACCCGCTCACCACACTTCTTGTGTGTGCTGCTCAGCTTTCCAGCGTCAGCAGATTTTCCCTTGTTTGAGATTAGATAATGATTATAATGTGTTTTCATTGAACTGGTTATGAGGTCAACAGTCGCAAAGCCAGTAAAGGAGCCTCTCCAGTTTCTTCAAATAAGAGTCATGAAATCTTTGACATTGATAAGGCAGACCAGTACTTCCAGTATTGCTGGAGATGCTCAGGGGAGCATAGCAGAAACAAGATTGATAACATGCACATCTGGAAATTAAACATACAATCTTCTAACTCAAGAAGCATTTTTCCCCTGACAAATCAAATGAAGTGCATAGTGGAATGCAATTTCTGGTAATTAATTTAGTGATAGATCAAAGCCCATTATTCAAGTTATTAGCAACAACTACTGATAACTTCCGGATAAATTTGAATGAATGAAAACTTTTGGTAAGGTGATTGCAGATTGAAGTATGCAGCAAAGAATCACAACAGGAGAGGTTAGGGATTTTAAAAACATGTTAAACATCATTAGAACACAAAGAGAAGTCCTGATAAAGGGTGTCAGCCTAAAACGTCAACTGTTTTCTCTTTTCCAGAAATGCTGCCTGGCCTGCCGAGTTCCTCCAGCATTTTGTGTGTTATTAGAACACAAGCTGCCAGAAAGAATTGGATCAACTAAAATGATAATTAGTTTATTACTGTCATGTGTACTGAGGTACAGCGAAAAGCTTTATTTTGCATGGCATATCGTGGAGGAGGAGGAGAAGATGGCGGCGCGATGCAGCTTGCGCAGCCACTCCGGTGAATGATATCTGTAATCTGTCAAGTAGGGTGCCGTGCACAATCCTGATTTGATGGAGACAGACGTGAGAGAACAGAGGAACAGAAGTTGCTCCAGATGAAATGCCTTTTTCGCTGCCACTGTTACTGTGTGATCCAGAATCTCTGGAGGGGAAGGCCCCAAGTCCTCGGCTTTGCTTGTTGCTCAGCGGCCGGGGCGAAGTCAAAGCATGGCAGAGATGGTGCTCGGTGTCAAAGGGCTGGTCGGAGGCTCGAAGTTTTCGGATGGACTCAGAGTCAGCTGTGGTCGGGTGCTTCCAATGCATCGACAGTTGTCAGTGCCTGGAGGTTAATGGCAGAGAGAGTTTCTCCCTTCTGTCGCCTGCTATCAAGGACTATCAGGAGTCGATCGGAACTTTGAGACTTTTCTTTTACTGTTCTCATGGTCTGCTCTTTATCAATTTATGGTATTGTTTTGCACTGCTGTAACTATATGTTATAATTATGTGGTCTTGTCAGTGTTAGTCTTTGGTTTGTCCTGTTTTTTTTGTGATATCACTCTGGAGGAACATTGTATCATTTCTTAATGCATACATTTCTAAATGACAATAAACGAGGACTGAGTGTCCTCATAATCTAATCTAATCTTTACAGTTCATTTCATCCCATCAATAGTTATCATTTTATTATTGTCACATGTAACAAGAAAGTGAAAAGCTTGTCTTGCATACTATTCATGCAGATCAAATCGTTACACAGTCCACTGAGGTAAAACAACCACAATGCAGAATTGAGCATAAGAGCTACTGAGAGGGTATAGTGCAGGCAAGCAGTGAAATGTAAGATTATAACTAGGTAGATTGTGAGGGCAAGAGCCCATGTTATCGCACAAGAGGCCAGTTCAAGAATCTGGCAATAGTGGGATAGAAGACATCCTTAAGCCTGAAGGTGCATACTTCAAGAACTTTGTATTTTCTGCCCAATGGGAGAGAGGATGAGAGAACATCCAGGGGTTGATTAGAGTGGCTGCTTTACAGAGGCAGTGAGAAGTATAGACCTAGTCCATGGAGGAGAGGGTGGTGTCCATGGTATGCTGAGCTGTGTCCACAATTCTCTGTCGCTTCCTGTGCTCATATGCAGAGCAGTTGCTGTACCAAGTCATTATGCATCGACTCCCAGGTTCTGGGATTTGACAATGAGTTTGCCTGAAATTATCGTATTGAAGACAGAGCTGTAGTCAATAAATAAGAATTGAACGTAGGTGTCTTTACTGTCCAGATGTTCCAAAGATGAGTGTGTAGCCAAGGAGATGGCATCTGCCACAGACCTGTTTTGGCGGTAAGCAAACTGCAGTGGATCGAGGCCGTCTGGAAAGCTGGAGCTGATGCGTACCTTGACCAGCCTCTTAAAGCTCTTCATTACCGTAGATGTCAGAGTAGTCATTAAGGCACATAATCTTTTTCCTTTAGCACCAGGATGATAGTGGTCTTCTTAAAGCAGCCTTTCAGGCAGCCTGAAGCTGGGAGAGGTTAAAAATATCTGCAAATACCCCTGCAAGCTGATCCACTCAGGATCTAAGGACGCGACCAGGGACAACCATCCTGGCCCAATGCCTTCTGTGGGTTCACCCTTTGAAAGACTGATGTTAAATCTGTGGCAGTGACTGTAGTTTCAGGTGCACTGGAAACTGTCTGGGCTGATAGTGACATACCCATTCCCTTCGGTCCAAAGCCTGCACAGAATGTGTTAAGCTCATCAGGACGGGATGTACTGTCGTCAGCAATGCTGCCCAACGTTGTCTTGTAACCCAGTATAGAATGCAAGCCTGCCACAGCTGACGGCTGGACTTGGACTCGATTTTCAACTGGCACTGCCTCTCCACATTTCTGACATCTTTACAGAAGTCACATCTTCATTTCTTGTAAAGGTCAGGGTCACATGATTCAAATGCTGCAGACCTAGACATCAGAAGAGACTCGATCATTGAGGCACTACAAATCATTGGGACAAAAGTCTCAATTAAGTATCAGATATCACATCACTCAATTCTTCTTGCTCAGCAGATGCTGTCTAACCTGCTAGGCTTATCCAGCAACTATTGTCTTCCATATCATACAATTCCAGGAGGAATTTTTCTCTAACTTCTTTGTTCTCTCTGTTTACACCTCCTCTAGACTGATTCAAAAAGCATTCATCCCATGTTTCATACTCAAATTTCAGAGTATTAGTCTGGTTTTCCTGCTATGTGAACTCTTCAGTCTGTCATTACACAGAATGACATGCTCTTTGCTCTCCCTATTGCAGACCACCCCCCAACCCTTCTCTACAGCACATTTTTAGGTCAATCATCAGTTTTTTTTAAAAAAAACTCACTCCACGGACATGGAGAGTCCACAGGTGAATTTACTCCATCCACATGGATGGAGTCAATTCTTCAAACTGATGTTGTCAAAGTCTTATGGAATAAATGTCACATCCTCAATCACTCAAGGGACTCCCTGGCCCAGGACGTCAACCTGGAGCAGCGGGACCAGAGTAGGCGACACCCTCAGCTCTGTTAAGTGAGAAGTATTTGAAGGCCAAGCAGAAACAGCAGAAGAAGAATGGAAGCTCCAGACCACCAACACGTACATCAGACATCTCAGGGCATCCTTGGCCTGAGAGACTGCCCAAGATGTATAATAGTGTAGTCATAGTTGAATTGCTGAAGCCAATCACAGAGGCTCCAGCGGCCAAGTTCTCACAATGCAGGGATATGAAAGTTTGGCAGAACAGATAAACCTCGGCAATAAATCTTATGGGAAAGATTAAAAGCACAATCATAGAAAGCAGCACTGACATGATCAGTCAGATAATGTCAGGTAGTTCAGTCCCTTAAAAGGAGCGTTAGATTACCAAATTATCAACAGAAGTAAAGCTTCACTATCATTTGTTTTGTAAAAAGTACATTTCTTCCAGCATCAACTGATCTCAAGGCAAAAGTAATTTCACTAAAATGTCAGCACTCAAGCCTGTTGAGTTTTCTCCCCCACATCCTATAGATGTGCTGGTTGTCAGGTTAACTGGCCACTGTAAATCAGCCTTGGTGTTGGCAGCTGGTAGAGAGACAAAAAAACACAGGAGAGGTATAAATGGGGATGTGTCAAAAAACAAGCTACAAGTCAAAGTTTTCAGCATTTTAAGGGCAGCACTTGTTCTGGTCTCCAGGCGATATCACTTAAAAATCACAAAAGGCACCATACAGAGAAGGGAAGGCTAAGCGGGTTGGGATTTTTTTCCTTTGAAGCAACAGACAAGAGGTGGCATGATGGAGGAGTACAATATCTTGAGAGACATAGATAGAGTGGACAGTCAGCATCCTTTTACCAGGGCCGCAAGCCAATACCAGAAGACATTTAAGAGACTTTTAGACAAGCACATGGATGTATGAAAAATGGAGGATTATGGGCTGTATTAAGAGAGGAGGGTTAGATTGATCATGGAGTACGTTTGCATAGGTCAGCACAACATCAAGGACAGAGGGCCCATACTGTGCTGTAATGTTCTATGTTCTAAATAAGTGGGAAATGTTATTGATGGAATTGCGCTGAGAGATGTCATAGATTAGAAGAGCTGAATGGCCTTTGTCTTAAGGAAATATGAAATATATTTTTTAAAAAAGCAAGACTTGTGTGTGGTAATTTAATCAAATACAGATGAGACAAGGCATTTCACACTGGCAGCTTCAATTAAGGTCACCAAACTTATAAATGTACAAAGGAGAAGGCAGACAGGTATTTCCAGAGAGCAGGAAATAAACTAAATCTTTACTCACTTCAGTTTCTGTTATCACTGATTCTAAGAAGCAAACACATTGGCTGGTAATGACCACAAGCTGGCATAGAGAAGAATGTGAACTGGAATGTAGCAAGTTCATGAAGCGAGACAGATTGAAGCAGATATCACTCGCTTGGGCAATCAATGGTTAAATTTACCTTGCACTTTATATTAAATAAATTTGTGTTGCCCGCTGAAGTCAAACATGACTGTGAACTGGTATAGGAAACAGAGATAAGGGGGAATAATCCTCTCCCAGCTACAGTAATATTGTCCTAGTTTCACAGAACCACCACAATAAATTGGAAAGCTAACTCTCTTCCTAAGATCCAAGGTCCCTACATCTAGCTTTGCACTTCAAAGATTGCTGTGATTCACCATTAGAATCTCTACAATGCCCAATTAGTAAGCTAGAAAGGGCGCAGAAGAAGAGAAAAAGAAAAATCACAAGAATGGTTGCCAGAACTGGAGGTCCTGATTACAGTGCCTTGTAAAAGTATTCAGCCCCCAACCCTTTGTTCACATCTACAACCAGGGATTTTGATCAGTTTAACTGAGAATCTTTATTTGTGAATCACATGCTTCTTTTTCACAGTAGAGCCCAAAAAACAGGGAAAAATTGTTAAGCATAAAAAACTAAAAATTCAGAAATGGAAGTGTCAGCAGTTCAAAAGAATTCATCCCCATTTGCTCAGTACTTAGTTGAACCATCTCTTGCAGCTATTTCAGCCAGTAGACTTTTTGGATAAGTCTCTATTGGATTTCCACAATGTGATAGAGCAAGATTTGCCCATTCCTCCTTGCAAAATTGCTCAAGCTGTGCCAGGTTAGTTGGGGAGCAGCAGTGGACAGCAATCTTGAGGTCTTGCCAAGATGTTCAATCGGGTTTAAGATCAGGACTCTGACTGGGCCACTCAAGGACATCAATTTTCTTCATTTAAAGCCACTCCGTGGTTGCTCTGGCTGCTCTGCTGTCTTTCCCGCCAGTGTCCCTTTCCAGTCAACTTTGGCCAGTTCCTCTCTCATGCCACTGTAATTTCCTTTACTCCACTTAAACACCGACATATCAGATTTCAGCTTCTCTTTTTCAAATTTCACAGTGAACTCAATCATGTTATGATCACTGCCTCCTAAGAGTTCCTTCACCTCAATCTCTCTAATCACCTCCGGTTCATTACACAATACCCAATCCAGTACAGCCGATCCCCTAGTGGGCTCAACAACAAGCTGTTCTAAAAAGTCATCTCGCAGACATTCTACAAATTCTCTCTCTTGAGATCCAGTGCTGACCTGATTTTCCCAATCTACTCGCATGTTAAAATCCCCCACAATTATCATAACACTGCCCTTCTGACAAGCCTTTCTATTTCCAGTTGTAATTTGTAGTCCACATCCCTGCAGCTGTTTGGAGACCTATAAATAACTGCCATCAGGGTCCTTTTACCCCTGCTATTTCTTAGCTCAACCCATAAAGATTCTGCACCTTCCGATCCTATATCACCTCTTTCTAATGATTTAATATCATGTCTTACCAATAAAGCCACGCCTCCCCCTCTGCCTACCTTCCTATCCTTCCGATACACCATGTATCCTTGGACGTTCAGCTCCCAGAGACATGCATCCTTTAGCCAGCTCTCAGTGATGGCCACAATATCATACCTGCCAATCTGTAGCTGTACAACAAGATCATCCATCTTATTCCTTATGCTGTGTGCATTTCAGTACAACACCTTAACACCAGTATTTGATACTTTTTGCTTTGATTTCACTGCAACTTTATTGCACTGCAACTCATCCCAATGGCTACAAATTTGCCCCATCACCTGCCTGTCTTTCCTGACATCTTTACTGCTCACTACCTTAGATTTATTTCTGTTTTCCCCTTCCTCCGCTCTATCATTCCGGTTCCCATCCCCCTGCCAAATTAGTTTAAACCCTCCCTGTTTTAACAGCTCTATTAAACTTTCCCGCCAGGATATTGGTCCCCTTCGGGTTCAGGTGTAACCTGTCCTTTTTGAACAGGTCATACTTCCCCCAGAAGAGATCCCAATTATCCAAGAATCTGAAGCCCTGCCCCCTACACCAGTCTTTCAGCCACGCATTCATCTGCCTGATCCGACTATTCTTGCCCTCACTAGCACGTGGCACAGGTAGCAATCCCGAGATTACTACCCTGGAGGTCCTGCTTCTCAGCTTCCTTCCTAACTCCTGGAAATCTCTTTTCAGGACCTCCTCCTTTGTCCTATCTATGTCATTGGTACCAACATGTACCAAGACAACTGGCTGCTCATCCTCCCCCTTTAGAATATTCAGGACCCGATCTGAGACATCCCGTACCCTGGCACCTGGGAGGCAACACACCATGCGGGTATCTCTGTCAGGCTCACAGAATCTCCTGTCTGTTCCCCTGACTATGGAATTCCCCTACGACTACCGCATTTCTCTTCTCCCTCCTTCTCTCCTGCACAACAGCGCCAGGCTCAGTGCCAGAAACCCGGTCAGAGAACAGTCAGGGGAACAGACAGGAGATTCTGTGGACATGAATGGGACACCAAAATGGCATGATGCCTCCCAGGTGCAGTTTGTGTCCACAGCACTTTGGAGGGGGAGGGAGAGCAGCTGGAGGTCTTTGTATATATTGGTACCAAAGACAGGAAAGAAAAGCAATGAGGTCCTGAAAAGACAATTTAGAGAGCTAGATAGAAAGCTGAGAAGCAGGACCTCCCGCGTAGTAAATTCCGGATTGCTGCCTGTGCCACGCGCCAGTGAGCGTAGAAACAGGATGATCTGGCAGGTTAATGTGTAGCTGAGAAGCTGGTGCAGGGGCAGGGCTTCAGGTTCTTAGGTCATTGCGATCTCTTCTGGGGGAAATATGACCTGTAACAAAAGTGACAGGTTGCACCTGAACCTGAGGGGGACCAATATTCTTGTGGGCAGGTTTGTTAGAGCTGTTGGGGAGGATTTAAACTAATTTGGCAGGGGTGAAAGGACTCAGGATAGGACGAATAGTGAAAAAGCAAAGATAGCGTGCAGTGAGACTATCAGGAAGGGCAGGCAGATGACAGGATAAATTGCCAGCAGGGCGAGTACCAATGTATTAGGGATGCAGAATCAAAAAGGGTAGCAAAATGCGATACTCAATGTTATATCTCAACACATGGAGTATAAGAAATAAGGTGGTTGATCTTGTTACACTATATAGATTGTCAGGTATGACGTTGTGGCCATCAGTAAAATGTACCTGAAGGATGGTTGTAGTTGGGAGCTGAATGTCCAAGGTTACACGTTGCATTGGAGGGTTCGGAAGGTGGACAGAGGGCGTGGCATGACTCTGCTGGCAAAGAATGGCATTAAATCAGTAGAAAGATGTGACATAGGATCGGAAGATGTTGAATCCTTGTGAGCTGAGTTAAGACACTGGGTAAAAGAACCCTGATGGCAGTTGTATACAAGTCTCCCAACAGTAGCTGGGAGGTGGACCACAGATTACAAAAGGAAATACAAAAGGCATGTCAAAGCGGCAATGTTACGATAGTCGTGGGAGATTTCAACAGGCAGATTGATTGGGAAAATCAGATTGATAATGGATCTCAAGAGAATGAGTTTGTTGAATGCCTACAAGATGGCTTTTAAGAGCAGTTAGTCATCGAGCCTACCAGGGATCAGCTATACTGGATTGGGTATCATGTAATGAACCAGAAGAGCTTTGGGAGCTTAAGGTAAAAGAACTCTTAGGAGCTAGTATTCACAGTATGATTGAGTTCAACTTGATAAGGAGAAATTTGATAAGGAGAAAGTAAAGTCTGACATAGCAGAATGTTAGCGGAGTAAAGGAAATTACAGTGTTATGAGAGAGGAGGTGGCCAAAATAAATAGGAAGGAGATGATAGCAGGGAGACAGCAGAGCAGCAATGGCTTGAGTTTCTGAATAAAATGTAAAATGGCTCGTCAAAGCGTCAGGAGTATATACTCTAATATAGGATTCATCAAGGCTGACATTGCTGTTTGGGTCCTAGCTATGACTGCCTTTTTGTTGGGTTTGTGGAACATTCTATGTTCCGTGCCTATTCTGGTATCTGTCCCCCACTTTTCCTTCGCTACATCGACGACTGCATTGGCGCTGCTTCCTGCACGCATGCAGAACTCGTTGACTTTATTAACTTTGCCTCCAACTTTCACCCTGCCCTCAAGTTTACCTGGTCCATTTCCGACACTTCCCTCCCCTTTCTAGATCTTTCTGTCTCTGTCTCTGGAGACAGCTTATCCACTGATGTCTACTATAAGCCTACTGACTCTCACAGCTATCTGGACTATTCCTCTTCTCACCCTGTCTCTTGCAAAAACGCCATCCCCTTCTCGCAATTCCTCCGTCTCCGCCGCATCTGCTCTCAGGATGAGGCTTTTCATTCTAGGACAAGGGAGATGTCTTCATTTTTTAAAGAAAGGGGCTTCCCTTCCTCCACTATCAACTCTGCTCTTAAACGCATCTCCCCCATTTCACATACATCTGCTCTCACTCCATCCTCCCACCACCCCACTAGGAATAGGGTTCCCCTGATCCTCACCTACCACCCCACCAGCCTCCGGGTCCAACATATTATTCTCCGTAACTTCCGCCACCTCCAACGGGATCCCACCACTAAGCACATCTTTCCCTCCCCCCCTCTCTCTGCATTCCGCAGGGATCGCTCCCTACACAACTCCCTTGTCCATTCGTCCCCCCCATCCCTCCCCACTGATCTCCCTCCTGGCACTTATCCATGTAAGCAGAACAAGTGCTACACATGCCCTTACACTTCCTCCCTTACCACCATTCAGGGCCCCAAACAGTCCTTCCAGGTGAGGCAACACTTCACCTGTGAGTCGACTGGGGTGATATACTGCATCCGGTGCTCCCGATGTGGCCTTTTATATATTGGCGAGACCCGACGCAGACTGGGAGACCGCCTTGCTGAACATCTACACTCTGTCCGCCAGAGAAAGCAGGATCTCCCAGTGGCCACACATTTTAATTCCACATCCCATTCCCATTCTGACATGTCTATCCATGGCCTCCTCTACTGTAAAGATGAAGCCACACTCAGGTTGGAGGAACAACACCTTATATTCCGTCTGGGTAGCCTCCAACCAGATGGCATGAACATCGACTTCTCTAACTTCCGCTAGGCCCCACCTCCCCCTCGTACCCCATCTGTTACTTATTTTTATGCACACATTCTTTCTCTCACTCTCCTTTTTCTCCCTCTGTCCCTCTGAATATACCTCTTGCCCATCCTCTGGGTCCCCCCCCCGTCTTTCTTCCCAGACCTCCTGTCCCATGATCCTCTCGTATCCCCTTTTGCCAATCACCTGTCCAGCTCTTGGCTCCATCCCTCCCCCTCCTGTCTTCTCCTATCATTTTGGATCTCCCCCTCCCCCTCCAACTTTCAAATTCCTTACTCACTCTTCCTTCAGTTAGTTCTGAGGAAGGTTCTCAGCCTGAAACGTCGACTGCACCTCTTCCTACAGATGCTGCCTGGCCAGCTGCATTCACCAGCAACTTTGATGTGTGTTGCTTGAATTTCCAGCATCTGCAGAATTCCTGTTGTTTGCGTTTAAATTCACCACTGCGAAGCCTCTTCCGGTGATGCCTACACCGAAGAAGTTTAGATCCTCTCTTCAACGGGAGTTCAGTGAAACCATCTCTCACTGCTCCCCATCTGTAATTTCTTCGGCTCTTCAACTTTTCGACCACACTTTGACTCAGACTCGCTATCACAGCCATATATCCTTTCTTGGAACGTGCCTCCGTCGCCAACTTACTCCAGTTGGCTTTAGGATTCGTTTCCAAGCCTCTCAATTTGGACCTTCTGAGGATCCCAGGTACTCACATTTTATTGACTCTGCCTCTCGCCGCTTCTCCCGTCAAGCTCTGAAGGCGACTCTGTCCGCCATGAGGAGGTACTTGGTGTCCTTATCCCAGACCCTTCCACACCTTCGGGACACTTTCTTTGCCATCTGTAATGGTCCTACCCATTATTTCATCCTCCGTCGGATTCACGCCTGCAATCGCCGTTTTTTTGACTTTGTCATGTTAGGCAAAGATTGCAAGATCCTACATCTACGGACTCCAGAGCCTGCCGGCCCTGACACTAGCAGGCATGAACTTCAGATTGCGGCCCCTGCCACTGATCTCGGCGGCTCCAACACCTCAGGACATATTCAGGGCCCGGACTCCAGCAACAACCATGGACACCTTCACAGCGATCGCGCAACCACCAACTGCGACTCCAGGCCGGGTCTTTATGTGCTGCTATTGCGACTCCCGTCTCCCCTTCCCCCACCAATACCCTGCAATCCCGTCTCCTTCAGATCCCACCGTCAGCTCCTGGGTCCTCAGAGGCTCCATCTTCCTCTCACCCCAACCCTCCCCTCTCCATTGACACCCCCAGCCTCCCCCCTCCCCCCTCTGATCCCAGCTCTCAAGATTCCAGCCTTGAGCTCCAGGCCGGGTCTTTATGTGCGCATGTTGTGACTCCCGTCTCCCCTTCCCCCACCACCACTCCGCAGCCCCGTCTTCCTCAGATCCCACCGTCAACTCCTGGGCCCTCGGAGGCTCCATCTTCCTCTCACCCCAACCCTCCCCTCTCCATTGACACCCCCAGCCTTCCCCCTCCCCCCTCTGATTCCAGCTCTCATCCGTGCCGGGTCTTTACCATCCCTTCCGACCTTCAACTGTCGGAGGCAGAACGCTCTGTTCTCAGTAAGGGCCTCACGTTTGTCCCCCTTCGCCCACACCTCAGCGAGTTCCCTGTTCGCCACGATGCGGAACTTTTCTTCCGCCGTCTCCGTCTCCGAGCCTACTTCTTCGGCAAGGACTCTTCCACCCCCACTGATGACCCCTTCTCCCGTCTTCAACCCTCCTCTTCTTCATGGACACCCCGCTCTGGTCTTCTGCCTGCTCTGGATCTCTTTATCGCTAATTGCCGACGGGACATCAACCATCTCGACTTCACCGCACCTTGTCCCCATTCCAACCTCACTCCTTCCGAACGCTCTGCTCTCCACTTCCTCCGCACTAATCCTAACCTTATTATTAAACCCGCCGATAAGGGGGGTGCTGTTGTAGTCTGGTGTACTGACCTCTACCTTGCCGAGGCACAGCGACAACTCACGGATACCTCCTCTTATTTACTCCTCAATCGTGACCCCACTAAGGAGCACCAGGCCATTGTCTCCCACACCATCACCGACTTTATCCGCTCAGGGGATCTCCCATCCACTGCTACCAACCTTATAGTTCCCACACCCCGCACTTCCCGTTTCTACCTCCTACCCAAGATCCACAAGCCTGCCTGTCCTGGCCAACCTATTGTCTCAGCTTGCTCCTGCCCCACCGAACTCATTTCTGCATACCTCGACACGGTTTTATCACCCCTTGTTCAGTCCCTTCCAACCTATGTTCGTGACACTTCTCACGCTCTTAAACTTTTCGATGATTTTAAGTTCCCTGGCCCTCACCGCTTTATTTTCACCATGGATGTCCAGTCCTTATATACTTCCATCTCCCATCAGGAAGGTCTTAAAGCTCTACGCTTCTTTTTGGATTCCACACCTAATCAGTTCCCCTCTACCACCACTCTGCTCCATCTAGCGGAATTAGTCCTTACTCTTAATAATTTCTCCTTTGACTCCTCCCACTTCCTCCAAACTAAAGGTGTAGCTATGGGCACCCGTATGGGTCCAAGCTATGCGTGCCTTTTCGTTGGGTTTGTGGAACAATCTATGTTCCGTGCCTATTCTGGTATCTGTCCCCTACTTTTCCTTCGCTACATCGACGACTGCATTGGCGCTGCTTCCTGCACGCATGCAGGACTCGTTGACTTTATTAACTTTGCCTCCAACTTTCACCCTGCCCTCAAGTTTACCTGGTCCATTTCCGACACTTCCCTCCCCTTTCTAGATCTTTCTGTCTCTGTCTCTGGAGACAGCTTATCCACTGATGTCTACTATAAGCCTACTGACTCTCACAGCTATCTGGACTATTCCTCTTCTCACCCTGTCTCTTGCAAAAACGCCATCCCCTTCTCACAATTCCTCTGTCTCCACCGCATCTGCTCTCAGGATGAGGCTTTTCATTCTAGGACGAGGGAGATGTATTCATTTTTTAAAGAAAGGGGCTTCCCTTCCTCCACTATCAACTCTGCTCTTAAACGCATCTCCCCCATTTCACGTACATCTGCTCTCACTCCATCCTCCCACCACCCCACTAGGAATAGGGTTCCCCTGATCCTCACCTACCACCCCACCAGCCTCCGGGTCCAACATATTATTCTCCGTAACTTCCGCCACCTCCAACGGGATCCCACCACTAAGCACATCTTTCTCTCCCCCCCTCTCTCTGCATTCCGCAGGGATCGCTCCCTACACAACTCCCTTGTCCATTCGTCCCCCCCATCCCTCCCCACTGATCTCCCTCCTGGCACTTATCCGTGTAAGCGGAACAAGTGCTACACATGCCCTTACACTTCCTCCCTTACCACCATTCAGGGCCCCAAACAGTCCTTCCAGGTGAGGCAACACTTCACCTGTGAGTCGACTGGGGTGATATACTGCGTCCGGTGCTCCCGATGTGGCCTTTTATATATTGGCGAGACCCGACGCAGACTGGGAGACCGCTTTGCTGAACATCTACGCTCTGTCCGCCAGAGAAAGCAGGATCTCCCAGTGGCCACACATTTTAATTCCACATCCCATTCCCATTCTGACATGTCTATCCACGGCCTCCTCTACTGTAAAGATGAAGCCACACTCAGGTTGGAGGAACAACACCTTATATTCCGTCTGGGTAGCCTCCAACCTGATGGCATGAACATCGACTTCTCTAACTTCCGCTAGGCCCCACCTCCCCCTCGTACCCCATCTGTTACTTATTTTTATGTACACATTCTTTCTCTCACTCTCCTTTTTCTCCCTCTGTCCCTCTGAATATACCTCTTGCCCATCCTCTGGGTCCCCCCCCCTTGTCTTTCTTCCCGGACCTCCTGTCCCATGATCCTCTCGTATCCCCTTTTGCCAATCACCTGTCCAGCTCTTGGCTCCATCCCTCCCCCTCCTCCTATCATTTTGGATCTCCCCCTCCCCCTCCAACTTTCAAATCCCTTACTCACTCTTCCTTCAGTTAGTCCTGACGAAGGGTCTCGGCCTGAAACGTCGACTGCACCTCTTCCTACAGATGCTGCCTGGCCTGCTGCGTTCACCAGCAACTTTGATGTGTGTTGCTGACATTGCTGTTTGTAGTATTCCGGCATCTGATCAACAGTCAATACTTATTAGTTTGCTTCCTAAGGAAACAGTAGTTCTCTGTGTAAGCTTTAAAATTTTACTTAAATTCTAGTCAATAACCTAGATTAATCACAAATCTGTCATGTGAACATAGTCTTCTATTTTCTTTCCACAGATCACCTACACCTCACTCTTTGCAGACAAACAGTAAACAGAGTTTTTGAAGCTTTGTTCATGTATTTTAAGGGCAAGTCTCACTGATTGATGAAGAAATTGATATTGTACTTGCCTAATCCACATTTTGATTCCACAGATACCGCACCCTGTGTACAAAACAAACTTGACAGACAAAAAAAACTGCCGGAAGTTCTTCAAGAATGTTTCCCTTCTCAGCTTAAACCTATAGTCACAAACACGAGGAAATCTGCAGATGCTGGAATTTCAAGCAACACACATAAAAGTTGCTGCTGAACGCAGCAGGCCAGGCAGCATCTCTAGAACAGCGTCGACTGTACCTCTTCCTCGAGATGCTGCCTGGCCTGCTGCGTTCACCAGCAACTTTTATGTGTGTTGCTTAAACCTATAGTCACTAGTTCTTGATTTGCCATCTCTGGCAATTCACCCTATCGAAGCACCTCATTGTGTTATCCACCCCTATTAGATAACCTCTCAAGTCTCCTATGCTCAAAGGAATAATATCCTAGCCTGGCTAATCTCTCCTTATAACCTGGACTGGAGCAGGATATCCAGCCAACAGACCAAAATCGATAAAGTCTGGTAGCTCCCCTAGAGTTAGCAGCTTGTTGGCGGGTTCCAGAGTCAGACTTCCATGCAGGCAGAAGGAACAAGGTCCAATAATGCCTGGGTTTGCACATCTGTGAGACCAGAATTCGTGACCTAGTGTTTGGGATCCCATCATCAGCAAGTCCAGAGGTCAAGGCCTGGTGCTCACTGACCTGCAGAGGATCAAAGCTGAAGTCTGGAAGTTGAAGCTCATTGGTTGGAGCCCCAGGTCTGAGAATCTCTGCGAGTCTCCTTGAGTTAAAAGGCCCAATGTCTGCATTAACCCATCTGAATTAGGGTCTGTGTCTACCGGTGGCTTGAGGCCAAAGAATATGGATGTCTTGGGGTTAGAGGACCGTGTATGTGATTGGGTGGGGGTGGGGGGGGCTTGTTTTGCTGTTGTTGTGTCTTGTTCTGCTGAGCATTGTGGGCATTCTATTTTGGTGCCAGAATGTGTCGCAATACTTATGGGCTGATCCAGCACATCATTCGTTGTGTTGGTGATTAATGCACACAATGCATTCCACTGCATGCTTTGACATGAATGTGACAAGTAAACTTAAATGCTTCTATACTGAATGAGCTCAAGGCTCCCGTATGGGCCTCCCTAGAATCACCAATGACCTCGCACAGCATCAAACAGTAACAAGCCCATTTTCACCCAACCATTATTTGTCAATTTCCTGCCTCTATCTCACAAAGATAAATATTCATCACAGCATGACAATTCACTGCATCCATTGACACTTGCAAACAGGTCAACAATCAGCTCCCTGCTGTGCACTTTCCTGCAGAAATTTTCTGCCTTCTCTGTTCACTCTGAACTAGCCCTCACTAGCTGAGACTTCATTCTGTGTGCCACCTCTCTCAACAGCAAGTTGCACCATTCCACCTGCACCTGCAACATTTTTACCCAAATCTCAACTTGCTCCAACCTTCATGAAAACCCTTTCTTACAAACGCTCCAATCTCATCCCATGTTTCTCCAGCCCTGAAACTACCCAGCTGTTTATTCTCTCTGACTGCAGACTCCAATTTTATCCACTTCCCATCCGTTTTCTTGCTTCCCATATTCATCTCCCCTGAAATAAAGATTTTCATTTCAACCCAAACTCTACTGGTCAGGATACTTTTGCAGTTACATGTACTTAATTTCTCAAACATATGCCTACTCATTGATGCTCTTGCACTCAGCTAAACCTTTACAATTTCATGTTCTGCTCACTCTTCTTCACTCCTGAGTCAAAGGAATACAGACTCCATTGTGTCGGGCACACAAGTGGTTTGGTCACCTATTGCATCTAACTTGACCAAGTACCAATGATATACATTCTCCTCTCCCAAAACTAACCATTAACCCTGAATAATAAATATTTAGATCCACTACTAGCTATAATCATTCTTCTCATCACCTCCAGCAAGATTGTACTTTGCCATCAAGATTGTGATCATTAATTCAGGTGCTTTCACATGTTCTTAAATAAAACGAGTGCAGAAAAAATTTACAAAGGTGTCAGGACTTGAGAGACTAAGCTATTGGGAGAGGTTGGGCAGTCCAGGATTTTATTCCTTAGAGCACAGGAGACTGAGTGGTGATCCAACAAAGGTGTTTAAATTCATGAGAGGCACAGATAGGGTGAATGCACTCAATCTTTTCCCCCCAGGTAGGGAAATCAAGCATCCTATAATGCTTACATCACTAAGACATTACAGCCTCCATCCCAATTCTGACTTTCAGCCTTACTTCTGCCTTCCTGCTCTGGAAATTCTTGTCCATCTATTCCAGATTTGACTATTATAAATGATTTACCAGCCAGCCACCTATTCTCTCCACTGCCAAAGCTCAGGCCCATTTCCTATTAATAATTCCTGGCCACCCAGCAACCCTGATGTCCTTGATAAAGAAGCCTTTGTTCATAATCAAGTACATCAGTGTGTATATTTGAAGTTCTTGCCCTTGCATTTGAAATAGAATGTCCCATCCTTTACCAAACCTAATGTCCTCTCCACCCCTGTTCTAAATCCTGTTAAAAACTGCACTGTCGGCCTCAAACAAAAAAAAAATACTTTGGTATAGCTTTCTTCTGGACTTTCATCCTTCCTGCTATCAGCTACAAGTCTTCAAATATCTCAACCTCATGCTCTAAGATTCTAGCATTAAACCTTTTCAGTTCAACACCTATGATGGTGGATAAACAGTGACAGGAGACCTGTGTGGGAGAATTTTTAAAAAGTGGGGGGAACTTCCGGTGAGGTACGAAGCAAGATGGCAGCACAGCACTGAGCGCTGACATACAACCCTCCTTTTTCAAGTTCTTCAGGGCTCATAGATGGTCTTAATACAAGGTTGAGTTGGAGAAAGATCTAACTAAAGACATGGCTTCAAAAAAAAAGAACCAAATTCAACCAGGAAACAATATACCATCAGACAACACCAAGCTAGCAATTCATCTGAAGAAATAGCTATGCTAATTAAGCAAACAATGGCAACAGAGATGGAATTGCTGCAAGAAACGGTAGCCCACATGCTAAAGGAGTTACTGGAAAAGGCTCTCGACCCCATACAGAAGCATATGGCAGAGAATGGCAACATTATACGATCGTTAAAGGAGCAAGCAGACATTCACGCTAAAAAATTTAACACTGTCTTCAATAAAATAGACAACATTCAGGTTTGCTTACGCAAGAATGAGGAAGTTACTAACTCCTGTCTTGTGGAGGTGTCTAAGATATGGAAGAAGCTAAACGACTTGGAGGACAGATCCAGGAGAAACAATGTGTGGCTGGTCAACTTACCGACAGGTGCTGAGGGCGACGATCCAAGAGGTTACCTCCAGAAGATGCCACCTAATTGGATTCCAGCGCTCAAGAATTCCCACAGCACTCCATTGGAGATCGATAGAGCACATAGGATCTTTTCCAACAACACCTCAAGACCGCGGACCATGATTTTTAAGCTTCTACAGTACACTGACCTGCAGGCTATCCTGGAGGGTGCGAGGAAAGTCAAACCTACTCTCCCTGATGGCACCCAGCTACAGTTCTTCGCCAACTACAGCCCCAGCACAATGCAGGAACGGCAGGGATACAAGGAGATCCGCGCTAAGCTTCGACAGAAGGGGATCGACTCGTTCCTCATATACCCGGCGATTTTGAAAATGAATATCAAGGGCATGAAGATGTCGTTTAACTCGGCAGAGGAAGCGAAAGAAGCTCTGAATTCGTCAGTGCTGGGAGAAATGGAAGAAGACCCTGGGCAAAGTCCACACGCCCCTCGGGAGGAGATGGAACAGCATTAAGAACTCGGACCAGTCTGTATGCGCAATCTAACAGGCACAGGCAAGTTAACATTCTAGGTGTGAAGTTTTCTGGTTATTCTTTTATTGGAAAGTCATTCGTTGCACCTTTGTATTTAGTTAATTACGGAGCCAATTTGTTTCTGGCTATTGCAGGTCAGAGTTTTAAGGTAATATTCAATATACCCAAAAGTAATACTTCATCAAGAATGAAGCTGAAAAACAGCAGTATGTTCTGACCAACTGTAGAACGGTATGTCTCCAGTAGACTTGTTTACATTTCTGGGCACCAGATAAGATGGTCTATTGAAGCGACAGTTTCCTGCAAGATAGCCGTTGGGATCTTGATTATGTGCTATACTATATTTGAGACGGAAACGGTTTTACTTATATAGGTTAACCGGTTTGGCCAGGTTTCTTTATTCCTGTTTCTTTGATATGATTGTCTATGAGAACTGCTTTACCTTCCTAATTTCTTGGTGCTGGAAGGGGGTGTTGATGTCAGTGTTCAGTGTCTGACATTGCTAAGTGACACTCACAGATGTTACAAAGTAAAGGGTTGAATGGGAGGGAGGGTGGGAAGGGGGTAACTCAGGGCTCCACCACCAACTTACAACAACAGATCCAGGGGAAGATGAGCAACACAGATAAATTAGAAAATCTTACTATTGTATCATTTAATATTAGAGGATTAAACTCTCCCTACAAGTGTTCAAAGGTTTTAGGTTTCTTACACAGAAAGAAAATAGATATTGCGCTGTTACAGGAAACACATCTTAAACCAAATGACATTCCCAGGGTTCAAAACCGTTTTTATAAACCCGTTGTGGTATCAGCTGATGGTATTCGTACGAAAGGAGTTATGATAGTAATGAGACATAATATTAATGTATCAATTGAAA
The DNA here is from genome assembly GCF_030028105.1 of Mobula birostris. Classification (NCBI taxonomy): domain Eukaryota; kingdom Metazoa; phylum Chordata; class Chondrichthyes; order Myliobatiformes; family Myliobatidae; genus Mobula; species Mobula birostris. Next base: position 37,704,279 of record NC_092390.1, read on the forward strand.
GGACGGGTGCCAACAATAAAGAACGTCTAGCTTTTTGCTGCACATCCATTCAGGGTAAAAAAAAAGTTGCATTCATTAGCCTCTATGCCCCAACTATATTTGAGGTTGAATTTTTTTCCCTCAATTATCTCACAATTACTGAAGTTAAGTGACTACCAACTATATGTTGGTTCGGACATGAACGCTTTGGTAAACATTAACCTCGATAAATCTTCCTCAACTATATCAAGCTCTCAAGAATCTGCTTCCAAAGCACTTAACCTTTTTCTAACAGATTTAAATTTAATGGATGTGTGGAGGGTGCATAATCCATCTGCTAAAGACTATACCTTCTTCTCCACAAGACGTAAAACTTTGTCTCGGATAGATTATATCCTTATATCCTCCGGTCTGCTGCCCTTAGTACACTCAATAGAATTTTTGCCCAGACATCTATCTGTTCACAACCCAGTCATATCTACTTTCAATTATGGCAAAATTAAAAATAAGGCTACTAGGTGGAGGTTTAACTCCACCCTTCTAAAAAAACGATGAATTTCTATCACAACTGAGAACAAAACTGACAGAATTTATAAATTTAAATAAAAAGTGTCTCAGATGTGACAGCGATTTGGGCCTCCATCAAGGGTTTCTTACGAAATAACGCTATATGGTTCAGTTCTCACCTACATAAAAGCCGGCTTCAAAAGATTTCCACCTTAGAAGAAGAACGTAAGGTTTTGGAAAATGATCTCAAAAGGATATACACCATAACAAAAGAAAACGAGTTCAAAACAAAACAAGCAGAATTAAATGATTTATTAAGAAGCAAGGCAGAATATATGATCCATATAACCAAACATAAGTGTTACGCAGAAGGTAGCAGACCGAGCCATCTTTTAGCTCTAATGCTCAAACAACAGGAAACTAAAAGGTCTATACCAGCAATTAGATGTGCTAAACGTGGAGTAGTATTTTCAAAAGAGGAAATAAACGAGACATTCAAGAATTACTTTAAAGAATTGTATACAAGTGGCTCAGTTCCTTTTGAGAATGACTTCACAGATTTTTTTAGTGGATTAGTTGTCATTAGAGGACACCAAAACTCTAGACTTTCCTATTACACTGGATGAGCTACTCAAAGCAGTCAAAGCTACAAATAAGGGCCGTACGCCAAGTATAGATGGCATACCTGTGGAACTTTACCTAGCACTTTGGGATATTCTTGGACCAGTATGGTTAGAAACATTAAATTATGCTTTTGGAAACGGCGCTTTCCATAGAGATCTAAACACAGCCTGATCACAGTCATACCTAAGCCCGGGAAGGACCCCTTGGAGTGTGCCAATTACCGTCCAATCTCCTTGATAAATTCTTTTAGAACTCTCCCAAGATATGGCCATTCAAGGTGATCGAACACTTTTTCAGCATCTAGAAATAGCAGGCGGGATTTGATGTGTTGCACTCAGTACGCGTAAGAGCCGGCGACAGAGCCTACCAGCCCCGACTAGGAGTTGAGGGTGCCATTGTCTACCTGCTGAACTGTGTCTACGCCCACCTGGACAAGCCAGCGAGCACTGTGAGGGTCATGTTTTTTGACTTCTCCAGTGTGTTCAACACCATCCGCCCTGCTCTGCAGGGGGAGAAGCTGACAGCGATGCAGGTGGATGCTTCCCTGGTTCATGGATTCTTGATTACCTGACTGGCAGACCACAGTACGTGTGCTTGCAACACTGTGTGTCCAACAGAGTGATCAGCAGCACTGGGGCTCCACAGGGGACTGTCTTGTCTCCCTTTCTCTTCATCATTTACACCTCAGACTTCAACTACTGCACAGAGTCTTGTCATCTCCAGAAGTTTTCTGATGACTCTGCCATAGTTGGATGCATCAGCAAAGGAGATGAGGCTGAGTACAGGGCTACGGTAGGAAACTTTGTCACATGGTGTGAGCAGAATTATCTGCAGCTTAATGTGAAAAAGACTAAGGAGCTAGTGGTAGACCTGAGGAGAGTTAAGGTACCGGTGATCCCTGTTTCCATCCAGGGGGTCAGTGTGGACATGGTGGAGGATTACAAATAACTGGGGATACGAATTGACAATAAACTGGACTGGTCAAAGAACACTGAGGCTGTCTACAAGAAGGGTTAGAGCCGTCTCTATTTCCTGAGGAGACTGAGGTCCTTTAACATCTGCCGGACGATGCTGAGGATGTTCTACGAGTCTGTGGTGGCCAGTGCTATCATGTTTGCTGTTGTGTGCTGGGGCAGCAGGCTGAGAGTAGCAGACACCAACAGAATCAACAAACTCATTCGTAAGGCCAGTGATGTTGTGGGAATGGAACTGGACTCTCTCACGGTGGTGTCTGAAAAGAGGATGCTGTCTAAGTTGCATGCCATCTTGGTCAATGTCTCCCATCCACTACATAATGTACTGGGTGGGCACAGGAGTACATTCAGCCAGAGACTCATTCCACCGAGATGCAACACAGAGCGTCACAGGGTCATTCCTGCCTGTGGCCATCAAACTTTACAACTCCTCCCCTGGAGGGTCAGGCACCCTGAGCCGATAGGCTGGTCCTGGACTTATTTCATAATTTACTGGCATAATTTACATATTACTATTTAACTATTTATGGTTCTATTTCTATTTATTATTTATGGTGCAACTGTAACAAAAACCAGTTTCCCCCGGGATCAATAAAGTATGACTATGACTAAATGCCAACCTCAAGATATTTTCCAAAGTCTTAGCCAGTAGACTTGAGACAGTAGTTGGGAAAATAATTAGCCCAGATCAAACGGGCTTTATCAAGGGGCATCTCGCATCTGATAATATTTGCCGGCTTTTACACGTACTGAGTGCAACACATAAAATCCCGCCTGCCTGTCGCCTGCTATTTCTAGATGCTGAAAAAGTGTTCGATCGCCTTGAATGGCCATATCTTGGGAGAGTTCTAAAAGAATTTATGTCGGCGATAAATTTATCAATATGATTCAAACACTGTATGCTAATCCTTCACCCCGGGTATGTGTGGGAGGAGGTTTCTCAGAGTTATCTGACATAGGACGGGGCACGCGACAAGGGGACTCTTTGTCTCCTTTAATTTTTACTATATCTATTGAACCACTTGCACATTTAATTAGAAACTCTCCTCAGATCTCCCCTATTACAATAGGTACAACATCGCATTCAATATAACTTTACGCGGACAACACGCTAGTTTATATGGCAAATATTCAACAAACTCTCCCCTATGTTTTAAAAACACTGGAGCAATTTGGATTTCTTTCGGGATACAAAGTTAATTTGTTAAAATCAGCACTGATGCTGATTAATACGGATAAAAGTAAGGTGTCTCTTCTTCCCCAGATTAAAGTTACAAATGAAGTCCTCAACTTGGGTATTAAAGTTAATACTTCCCTATCAACTGTGGCTAAAACAAATTACTCTTTAATTCTGAAAAAAATAGAAGAAGATATTAATAGATGGAGACACCTGTTAGCATCAGTCCCAGCACGTATATCGGTCATTAAAATGAACATCTTACCCCGCATTAATTTTATCAGCTCAATGATCCCACTTGCACCTCCAGCAGGATAATGGCAAAAACTGGACTCCTTACTACGATACTATGTTTGGATGGTAAAAGACCCAATATAAAATGGTCAACTCTACAATTCAAAAAGCCAAATGGGGGATTGGCATGTCCAAATTTTAAATTGTATCACTGGACATTTGTATTAAAAAGTCTTAGCTATTGGATGGAGGAGGATAAAGTTTCATCCTGGAAAAATATAGAACAAGAGCTAATAGCACCAATAAGGTTGAAGGACTTTCTCCTTAAAGGTATGTCTACCAAAAAATCTGATTTGTATTATGGTCCAATTTTAACCCATATACTACAAGTGTTTAGAGCAGCAGAAAAATTCCTAAAATTTAAAAGCGTATGGTGCAAATTATCTCCATTATGGAACAATAATCGTTTTCTATCGGGGGGGGGGACCATTCATTAACAGAACTTGGGAGGATAAAGGTATTACTACTCTTCAAGATATTAATGGGGCAAGTACTATCCTTAGCTTTCAAGAACTGATATCTCGATATAATATTGATAAACATTCTCTTTTCTTCTACTTTCGAGTAAGATCAGCTTGTAAAGCCTACAGCATTCCCTGGGGGTCAGATTTAACAGACCATCCCATTTTAAGTTGGATACAGAGTGCTCCAGGACAGATAGTGTCATATATCTATGATAAATTAAACTTCCAGAATTGTATGCCCACATTGGGAATGAAAGCTTGGGATAGGGACATATCTGAATTGGGACAAGACTTAGATTGGGATGCGATTTGGGATAATGCTGCCGATGCTTCGAAAAACCCAAATCATCGGTATATACACTTGAAATTTTGTCATATAGCATATTTAACACCAAGAATTAGACATCAAATGGGACTGGTTCCTGACCCTTATTGCTCATTTTGCCCCCATGGAGCCATTGGCTCTTTTATACATGCTGTATGGGAATGTCCAGGGGATTTTGATTTGTGGGAGAAGGTTATCAGTACTCTTACAGAACTAACAGGGGTACAATTACCAATGGACCCCGCTGTACATCTTCTAAATGATGACTCCCACCTTTCCCTTATGGAAAAAACACGCAAAATCTGGCTGGCAGGCCTGACTGCCGCTAAGAAGATTGTAGTCCAGCATTGGAAACCTCCTCATGATATTTCAAATACTCACTGGCTTCAGAGCTTTTTAGATATTTCTTACCTGGAACTTTCATCAGCAAGAGTAAATGATGCACGACCAAACACAATCATAATGTGGATAAATTTGATATCGAACTTAAAAGATCTTTTGTTAAAATAGGAATGCTTTGTCTGTGTATGTACTACCATTCAGTTGATTGGTGGAGGGGAGAGGGCTGGGGAGAAAGAGGGGTGCAGGGGGGATGGTGATGAAGGTTGGGGGGTGGCTGGGTTAAACAGTCAAAATGTAACTGGCAACTGGTTGTATTGAATGTAATTTGTTGGTGTTGTAATAAAAAATTAATTATTAAAAAAAGTGGAAAAGCCTGTAATAATTCTACATAAAATACATCTTATATAGTTTGGCTAATTACTCAATCATTCAAAACTATCATATAAATACACATACACTGGAAAAAGTGTTTTCTGTAATGATAACAACATTTTCCATTTGTCATCTTGATAAACTGGCTTGAAACATTTTAAAGAATTTCTACAAAAAAAAACCCAGGACATGGGGCAGAAAGAACCAGACTAGTGAGTCTGCTCTTCCATTTGATCATTTTCCCTCTGAACCCCATTCTCCTGTCCTCCCCCGGTAACCTTTGACACCCTTGTTATAGCTGTCTGTGGCAATGAAATTCCATTGATTCACTTCGCTCTGACTAAAGAATTTCCACCTTATCTCTGTTCTAAAGGGATATCCTACCATCCTGAGCCTGTTCCCTCTGGTCCTACGCTCTCACACTACTACTGGAAACATCCTCTCCATATCCACTCTGTCCAGACCTTTCGATATTCTATAGGTTTCAATGAGACCCCACCCCCAAACTCACTCCCCCACTCTCATCTTCTCAACTCCAGTGAATATAGGCCGAGAGCCATCAAAAGCTCTTCATACATTAACCCTTTCGTTCCTAGAATAACTCTCATAAACCTCCTCTGGTCTCTCTCCAATGCCAGTGCATCCTTTGTTAGATATAGGGCTCAAAACTGCTCACAATATTCCAAATGTGGTCTAACCAATGCCTTCTAAGGTCTCAGCATTGCATCCTTGCTCAGACATTCTAGTCCTCTCCCATTCAATTAAAACATTGCTTTTGCCTTCTTTACTACCATCTCAATCTGCAAGTTAACCTTTAGGGAATCCAGCAGTGGGGCTCCCAAGTCCCTCTGTACCTCCGGTTTCTGAATTCACTCTCCATTTAATAATCTATGCCTTAATTCTTTCTACCAAAGTGCATGACCATACACTTCCAGCCCAGTATTCCACCTGCCACTTCTTTGCCCATTCTCCTAATATGTCCAAGTCCTTCTGCACACTCTGTTTCCTCAACACTATCTGCCCCTCCACCTATCTTTGTGTCATCCACAAACTTCACCGCAAAAGGCATTAATTCAGAAAACTTGCGGAAAGGCATCAATTCCACGTTTCCACATTTCCACAAACAGCAAATTATAAAAGACTACGTATTGAAAACTGTTGGCTAACATTCTGTGCCTCCAGTGTTGTTACCCTCGAAGTATTTGTTAACCACAAAGAACATCTTGATGAAAGGAATACACACATTTCCTTACGGGAAAGTAACCTAATCACCCAAATCTCATGACTCAGCCATCGAGCACTCCGCCTAGTCATTGTAAAAATATATAAGTTAGCTTCCTGGAAATAAACATGTTATTTAACTAATAAGTTTAACTCCGCACCAGACAAGTAAAGTATATTTAAAAAGTTTTGTTTTAAAGTCTGTGGAAGTGGGGACAAGAGAAGTCCTTGAATACACTACCTGGCGGATCACTGGAGTTATCCTCCTCAGATGAGTGCCCGACTCTCTGAGAGTGACAGCAAACAGCAAATTTCAAGCGTTTGCTGACTGCTATCCGATGCCCTGTCTCCGGGACCTCGTTGAACTCGGTGTTGGCTGCCGCACCTCCGTTGGGCTTTTCCATCAGATCCTCAGTCACACGCGGCTCAGCCCCGAGAGCCACAACCACAAAGTCCTGCTCCGGGTCGCAGTAAGCGCTCATTTTGAACCCTGCTCCTCATTCCCTGCTCAATATCGTTACTGAGCTCGGGCAAGAGTTACGTTCAAGGGCGGTGCTTACGAACAAAATGGCTTCTGATTGCATGGTGACCCTGAAGGCTGTAAACGGAAATTCACCAGCTGGTGCTTCAGAAGCTCCTAAAGTGAAACAATAGGACAGACTTTCGGGCTCGCACACCGCAATGTGCCCAGTTTCTTTCACCCTCATGTTGACTATTTTATGGGGCTGTTGACTGTAACTTGATATAGTAATAGCGTATCATTTGACTGAGTTATTTTTGCAACTGTAAACCACGCGTAGATGAAAACCACGAGTTTTTGCATAGATAACAGATCAGCTCGCGTGTTTTGTGCACTTTGTTCTTTATGCAACAACCTGTAATATTTTACAAGGTTTATTTTCTGCAATAAAAGCGATTGCTTTTACCTTTTTTAATAACCTTGGGCAGGTAAGACCTGAAGTTTAACACTTCAGAAATGGTTAAGATGTGTGTGCTACGACCAACAGCGAGAAAATAGGGAAGGCTTATTTCAGGGGACTTTAGCATAGCCTGAAAGAAGTGATTGAGCTGAACTCAATAGATTCTACAGATGCTAGAAATCTTGGGTAACGTAGGCAAAGATGTTGGAGGAATTCAGCAAGTCAGGCAGCACCTATGCAGGGGAATAAACAGTCAGCATTTTCTGCCAAGAGTTCATCAGGACTGGAGTGGAAGGGGGCAGAAGCCTGAATTTGGTGCCGGAATGTATGGCGATATTTGCGGGCGGCCCCAGCACACCCAATAGTGTGTTAGTTATTAATGCAAACAACACATTTCACTGCATGTTTGCATGCACTTGTGACAAGTCAACGTGATTCTTGAATAAACAGGCAGGAAAGGGAAAGGAGAGTTGAACTCAATGGGAAATGGCAACAATTGGATGTGATTATTGGACATTATAACTGCGCCTTCAGCATCCAAATGAAAGCAATGACGGGGAAACTTGGGCGAATTGCATAGGCACTATGCTGGAGGAATTCAGTGGATCAAACAGCATTGGTCAAGGAAGAGAATTGTTGAAGGTTTTGAGTTGAAACCCTGCAACAGGACACATTTGACCCAAAATGGTGACAGTTCTCCCCGTCCCTCAAATAATGCTGCTTGCGTCCCTCCAGCAGATTGACTACTGCTCTGGATTCCTGTATCCGCAGTCTCCTTTGTCTGCACTAGAGCCCTATGTTGAAGGCAGCTGTACAGACCATGAAGGAAATGGGAAAAGGTTCAGAGGTTTTGGGTGAGAGTGGCAACTTGAGGGGAAACTTTTTTAGCCCGGAGGGTGGAAATGAGCTGCCAGAGGAAATGGTTGAGGCAGCTCATTATATATACTTTTAGAAAACACTTCGTCAGGTATTGGGAAAGGAAAGGTTTAGAGCAGGGGTTCCCAATCCTTTTAATGCCATGGACCTCTGCATTAACCGAGGGGGCCGTTGGCCCCAATTTGGAAAGCTAGCTTAGAGAGATATGAGCCAAACAGAGTCAAATGAGATGATCTCATACAGGGAATTTTGGTCGGCATGAACCAATTGGGCCAAAAGACCAGTTTCCATGTAGTATTATTATTTCTCCTCTTGAATTGACTCCCCCATTGAATAAGAATTCAATTCCACTTTCTGAACTGTTTCCACAATTATTGCCTTCAAGATCTGTCTATTTCAATCCATTCAATGACTCAACCTCTGCTGCTCTTAGAGTAGAAAATTTCAGATTCACTAAATTCCACTTTTCTGTCTTAAATGAGTGGCTCCTTATTCTAAAAGTATGCCCCCTTTTCTAGATTCGCCCAGAAAGTGAAACATCTCAGCATCTGTGTTTTCAAGCTCTCTCAGAATCTTACAATTGTTCAACCAATCATATTTCATTGTTTGAAACTCCAATCAGCCCCAATCTGCTCAACCTTTTTATTAATTTCAAAAATAGACTTAAGTTTCTTTAGAATAGACCCTCCCCCTTTAGAGTATTGTGGACCCAATCAGAGATGTCCCTGATCCTGGCACCTGGGAGGCAACATACCATCTGGGTGTCTCTATCGCGTCCACAGAATCTCATGTCTACACCTCTAACTATGAAATCTTCAGTCATTACTGCAATTCTCTTCTCCCCTCTTGCCTTCTGTGGTACAGCACCAGTCTCAGAATCCCCCTCCCCCCTCAGTTGTTCATACCGCTCAATACTATCCAAAATGGTATACTTATTATTGAGTGGAACAGCCACAGGACTATTCTACACTGTGTGTCTATTCCCTTTCCCTCTCCTGACAATCACCCATTTTCCTGCCTCCTGCAACTTAGGAGTGACTATCTCCTTGTAACTCCTATCTATCACCTCCTCAGTTTCCCATATGATCTGAAGGTCATCGAGCTGTGATCTTCTTTGGTAAGTATCCATTATTTTCCTACCATTAAGTGTAGGCTGCCTGAACTCTAATTCCTTAGATATGTTCCTTAAATATAGATACTATGGCAGTTATTCCCTCAACTTCAACACTTTTCCCCCTATTAAGTTGATAAAAATATGCAGTAATGTTTTTGCTTTCTTTTCCCAAGATTCTGTTAAAATGCATAGATGAAATGGATCCAGACCAAGGGTTTTAGCCTCTGGGCTTGATTAGTTTATTTAATCTAAACTCCTTAGCAACTTTGAATCATTGCTGTTTTTTCAATGTTTTCCTGCTTTTATTTCTCAATTCTGCTTTATTACTCATCACTAGGTCCAAGAGCTAGACCTCCCTTGATGGACTTTTTACATATTAGATGAGAAAGGGAGGGGGAGGAGGGGAACGTCGACTCAGACCATGAGAGGCCAGCATCGGGCATTTTCATGCCTTACAAGGCGCAGATTGGAAGTCTGTGTGGGGTGGCACTCCTTGCACAGACTAGAGCAATGTGTGATTAAGTGCCTTGCTTAAGGGCACAAACACGCTGCCACAGCTGAGGCTCGAACTAGCGACCTTGAGGTAACTAGACGAACGCCTTAACCACTTGGCCACATGCCCAACACAATGAGAAAGCTGTCCTGTATATATTGTAGAAACTCCATTCCTTTATCACCTTTACCTATCTCATTCATCCAATTAACGTTTGGGTAGTTGAACTCTCCCAACGTTATTCATCAATGTTTTGTTTTTCATCCCTTTCCTTAATCTCAATGTACAAGAAGTGGAAAGAGTGAGCAATTTCAAGTTCCTGGATGTCAATATCTCTGAGGGTCTAACCTGGGTCCAACGTATCGATGCAGCTACAAAGAAGACACAACGGCAGCTACTTTTCATTCAGACTTTGTGGAGATTTGGTATGTCACCTAAAACACTCACAAATTCCTACAAATGTACTGTGGAGAGCATTCTAACAGGCTGCCTGGGTGGGGGGGGGGGGTGGGGGGGGCTACTGCACAGGATCAAAATAAGCTGCAGAGAGCCATAAACTTAGTCAGCTCTATCATGGATACTAGTCTCCATAGTATCCAGGGCGTCCTCAAGGAGCGATGCCTCAAAAAGGCAGCTTCCATCATTATGGACTCCCATCACCCAGGTCAGGCCTTGTTCTTACTGCTACCGTTAGGGAGGAGGTACAGAAGCCTGAAGGTGCACACCCAATGATTCAGGAACAGCTTCTTCCCCTCTGCATTCCGATTTCTGAATGGACATTGAACCCATGAACACCACCTCATTACTTTTTTACTTCTATTTTTGCACTACTTATGTAATTTATATATATATATAAAATTGTACTGATGCCAGAAAGACAACCAATTTCACAATGTATGCCAGTGATATTAAACCTGACTCTAATTCTGATATTTTTATATAGCCTCCATTGCATATAAATTATTGGTTTATCCATTATTATTTTTATCTCTGTCCATGTAGTGCTTTCAGTATATATACTGATGTTGGGGATGTTGGCTTGGGGAAAACACTGACTTTCATTTGGTTCTCTGTCAAAACATTTGGAGAATTTTGTTAGGACAGAGTTGAGAGCTCATCCCCAGTGCTGTGAGGTGTTTGCAATAGATTAACTTTGCCCCAGAAGAATACAGGGAAGCAGGGATTAAAACTGCACAGTTAAAACAGCCGGTGTAGAATGGGATGAATTCATGAGGGCAAACAGATTTGAGAAGAATTCTACATAATCATTGATTCAGAGAAACAAACGACTTTGTGAGATCAAGTGTTTGAGTTGCTCCAAGCAGCTTTTATGGAATTGTCAAGCAGTGAAAATTATTGGCCTAGACGGATGGAATCCACGCTGTGATTTATGGAATTGCTCTGTGACCACCAGGAGAAGCTATTAAAGAACAGTTTTCCTGTGACAGCAAAGAGGGAGTTCCGTAGTTACTGCAGTCAGATTTGTCTTCATTTTGAAGCTCGTGATGACTGCAGCACCTCTGAGCTCTCCTGGCACTTACTACGTTTCTCAAAAGTGGAAGACAAAATTAAGAATTTGTGTCAGAATTCCCTATCCAATAAGTTCTATAATTTCAACAAGGTACCATATACCCCATGATTTTGTTTTTAGTATACATAGCCTTTTCAACATCTTGGTGGGCTCTGGTAGCAGTGAGACTGGACTTATTGTGTCAAGTCCTACATCACAGCTACCAGAGCCCACCAACTATTCCAAAAGTTTGCAGAGGAGGCCTGAGGTATGAAAATTATTGGAGGACTGGAATTGCTGTACAAGGCTGCAGGTGCTGGAGAGTATGGACACCAGAACTCTGAGTCGAACAGAGAGTGAAAGCAAGAGCAGTGGATAGAGGATGGGAGTACAGAGTGGGATTGGATTGAATAGTGTGGAGGGCATGGAATAGTTAGAAGGAGGAGGAAGAGAACAGAACAAGGGAGGGAAGAAATTGGAAAAGGGAAGGAATAAAGCAAAGAGCTGGGAAGGAATATGGATATGAGAGAGTGAAGGGGGAGACAAAATGAGAGTGTGCTTGAGACTGAAAAAGGAAGGGAGAAGGTTAAGGAAAGAGGGAAGTCTTTATTAACATAATACCCCAAATATGTCTGCTGTTCCCTTGCCTGCTGAAAGTTTGCAGAGATGGCAGATTATATGTTGCCATTTTGGAAGTAAATTGTCCCCACTGGGCAAGCACATATCTAAAAGGAGGAGCTCCCACTGTTGCCAGTTAGAGATTAATTGCTTAATGCAGCCATAATTCTACAACAGATTTTATGTTGCAAATCGGTTCAGTTGAAAAAGCTGACAAGAGTAGGTGCAGCAGCTGTTCAGTTGCTGTCATAGATGGTTTGTGCAGCACTGTGAGGCAGCGGTCAGCATAATGCTATTACCGTGCCAGTAACCTGGGTTCAGTTCTGCGGTTGTCTATAAGGAGCTTGTGTGCTCTTCCTGTGACCGTGTGCGTTTCCTCCAGGTGCTCCGATTTTTTCCACGTTCCAAGGACGTGGATTAAAAGGTTTATTAGTCACATGGATTAGAAGGTTTTTTAGTCACATCGGTTAGAAGGTTTATTAGTCACTTGGGTTAGAAGGTTTATTAGTCACATGGGTGTAATTGGGCAGTGGGGCTCATTGGGTCAAGGGGCCTGTCACCATGCTGCGTCTCCAAAAGAATTTGACAAAATCTTGATTTAGTTGGCGTCCCCACTGGATCAGTGTAAAGAGTGGAGTGCATATTAACCGAAGTAAAATGTCTGAGAGAAATGTAGAGTGCTCTTAGTTCAAAGTAAGTTTATTATCAAAGTGCGTACACATCAGCATGTACAACTCTAAGATTCATTTTCATGCTCAATAAATCCATAATAGAATAAAAACACTAATAAAATCAATGAAGGACCGCACCAACTTGGACATTCAACCCGTGTGCAAAAGACAACAAAATTGTGCAGATACAAAAAGAAAGAAATAATATTGAGCAATAAATATCGAGAACATGAGATGAAGAGTTCTTGAAAATGAGTTCAGAGGTTGTGGGAACAGTTCAATGATGGGACAAGTGAAGTTGACAAGCGCCTGATGGTTAAGGGGTAATAACTCTTCCTGAACTTTGTAGTGCGAGTCCTGAGGCTCCTGTACCACCTTCTTGATGGAGAAGAGAGCATGGCCAGGGTGGTGGGGACCCTGGTGACAGATGCTGCTTTCCTGCGACGGCACTTCATGTAGACGTAGCTACAGTCATATCCAGCGAAGGCTCTGGGAAGCAATGCTGCCTGAACTTCAGTGAGCAGTGAGGAATGGTGTGTCGGATGTCCCCACCAAAATCTATCACCTGCTAGCACTACAGCTTCAGAGAAGGAATATGTGACTGATTTGCCAGTAGGTGTGAAGCTCACCACAGCATTGTGTCTGGATCATCCCAGAGTTGACCTGGAGATATCTTACAATGACTTTCAGCCTTCTGTTGCTCATGGAAAGTTAATCTATCTGAAGATACCTAACTAAATTTCATTTTCTTTTGTCAGCTAGAGGGAGCACAATCTATATGCTTCCCAGGGTAAGTGTCCCATTGGCTGCATGGGCGTTACTTTGCAGGTGCTGCATGCCAGTTCTGCCATAAGCCAGAGCAACAGTTCCGGAAGATTCACAATATGCTGCCTTGTGATTCATGTTCTTGAGTAACACAAGCAAAGTTCTGAGGAAACTCAGCAGGCCAGGCAGCATCTATGGAGGAGAATAAACAGTCATTGGGGCACCTCAGCCTGAAATGTTGATGGTTGCTGCCTGACCTGCTGAGATCCTCCAGCACTTTGTGTGTGTGTGTGTGTGTGTGTGTGTGTGTTACTCCGGATTTCCAGCATCTGCAGAATCTCCTGTATTTATGATTTATGATTCATTTTCTTGCGGGCGTTCACAGTAAAACAACCAAATACAATAGAATCACTGAAAACAAGGCCCCCCCACCCCCCCATCACCAGCTGGCGTGTAATCATTCGCGGATCACTGCTGAGTCTCCTGTCAGAAGCACATTCTGCAGGGATCGGTTATGCCAGCGGCGGCTGAGCCATCACAGCAATCAGAAGAGCGGCTACTGAGTGAAAGTGGCTACACGCCGAAGCAGTAGCTGTGACCCTGAAGCTCACGTGCGGCAATCTTACGGCAAAGCCCGGCGTGGGGACTGCCTCACCGATCCGGAGACGTGGGTTCACACCCAACCTCTGACGCTGTCCGTGTAGAATTCAGACGTCCTCCCCGTGACTGCGTGGATTTCCACTGGTTTCCTCCCAGAAGCCAAAGGTGAGAGTTGGCAGGGTAATTGACCACTATGAATTGCCTCCAGAGCGTAGGTGGTGAGTGGTAGAATTAATGCAAATGTGAGTGGAAGAGGTTACTGAGAATCTTTGTGGGGGAAATTTCTTCTGCACCTGTGCCCACCTCTCTCTCAGGAGAGAGCAGCACTTGCTACCCGATCGATGGCACACAAGGATAAGGAAGAGGAGCGTGAAGAAAAAGAGGAAGAGGAGAGGATGAGGCAATGAGACAGTCACAGCACCTTCTAAGTGTTACCAGTTCCCCATGTGGCTCTGGTTCTGTTGATAATGCCTGTTGGGTTTCAAGGCAAAAGCCAAAGCCTCTGCAAAGTAGACTTTCCAAAGTAAATGAAACCATATGAAATTCTGACTAAAAGTTCACCAGTTACTCCATGCATTGCTTTTGCGTCTCTAGAATAGGCCCGGGCCTGGTAGCATTCCAGTTAGCGCGACACTTTACAGCAGCCAGCTGTAAGATCGGGGTTCGATTCCCACCACTGTCAGTAAGGAGTTTGTACGCTCTCTCTGTGACAGCGTCGGTTTTCTCCAGGTGCCTTGTCTTACACCTCCCACATTACAAAGATGTACGGTTAGGGTTAATGAGTCGTGGGCATGCTGTTTTGGCACTGGAAGCATGGCAACTCTTGCGGGCTGCCCAGCAAAGTCTTTATTGGTTTGATTTGACACAAAATGACAGATTTCACTGTACCTTTTTGATGGACATATGACAAATAAAGCTAAGCTCTTTCTGCCTCCCTTTGCCCGTCATCGTTGACTAATATCTATTGGCATTGTCACATGTACCAGGATACAGTGAAAAGCTTTTGGGTCCGTGCCATCCAGACAGACCTTGCATAACTACATTGAGGTACTAAATAGGAAAACAGATTGCAGCTAGAAGGGAAGTTGAAAGCCAGTAAAAAAGTATACGGGCTATGACGAGATAGAATGAGATATCAAGATCTCACCCTGAGCACGTGAGAGGTCCATTCAAGAGTCTGATAACAGTGGGATAGAAGCTGTACATGAGTCTGGTGACAGAGAGCTGCTGACTACAGCTGACTTTGGGTAATGAAGGCTTGATGCCAACATTCACTATCTTGCAAGGGTGGCAACAATCTGAGCTGCTGGCAAGGCCATTGGCAGAGTGGTTAGGTGGAAGGGAGGGGATGAGGGGTGAAATGCTCTTTCTCTGCATGAAAACTGCAAGATCATTTCCCATTCGGCCACAATTGCTCATTCCTGAGAGTACGCACGATTCCTGGTATTCTGTTAAAGGATGGCCTGCTGTCAGCTGTGACTTCACACAATTCTTCTCGCATTACGAAAGACAGTGGATGCGTGATGCCAGCAATCTGGGCTTGTATGGCAATAAGCTGGCTTCACACGGCAGGAATCCAGGCATTCACTGCCCAATACAGACTTTTGAAAGCTGATCTTTTGTTGCAATTATAGCAGAGACACTGATCACTGCAACCTTGAGTTCAGGTTCAACTCACCACAGGAAAGGTTGGGATCCCAGCTCTCTGCGAAACACTGTACCATGTTGCCGTTAGCCTTTGTCTCACTCGTGATATTGATTACAAACTTCCTAGGGGAGGAGTGCTTTCTAATGTATAGATATTTCAGCATATGGTATCTTCCTTCTCTAGCCTGGCCCATCAAAGTCCTTACTTAATTTCTGTGCAGGAGAACACAGGTATGACCTTCTCGTCCTGCATTTTGATGTCCTTCTTGCCCAAAATGCTGACTAGCATATAAAAAGCCACTACCAGTAATTTTCCCTACAAGTTCAACATTGCACTGACTTGAAAACATATCTCCATTTGCTCATCAGAACTGTATCAAAGCACTAAAATTCCGTCTTGACTTTCACCATGGTTTAAGGACAGCAATTTACACTTTCTCAAAGGCAACAAGTCCTGGGAATGAATAGGAAGAAAACAGCCTTTGTCCCACCGTTGTAAAATTGTATTTGTCCAAATCTGACTGGAAGAAGCCTTTATTATTTTAAAAAAATTGGTCAAACTGCAGTGTCTTGTAAAAGTATTCAGACCCTAACCCTTTGTTCACATTGTTGAACACTACAACAAGGGACTTTGATCAATTTAACTGAAAACTTTTATTTGCAAATCACATGCACCTTTTTTTCCACAGTCACAGCCCCAAAAAACAGGGAAAATTGTAAAGCATGAAACAATAAAAATTCAAAAACTGAAATGTCAGGAGTTCAAAAGTATTCATCCCTCTTTATTCAGTATCTAGTTGAACCACCTTTCATAGCCAATAACAACCAGTAGTCTTTTTGGATAAAACTCTATTAGCATTGCACAGCGTGATGGAGCAAGAGTTGCACATTCCTCCTTGCAAAGTTGCTCAAGTTGTGCCAGGTTAGTTGGGGAGTGGCAGTGGACAGCAAACTTCACGTCTTGTCAGAGATGCTTAATCGTGTTAGGGTCAGGACTCTAACTGGGCCACTCAATGACATCAATTTTCTTCATTTGAACCCACTCCATGGTTGCTCTGGCAGCGTGCTTTTGCTCATTGTTGTGCTGAAAATTTAGACTTTCTGGCAGAGGCTAGTGGGCTTTCATCCAGGGTCTCTCTGTATTTACCCTGACCAGATTTCCAATCCCTGCTGATGAAAAGCATCCCCATAGCATGGTGCTACTTGCACAATATTTAACAGTAGGGATGGCGTTCCCCAGCTGATGCGCAGTATTAGATTCAAACCACAGCATAAGATCATGAGATATGGGCCATTTGGCCCATCAGGTCTGCTCTGCCATTTCATCATGGCTGATCCTGTTTTCCTCTGAGCTCCAATCTCCTGCCTTCTCCCCAAATCCCTTCAGGCTCTGACTAATCAGAAATCTATCTACCTCTGGCTTAAACATACATAAAGTCTTGGTCTCCGCAGCTGGCTGTGGCAAAG
Source organism: Mobula birostris (assembly GCF_030028105.1). Classification (NCBI taxonomy): domain Eukaryota; kingdom Metazoa; phylum Chordata; class Chondrichthyes; order Myliobatiformes; family Myliobatidae; genus Mobula; species Mobula birostris. The sequence continues at coordinate 37,721,239 of NC_092390.1, forward strand.
AATTCCCACAGATTCACCACTCCCTGGCTAAAGAAATTCCTCTTCATCTCCATTCTAGGAGGATGCCCCTCTATTGTGAGGCTGTGGTCTCTGGTCTTAGACCCTAATAAACATTCTCTCCACATCCATTCTACTAAGGCCTTTCACCATTCATAAGGTTCAATAAGGTCACCCCTTATTCTTCTGAATTCTAGCAAATACAGGCCCAGAGCCATCAAACATTCTTCATATGACAAGACAGTCAATCCTGGAATCATTTTTGTGAACCTCTTTTTGAACACTCTACAGTTTCAGCACATCCTTTCTAAGATAAAGGGCCCAAAACTGCTCACAATACTCCAAGTGAGGCCTCAACAATGCTTGATAAAGTCTCATTATTACATCCTTGCTTTTATATTCTAGTCTTCTTGAATTGAATGCCAACGTTGAATTTGCCTTCCACACTACAGACTCAACCTGCAAATTAACCTTAAGGGAATCTTGTACAGGGTTTCTCAAGACCCATTGCACCTCAGTTTTTCATATTTTCTCTCCAGTTAGAATGTAGTCAACCCTTTCACTTCTTCTACTAAAGTGCAAAGCCATACACTTCTCAACACTGTATTCCATCTGCTACCTTTTTGCCCATTCTCCTAATCTGTCTAAGTCCTTCTGCAGCCTCTCTACTTCCTCAAAACTGCCTGCCCATCCATCTATCTTCATATTGTCTGCAAACTTTACAACAAAGCCATCAATTCCATCATCCAAATCATTAACATATAACTTAAACAGAATTGGTCCCAACACAGACCCCTAAGGAGCACCACTGGTCACTGGCAGCCAACCACAAAAAGCTCCCTTCATTCCCACTCTTTGCCTCCTGTCTATCAGCCACTGCTTTATTCATGCTCGAATCTTCCCTGTAATACCATGGGCTTGTAACTTGTTAAGCAGCCTCATGTGTGACACCTTGTCAAAAGGCTTTTGAAAATCTAAGTACACAACATCAACCATTTCTCCTTTGTCTATCCTGCTTGTTATTTCTTCAAAGAATTCCAACAGATGTGTCAGGCAAGATTTTCGCTGGAGGAAACCATACAGACTATGGCCTGTTTTATCATGTGCCTCCAAGTACCCTGAGACTTCATCCTTAATAATGACTCCAACATCTTCCCAACCACTGAGGTCAGACTAACTGGCCTATAGTTTCCTTTCTTCTGCCTCTCTCCCTTCTTGGAGTGATATTTGCAATTTTTCTGTCTTCTGGAACCATTCAGAATCTAGTGATTCTTGTGAGATCATTCTAATGCCTCCATAATCTCTTCAGCCACCTCTTTCAGAACCCTGGGGTGTACATCATCTAGCCCAGGTGACTTATCTACCTTCAGACCTTTCGGTTTCACAAGAACCTTCTCATGGTAACTTCACATACTTCATGACAACTGACATCTGGAACTTCCACCATGCTGCTAGAAGACTGATGCAAAATACTTTTTCAGTTCATCCGCCATTTCCTTGTCCCCATTACTACCTCTCCAGCATTGTTTTCCAGCAGTCCAATATCCACTCTCACCTCTTATGTATACTTTATGTATCTGAAGAAACCTTTGGTATCCTCTTTAATATTATTGGCTAGTTTACTTTCATATTCCACCTTTACCTTCTTAATGAGATTTTCATTGCCTCCTGTTGGTTTTTAAAAGCTTACCAATCCTCTAACTTCCCACTAATTCTTGCTCTATTATATGCCCTCTCTTTGGCTTTTATGTTGGCCTTGACTTCTCTTGTTAATCATGGTTGTGTCATCTTGCCTTTAGACTACTTTTTCCTCATTGGGATGAATATATCCTGTGCCTTCTGAATTGCTTCCAGAGATCCCAGCCATTGCTGCTCTGCCACCATCCCTGCTAGTGGTCTATTCCAGTCAATTCTGGCCAACTCCTCTCTCACACCTCTGTAATTCCCTTTTCTCCACTGTAATACTGATGTGTTTGACCTTAGCTTCTCCTTCTCAAATTTCACCCAATCCAGAATAGCTGAAGCTCTAGTGGGCTCAATCATGAGCTGCTTTAAAAAGCCCTCTCGTGAGTGCTCTAAAAAATCCCCTCTTGGAATTCAGCACCAACCCATTTTTCCCAATCTACCTGCATATTGAAATCCCCCACGACTATTGTAACATTGCCCTCTTGGCATGCATTTTCTATCTCCCATTGTAATATGTAGACCACATCCTTACTACTGTTTAGGGTCTGTACACAACTCACATCAGGGTCTTTTTACCCTTGTAGTTCCTTAGCTCTATCCACAATGACTCAACACCTTCTCACCCTATGTTACCTCTTTCTGATCTTTCGATCTCAATTTTTACCAACAGAGCAACGCCATCCCCTCTGCCTTCCTGCCTATCCTTTCGATACCAAGTGTATTCTTGAAGCACCCAACAATAATCCTCCTTCAGCCATGATTCAGTGATGCCTACAATTTCATACATGCCAATCTGCAACTGTGTTTCAAGTTCATCTACCTTATTCCATATACTGCGCACATTCAGATACAACACCTTCAATCCTGTGTTCACCCCCTTTTTGTTTCCATCCGCCTTTTATGTTGCAGTTCATCCTGGTGACTGCAATTTTGCCCTGTCAACAACTTCTCCTCGCTACACATTGCCTCTGTTTGTAAACCAGCTGTCTCATCTCATCTTCAACACTATCATCCACATTTCCTACGATACTTCTTGCATTGAAATATGTGCAGCTCAGGATACTGGTCGCACCATGCTCGACCTTTTGATTCCTAACTTTGTCTGAGGTCTTACTAGCATCTGCCTCCATAACCTCTCCACTAACTGTTCTGGCACTCCGGTTCCCATCCCCTGCATCTCTAGTTTAAACCCCACTGTGCAGCATTAACAAACCTTCCCACTAAGATATTAGTCCCCCACCACTTCAGTCCCTTCTGTACAGGTCCCACCTTCCCTGGGAGAGAGCCCAATGATCCAAACATCTCATGCCCTCACTCCTACACCTTTGCCATGTATTAAACTGTATAATCTTCCTAGTTCTGGCCTCACAAGCATGTGGCACATGTAGCAATCCTGACATCACAGCACTGGAGGTCCTGCCCGTTAACTTGGCACCTAATTCCCTGAACTCCTTATGCAGAACCTCATCACTTGTCCTACCCATGTCATTGGTACCTGCATGGACCATGGCTTATGGCTGTTCACAATCATAAGAATGCTGAGGACTCAATCGAAGATATCCTGTACCTTGGCACCCAGGAGGCAACAGACCATCCGGGAATCTCATTCTCGCCCAGAGAATTTCCTGTCTGTTCCCCTAACTAATGAATCCCCTATCACCACAGCATGTCTCTTCTCCCCCTCCCCATCCCTTCTGAGTGACAGAACCAGACTCAATGCCAGAGACCCGACTACTGTGACTTTCCTCTGTTAGGTGAACACCTACCCCCCCCCCCCCCCCACCGAACAGTATCCAAAGTGATATACCTGTTGTTGAAGGGAATAGCTACAGGGGTACACCGCACTGGCTCCTTAACTTCTTTCCCCTTTCTAACTGTCACCCACCCAGTTTCCTGTGTCCTTCATCTTGGGTGTAACTACATCTCTATATGTCCTATCTATCACCCCTTCAGCCTCCCAAATGATCTGGAGTTTATCCATTTTCAGCTCCTTAATGTGGTTTGTTAGAAGCTGCAGCTGGGTGCATTTCTTGCAGTTGTAGTCGTCAGGGACACGGATGGTCTCCCTGCCTTCCTACATCCTGCAAGAGGAGCATTCAACTATCCTGCCTGGCATCTCTACTGTCCTAGCTGAGCAGATATAAAGAAGGGAATGAGAAAAACAAACTTGAGCTTTTCTTTCTTTACTTTCTGTGACTGAAACCTCGAAGAACTAAAGCCTCAAGATCAAAACTTCTGCTGTTTGGATTGGTCATTGGTCAAAGTTCTAATTCGCTATTGTGATCCCCTGTTCCCTTTTATACTCAAGCAGTAGACCTGAGTGAAATCCCCTCCTCTTAGTACAATATATAACACTTAGTGTTGAGTCCAAAATGTTCCACTTTAGTCTCATCTGACCACAAGACCTTCTTCCTCATCTTTACAGTATCTTCTAAGTGATGCTTTGCAGAGTCTTTATGGGCAAGGATATGCTTCTTTGCCACTCATCCTTAAGTACCATTCTGTATCATAAGTACCATTTTTTGCAAGGCCTTAGAGATTGTGGAGCCAAGAACTTCATCTTCAGCAGCTCAGGCAAAGCGACATTCTTCTCCGATAACTAAGTTTAGAGGGCAGCCTGACCTAGGCATTGTGGCTGTGGTTTCATATTGTCCCCAAATTTTCAACAAAGGACTGCACTAAGCTCCAAAGTGTACTCAGTGTCTTTGAGATGATCTTGTACCCTTCCCCAGATTTGTGATTCTCCATTATCATTTCCCTGACTTGTCTTGAATGCTTTTTTGTCTTAATTTTGGTTTGGCCTATTGAAAATCGACCATGCAGTTGGACCTTACAGAGAGAGGAGGTATTTATTCTTATGAATTCACTGAAAACAGGTGATCCTCCAATTTTCTACATCAATAAACTGAGGGAATTGGTAAGGTAATATACTGTAGTACACCTGAAGAAAGTTAGCATAGTAATTACAAAGGGGGCAAATATGTTTTCAGCCGCACAGTTTTGGTTTTTATTTTTAGTTGACAGGCTTTGGAAAATTTCTTTTGATTTGACATGTTGCACAATGTTTTGTAGATTAGCTCAAAGATTCCTACTTCAATATATTTAAGTTTAGAAAATGAAACAGTAAAATGTGAAAATAGTTGTGTGGCTGAATGCTTTTCAATGCACTGTATTTTAATTATCCTTAGACTGTTTCTGAAGATTGACTGACTGGTTTAGCAAAAATTGACTCTTGTACTTACAATGCATAAAAGAATTGGGCTGTGTTTTGCCATGGAAGTTGTTGGAATCGATTGTTAGGGATGAGATTTCGGAGTACCTGGAGGCACATGACAAGAAAGGCCAAAGCCAGCATGGTTTCCTGAAAGGAAAATCCTGCCTGACAGAGCTACTGCAATGCTTTGAAGAAATTACAAGTGGGGTAGACAAAAGAGATGCAGTAGACATGGTGTACTTGAATTTTCAGAAGGCCTTTGACGAGGTGCCACACATGAGGCTGCTTAACAAGATAAGAGCCCATGGAATTACAGGGAAGTTACTAGCATGGGTGGAGCATTGGTTGGTTGGCAGAAAACAGAGAGAAGGAATAAAGGGATCCTATTCTGGCTGGCTGCCAGTTATCAGTGGAGCTCCACAGGAGTTGGTGTTGGGACTGCTGCTTTTTACGATGTATGTCAATGATTTGGACTACGGTATTAATGGATTTGTGGCTAAGTATACTGTTGATGCAAAGATAGGTGGAGGAGCGGGTAGTGTTGAGGAAACAGAGAGCCTGCAGAGAGACTTAAATAGTTTAGGGGAATGGGCAAAGAAATGACAAATGAAATACAATGTTGGAAAGTGTATGGTCATACACTTTGGTGGAAGAATTAAACGGGCAGACTATTATTTAGATGGGGAGAGAATTCAAAATGCAGAGGTGCAAAGGGACTTGGGAGTCCTTGTGCAAGATACCCTGAAGGTTAACCTCCAGGTTGAGTCGGTGGTGAAGAAGGCGAATGCAATGTTAGCATTCATTTCTAGAGGTATAGAATATAAGAGCAGGGATGTGATGTTGAGGGTCTCTAAGGTACTCATGAGACCACACTTGGAGTACTGTGTGCAGTTTTGGGCTCCTTATTTTAGAAAGGATATACTTGACACTGGAGAAGTTCAGAGAAGATTCACAAGAATGAAAGAGTTACCATATGTGGAACGTCTGGCAAGTCTTGGGCTGTATTCCCTGGGACTTCAGGAGAATGAGGGGGGATCTCATAGAAACATTCCAAATGTTAAAAGGCCTGAGCAGATTAGATATGGCAAAGTTATTTCCCATGGTAGGGGATTCTAGGACAAGAGGGCACAACTTCAGGATTGAAGGACGTCCATTTAGAACTGAGATGTGGAGAAATTACTTTAGTCAGGGGGTGGTAAATCTGTGGAATTTGTTGTCATGAGCGGCTGTGGAGGCCAGGCTATTGAGTGTATTTAAAGCAGAGATAGATAGGTTCTTGATTAGGCAGGGGAGTGGGGATGACTGGAAGAATTAGACCAGCCCATGATTGAATGGCGGAGCAGAGTCAATGGGCCAAATAGCCTACTTCTGCTCTTATATCTTATGGTCTTATGGAATGATCAGCATAATTAATTTTCATCATTATGCACACTGGAATAATTCATAGCTAGTTGTTTAAAAACAGATTAATAATTTGATTTAAATTTGAACATGCAAGTTATAGACAATGACAGAGATAGAAGTTAAGGAAACATAAACAGATTAAATTATTCAAGGCAAAGGAAGTTTTATATTAGTTAACCAAGGTCAGTATGATGTAGAGGAACTGCTGACAGAATGGAAGCAAATAGTTTGTATGAAAAAAAATTGGAATGCAAAAATTGATTTGAAGAACGAGAGGAAAACAGTTACTGAGCGACATGAAACGTTCAACAAGAGAAATCAAGAAAGGATAAGATGATAATGAAAAATTCTAAGAGTGAGTTTAGAAAAGAATGAAATAAAAAGAGATAGTCAGAATTAGGAATGAGTACTAAAATATCTGCAAGAGAGAAAGGGAATGGGGTGAAAAGTAAAGCAAGTAGCTTTGTGTTAGAACAAAGCAGAACAATGAATGATGAATATAATTTATTGATTTATTTCAATAACAAAGGAGTGCTTAGTAAATAAAACAGTTCTTAAGTTTTACGGTAGATATATTGGACTAAATCTTGCTGAGAAATACATTAAAATGCATATTATTATTGGTGGATAAATCAGCTGACATTGAGGGGATTAGGAAGTACAGTATGCTGTGATGCATGAATTTTGCAGAACTTATTACAGATGCTCTTGTTCTGCTTCACACAAGTGACATTTCATCACCAGCCTCCCCACTATTTTCAGGAATTTATTGCATATGCAGGTTAATTGACACTTAAAATGACCAACAAGATAAGTCTGATTATTAATACTGTGCCGTTTTAAAGCAGAATTTGGTAATCGAATACAGCCAGTTTTAATCAGAAATGGAGCAATTCAAAATGTTATTCCTACAGATATATTTTTAATAATTTTTTTTTACATTTCCTGCTTGTTGGCTAAGTGAAGGCCTCAAACTCCAACCTGAATTTATTCTCTTTATTTAGGACCAACTTTATTTTTTTGGCATTCCTCTCTTTCCTTCTCATTCCTTAGATCTCTTTTGCAAAGGCCATAATATTAGTCCACCCATTTAACACTTTGATGTAGATCAGCAAATGTTTGACAGGCTATGAATCCCGATTGAGGGACTCAAAATGTCGACTGTTTACTCCTTTCCATAGATGCTGCCTGACCTGCTGAGTTCCTCCAGCATTTTGTCTGTGTTGCTTTTGATTTCTAGCATCTGCAGAATCTCTTGCGTTTAACAATTTTGCTGTAACTTAATGCAATATTCACAACAATAAGATATACCCAGCATTTATGTACTAGAGTCAGACTTTTCATCTGAAATAACAATTAATATGAATATATTCAATTCCATAAATACTGTAGCTACATAAATGTAGTATGAATGTGATAAATATTCTTATCTAAACCCTGCTGAATGGTTATTATAGGTTCAGAGCTTGGGTAGCTCTGAAACTGGGTGTAATTTTTGGCTGTAGACTTTTTATAATTATTTACATATGTGGAGGTACATATTTAAACAATAAGTTTACAGTTGAAAATTTAAGCGGTAGGGAAAATATAAATAAAGCAAGTTACAATAATTATGATTTTCCTTTTTAATTGAGAGCAGATGATCACATAAAAAAGTGCAGCTGTCTCAATGAGTGGAGATTTCATGCCCAAAGTATATTCTAAGATCTTTAGCATTTGTAAAGATCAGAAACATTTTTTGGCTTTCAAACAAAAATCTAATTGTGTGCAGTGTGTTCTGCTTTTAAAGAAAAGGAAGAACATTACTGACTGCCAGCTCCCACTAATTCATGTCAGCTGTAGTCTGATAAACCCATCAGCCCGGTGCACTTGGCACATTGATAGTTGAATACAACCGAAAGAATATTGGAACAATTAATCTAGATTGTTATTGATTACACCACATAGACATAAAGCAGTGCATTTTTACAAAATATTTCTTTGTGATTTTGCCAGGATACCAAATTGTGCTGAGTTGATGACTCACATTATATGTTCCATATTCAATAGATGGCAATGGGTCATTGCAAAACATTCTTACTCATTTAATTTGTGGTTGCTATTGAAATAAATTAATTTTTTGGCTTTTGTATTTTTTAAGAAACAGCTGCTGTTTCAGTGTCAAAGTCCGAATGTTTTAATCATAAATAATGCCAATGCAGAACAGTGATCTTTATAAAGAAAGATAAACTGAGATGATATTTTGACCACCACGATTCCCTGCTTTCATTAATTGAGATCTTCCTTCATTTTAATCTATCTATTAATCTCTGGCCATGTTCAGTACGTGAGGGGGCAGAATGAAGTTGAAATTGATTTTCATTAAAAGTAACTCAGGTCATACAAGAATTTCCAAAGTATTTATAGTTAATGGGAAAAGAGCATGCACCAGGTGTCAATGTATCATGATATCAAGATGCAGCTTGTCATAGAAATACTGATTTACTTATGCTGCAGCTGTAGTGCATGTAATATTTCAATAATATTTGAGTAATATTGTAAATATATTGTTAGGTTAAGTATTCTTTGTTTGCTTACATAATTCTTTCTGGGTTATATGTTGTAAAACGATGTGAATGACATACACCATTACACCAGCACATTATATGTCTGCACCTCACTAAAAGTACAACTAAGTAGACAGGGTATTCCAGGCTCCCGTGTTTTTCTTCCGATTAGTTTCTGGAGTTATAAAACATAACAGTGATGACAAGGCAATTTGAAAATGAACCTAAGAGAACTAACCACTCGTTGAAGCATAGCACGTTTTTCTTTGGAGGGGGAGAATGGTGTTTCAGTTTTTTTAAAAAAGTCAGAAAATGGACAAATTTTATGGATTCATAAACAATGAATCATGGCTGAATCATGAATCAATTATCATGGCTGATAACAAAATAATAAAAAAGCAGAAATGGCTGGCTTAATCAGAAAGACAGACACATTCGATTGCACAACAGATAACTAGATGATGTATACTGAATGAATTGATCAGTATTTGGAAGCAACGTGAACACTGTGAGCAATGTCAGCAGAACAGACTACACTGACACTGAATCGCCAATCTCCTTCCTGAGTATTGCAATGCAACCCGCTCCACAACTAATGACTCAACAGCTATGCTGTTCCTGGCCCTTCCCTTACACTGTCATTTCGATCTCTTCAAACCCAATCTCAGAAGGAATATACAGATGAACAGTTGAGACAAATTGAGAGCTCCTCAAAGAAGGTTTGATGTTTCACTCCTGGACAAGCACTCCTGGGTGAGGGACTACAGAGGTGATCAAAAGTTGGTACTTGGAAAGAATAAGGACAGGACAGGACCACTCTCCTACATAATGGAGATCACACCTGATATCATTTGGAGATGACACATTGATCAGTAGAGAGCAGAGTCAATTGTCAGAGAAAAAAGGTGACCAGGGGTTGTCAGAAACACTTCCTGCAGTCTCAGAACAACCATCATGGAGGAAGCCATAGAATGTGAGATTGTTTCACAGCCAAACCAGCCAAGCTGAATGATACCTCTCTCCCCCACCCCCACCATCCCCTTGTCAGGAAAGATGTTAGACCACAAGAGTAAGAAATCCTCCATGGTGATTAAATCTTCAGTCCTGAATGGGAAAATTTAAAATTTACTATGCTAAGGGGGGGGAACATCGACTCAGACCATGAGAGGTCTGCGTCAGGCATTCTCATGCTAAGGATATCTATATAGTAGTTGTATTATATAGTATACTGTGAATTTGTATATACTGTATAAGCTATTGGAGTTCATTGCTAAGCATACAGGAGTATGGCGTATTCAAATTTCAATAATATTGTAAATATATTGTTTGATTAAACATAATTGTTTGCATAATTTATTATGGGTTATATGTAAAAATATGTGAATGGCATACGTCATCACGCCACCACGTCATGCGTGAGCGTTTCACTAAAGTAAAGTTAAGCGGTCACATTCTCACGGGTTCCCGGATGCCTCTTTCAGTTAGCTTTGGAATTACAAAATGTAACAGTAGCTTTCTATATTCTGCACATATATGAAAAACAAACTAAGTTTATGGTAATTTCTTCAGAAATGCAATTTTGTTTTTAGGTTCATAGGGATGGTTTTGGGGACGATGCAGGGAGTTGGGGTCAGGTTGTGGTTTAGGGACAGGGACAAGGGGTAGTTAGTGCTCAAGGGCAGTTAATGAAGAGTCAGAGGCAGAAGCCTGTGTTCAGAGTGCAAGTCAGAGCACTGAGCACCAAGCAGTCGATGCCCAGTAACGGAAAGGGACAAATGTTGGGTCAGCTTGCGCTGAGGGCGAAGACCATCGCTCCCACGGTCAATGACAAGGTCACTGAGCCCTGTGGACATGCCTGGTGATCCCCGCACCCCAGGTTAATGAATCCAGGATCGGAGATCTGTGAATGTTTGGAGCTCATGGCTCAGGGAGTCCTGAGGTCGAAACTGGAGGTCAAAGTTCCAAGACTAAGATCAATAAGTCTGGAAGTCGAGGCCCAATGGTCGAAGCCCCAGGTCGGCATGTCCGGAAGTTGAAGACCAATATCTGCAACTCTGCAACTGCAAGTCTCGACCTTATATCTGGGAGTCTGGGGGCAGGGATTCCAGAGGTGTATTGTCTTGCAGTTGGAGACCTGTCTGTATGTGAGAGATGGATGTATGAGGGATTTGTTTTGCTGTGGTTGTTCTGCTGAAGATTGTGGGCATGCAATGTTGGCATCAAAATGTGTGGAAACGCTTGTGAATTGTCCCCAGCACATCCTTGTGTTGATTGTTCACACTAAAGACACATTTTACTGAATGCTTCAATGTACATATAAATCATTAATTAATATATTAATTAATACAATTTAATATTAAAAATACTATTTTTGTTTACAGGAGGCCTGAAGTTGAATAACAATAATAGGATTAAATGTAAGGAGATCTACACAAGAATAGTTTGAAACAACATTACAGAATATAATCATCTGAAATAATGCACATTATTTTCTCACTAAAACAGAAATCACTGTCTCCATGGAAGTAAATCTTCTGTGTAAATTTTATGAATATAACACTGCTGAATATTTCCACATCATTGCTGGATACCAGATTCAAAGAAACATTGAAAGCAGAAGTACTTGTTGGATCTTAGTTCAATTAATTTACTCCAGATTAGTAATTCTGGTGAGAGTTATGAAACCTCTTTGTTCCCATATTATGAAAATGTGAACCATCATTGTTGCATAATTAAATTTCAGACAGGCAATGTGATAACGTGATACCTTGGCTCAGTCATATAATGATTTTGTTAATCCGGTCTACAGGAAATATTACAAAAGGTCCTTGTTCTTCCAAATATAAAAAAAATCTTTATTCCCTCCTCAACTACATCCTCCCAGTGACCAAAGAGCTGCTCCCAAACTTGCAATGTGGATCTCCTCAATCTGATGTTGTAATCCGCTGCAGAATAGCTCAAAAAAAATCTAGAGATTAGGATCAATAACCAGGCATGATCTTTATAAAACCTACTAAAGCCTTCCACTCTGTCAACTTAGAAGTACTGTGCAAAGTTCTTCCCAAATTCTGGGATGCATCAGAGATTCTTTTCAATCCTACGCCTGCTACATAATGACACACTAACCATGATTCTAGGCAAACCCAGTCCCAGTACACGCTGGGAACAAACAAAATTGTGTCAATGCCTCAGCTGGCTTGATCTTTTCACTGCACTGTTTCTCTTTATCTTTAGTGTGATTCCCATTGGAACGAGGTTCGTCGGTGGAATAAATGAAAGTTTGTTTGATTCCCATCACCAACACTGCACACTGTAGAATCATGTTCACCTAACCTGAGTTGCAGGGCACAGACAATGCTTGCAGCAACAAACCTGTTTCATTCTGTTAATCTTACATTTTACGTGCATAAACATAGCTCCTCTGACAATCTGCCTTCATTGCACAGAATGGCATCTGTGAAGAAAGGAACAGACTTAATGTTTTGTAATATTTCAGGTCAATGATCCTTCATCAGATTGAAGTTGAACTGAATGATTAACTCTGCTTGCCTCTGCTCAGAAGGCTGCAAGTAGATTTGGATGTTGCTTCTGCAGACCTACTGTTTATAAGCATGCTGACTAGCTTTACACCGGAAGCAGCTAGTTATCAAGCAGTTTTGAAAATTCCCTCTATAGCTTTGTGTGTGAAAATGTTGAGCCATAGTTTGGATTAAATTCATATTCTTAGTTCACATACATGTGGTAAGTAGGCGACTTCTGGAACACGGAAGGCACATGAATTCAGTGAGCCACCAATTCAAGTAGATCTTTACAGCACAGTTGCAACCCACTCTGTGTAGCAAGGTGAAGCTCAGCTGGCAAATAATCTTCTCAAAGAACTGCTTGACATGTAAATAGTATGCTGCTTGAAAATTAAGCAGAAGAATTTGAAGCTTGCTACGTTTAATGTAAAAATGAATTTGGAGATGCACAAGAAACCTCATAAAATAACAAAACACTTGATAGAGTGGAGGATGAGTGGGAGAACCTGACAGAGGTAAGCAAAACTGTAAGAGAACTAAACTTTTCCCCGTGGCAGAAATGGCAACGATCAAAAGCAGAGATTTAAGGTGAGGTGTAAAAGGTTTTAAGAGAATTTAAGGAAGAAGCTTTTCATCCAAAGAGTGGTTGAATTCTGAAATGCACTGTAGGAAGATAGTGGAAACAGACTGTCACAACATTTAAAAAGCATTTGGACAAGCATTTTAATCACCAAGGTATAGTAGGTTATGGACAATGTGCTGTTAATATATAGATTATATAGATTTGTGATTGATATCTTGGACATGATGGGCTGAACAGGCTGTTCTGTGCTATTTGATGCTAATGCAAATTGCTAATGGTAATATTTTTAGTAAATTAAAGAACTTATTTAAAGAGGTAATGTTGGATTAAATCTTATTTTCTTTCAGCCTAAACATTGAGCCAATGCTTAGACGGAGAATGGGCTAACTCCAGCAAAGAATAAAGTGCACCTCCGCTCCATCCGCTACAACAGACAAGATCTCCTGGTTGCCACCCACTTCAACTCTGCTTCCCATTCCCATTCAGATATGTCCATACATGGCCTCCTCTACTGCCATGATGAGGCTAAAATCAGGTTGGAGGTACAACACCTCATATACCGTCTAGGTAGTCTCCAGCCCCTTGATATGAACATAGAATTCTCCAACTTCCGGTAATTTCCTCCCCCTCCCTTCCCCTATCCCTATTTCACTCTGCCCCCTCCTCCAGCTGCCTACTACCCCCTTCATGGTTCTGCCTCCTTCTACTACCCATTGTGTTTTCCCCTATTCCTTCTTCACCTTTCCTGCCTATCACCTCCCTGCTTCCCCTCCCCCATCCCTTTATCTTTCCCCTTACTGGTTTTTCACCTGGAACCTACCAGCCTTCTCCTTCCCACCCTCCCCCCACCTTCTTTATAGGGCCTGTGCCCCTTCCCTCTTCAGTCCTGACAAAGGGATCTGGCCCGAAATGTTGACTGATCGTTTCCACGGATGCTGCCCGACCTGCTGAGTTCCTCCAGCGTGTTGTGAGTGTTGCTTTGACCCCAGCATCTGCAGAGTATTTTGTGTTTAAGAATAAAGTGTATGCTTCAGTTCATATGAATTCTGCATTCTTGGGGAAATTATGTTCTAATGATATGCTTCAATAAGAAGTGTGGATGAACAGGTTCCAAACAGAACAACAACATAGAGATATTTGTGGTCAAATAGTTAGTTCTGCTGACGGTTTAACAGCCAACTTGTCAATCTTCAGTTTATTTCTTACAGAATCCAAAGCAAGCTTCATTAACTTCACACATAAAGTAAGGTTGGGTCTAGAACACAAAAAGTCAGCTGTAGAAATGCAGAACTCTGTTTCAACAGACTAATTATAAAGTTAACTCATAGATATAGCAATCTCACAGGAAGGATAAGTGCTGCATTCTTGCATTTTACACATTAAAAACTCAGGGGGAGTGAAACTGCAAACACATTTGGTATCTCTTGTGGATATAGTAAATAATCAGTTAAATATTAAAAATATCCTATTGTAGTTGAGTGCTCAACTTCCCCTATCTGTTCAACAACGTGGCTATAAGTTGCAGTAAATTGAAGTTTCCTTAAAGAATCCATTTCTTACACCAAAATCCTTCCTAAAATGTGGCATGCAAAACTCCCCACAGTCGTCTAGGTGACGTCTAGGTGACGTCTAGTCTGTGGCAAAAGTATAACTCCTACCTCCTTGCATTAAATACAAAGGGAAAATTCCATTAGCAATAGTGATTATTTTCTGAATCTCGCCATATTATTTTTATATGGTCTGTGTATATAAATGTTCTCACCTGTAACTCTCTTCTGACCTACACTGCTTTTAGTTTTTCACATAAAGTTGTGTGGCATAGGAAAAAACCCTACAGACCATACTTGTCCATGCTGACCAAGACATACATTCAAGCTAATCCCATTACTCAGCACTTGGCCCATATCCCTCTAAGCTCTAGTCATTCATATAACTGACCACATACTCCCTAAATGTATCACCTGTACCCGCCTCGACCTCTTCCTCCAGCAGCTGGTTCCATTAACTGCCATGTGATATGTACGAAAGTTTCCCTCAGGTTCTTATTAAACCTTTCTCCTCTAATCTTAAAACTGAACCCTTTAGTTTTCAATTCTCCAACCCTAGATAAAAGACCACTCATCCTATTTATGCCACCCATGAATTTATATAACTCTAGATCACCTGTCTAGCTCTTACACTCTGGGAGTAAGGGACCAACTTGTCTAGTCTCTCCCTATAACTCAGTCCCTTGAGTCCTGGCAAGGTCATCATGACCAAAGCAGAGTGCAATACTCCAATTGTGCGCTCACCAATATAAAATCACAACACAAAGTGTTGCTAGATAGTAGAGTATCTGTACATAAGGTTACGCTGAAATTGGATTGAATTGAATTGACTTTATTACTTACATCCTTCATATACATGAGGAGTAAAAATCTTTACATTATGTCTCCATCTAAATGTGCAATGTGCAATTTATAGTAATTTATACTAAATAGTATGTACAACAATGTAACACAGAAATACAGTTGTGACAGCATGAATTAATCAGTCTGATGGCCTGGTGGAAGAAGCTGTCCCGGAGCCTGTTGGTCCTGGCTTTTATGCTGCAGTACCATTTCCTAGATGGTAGCAGCTGGATCAGTTTGTGGTTGGGGTGACTTGGGTCCCCAGTGATCCTTCAGGCCCTTTTTACACACCTGTCTTTGTAAATGTCCTGAACAGTGGGAAGTTCACATCTACATATGCGCTGGGCTGTCCGCACCACTCTCTGCAGAGTCCTGCAGAGTTCCCATACCAGGCAGTGATGCAGCCAGTCAGGATGCTCTCAATTGTGCCCCTGTAGAAAGCAAATGATAACATGGTGGTGGGGAGATGGTATGGTGGGCTAATGGGTGGAGGAGTTGATCAGCCTAACAGCTTGGCGGAAGTAACTGTTTTTGAGTCTGGTGGACCTGGTGTGTACATCAGGTAGCTTCTTCCATGATGAGAGTAGGATAAACAGTCCATGAAGAGGATGTGGGGGGGGGGGGAGGATTCGTCATGATATTTCTGGCATTTATCCTGCATCTTCCCTGTGCATAGGTCCTTGATTGCAGATAGGCTGAGAGGTTGCTTGAAACGTATGCTCCCAGGAGTTCGAAATTCCTGACAGTCCAATTCCTGTCCACTGCTGGACTATCGATGTGGCGAGAAGTGATAGTGGTGTGAGTTTTCGTGAAGTCAATAACCATCTCCTTTGTCTTGTTAACACTGAGGAAGAGGTTATTTCAATGGCACCAGGTCTCAAGTGCATCCACCTCCACCCTGTAAGCCATCTAATTGGTGTTGGTATTGAGTCCCACCGCTGTCGTCTGGTCTTTACAAGAAAACTAGATACGACTTTTGAGGGGCTATTTCAAGAGCAAAGGAACAATTCTGAATGAGGTTGAAGGCCAAGTCAGACGCATGTCAAGTCTGGCAGGGTTTGCATGCCATTACTTACTACAAAGCTGAGCCTAACATCGTGAATGGCAGTGATGCTTCACTCCCAGATGTTCTCAACGCCTTTTATACTCACTTTGAAAGGAGGAATAAAACTAGAGCAATGAGGATCACCCCCAGCACGCAGTGACCCTGTTATCTCTAACTCGGAGGGTGACATCCTAATTTGGAGCGTGAACCCTTGCGAGGCAACAGACCCCAGGGGAGTACCTGGTCGGGCTCTGAAAACCTGCCCCAGCCGACTGACGAGAATATTCAAAGACATTTTCAGTCTCCCACTGTTACAGTCAGAAGTCCCCAACTGCTTCAAAAGAGGAACAGTTATACCAGTGCCTAAGAAGAGCAGGGCGAGCTGCATTAACGACTATCCACGGTGATGAAATGCTTTGAGAGGTTGATTATGGCTAGAATTAACTCCTGTCTCAGCAAGAACCTGGACTCACTGCGATCTGCCTTTTGTCACTATAGGACTCGGGCAGAAGCCATTTCATTGACTTCACACTGCCTTGGATCACCTCAACAATACAAATACCTATGTCAGGATGCTGTTCATTGACTACAGATCAGTGTTTAGCACAGCCATTCCTACAGTTCTGATCGAAAAGCTCCAAAGCTTGAGCCTCTGTACCTCCCTCTGCAACCAGATCCTCGACTTCCTAACCAGAAGACCACAATCTGTGCAGATTGGTGACAATATCTCCTCCTTGCTGACAATAAACACCGGTGCACCTTCAGGGGTGTGTGCTTCGCCCGCTGCTCTACTCTCTCTACACTCGTGCCTGTGTGGCTAGGCACAGCTCAAATGCCATCTGTAGATTTGCTGATGATACAACCATTGTTGGCAGAATCTCAGATGAGACAACAGGGTGTACAGTAGTGAGATATATCAGCTAGTTGAGTGGTGTCGCAGCAACGATCTTGCACTCAACATCAGTAAGACCAAAAAGTTTATTGTGGACTTTAAAAACAGGAAGACAGGGAAACACACACTATTCCTCACGGAGGGATCAGAAGTGGAAAGGGTGAGCACTTTCAAGTTCCTGGGTGCCAATATCTCTGAGGATCTAACCTGGACCCAACATATTGATGCAGCTACAAAGAAGGCAGGACAATTTTAAATTCACACTCACAGATCTCTGTAGCTGGACTGTGGATGGCATTCTATCTGGCTGCATCACCATATGGGGGGTATGGGGGGTGGGGGGGGCTACTACTGCACAGGATCAAAGTAAGCTGCAGAGAATTATAGGCTTAGAGAGTTATAGACTTAGTCAGCTCCATCATGGGTACTAGCCTCCATGGTATCCAGGACATCTTCAAGGAGCGATGCCTCAAAAAGGTGACATCCATCATGTACCTTCAGGAAGGAGGTACAGAAGCCTGAAGGCACACACTCAATGATTCAGGAACAGCTCCTACCCCTCTAGCATCCGACTTCTGAATGGACATTGAACCCATGAACACTACCTCACTACTTTTTTATTTCTATTTTTACACTACTTACTTAATTTAACAATTTTATATAAATATATATATTTACTATAATTCACAGTTTTCTTTTTTCTGTCTATTATTATGAATTGCATTGTACTGCTGCCACAGAGTTACCTGTCAAGACCCATGCCAGTGATATTAAACCTGATTCTGATTCTGAAAATGGTCTGTGCATCTACAAAGAAGGAAGTTTGTCTAATTCTATGATTAGAAAACATTGTTTCCTACCCACTGATTCAGTCTGTGGTACTGATAACTATGTTGAACAGTTGAATCCAGTTCTGCATTCCCTCCCCAAAGCCCATTTTGGGTGCATATCCGTTTTGCACATGTGCAATATTCTAACAAATGCCTTCTCCTGGTATACGATGTCCACCCTTCTGTCCAGTATGTAGGTGATTATAGTGGAAACTATCTGATGCCTTTCTACCTGGTATGGCATCAATTTGCTCTGGATGTGTTCAGACCCAGACAGCACAACTCCTTTCTGATGGACTTGGACAAAATCCTGAATCCCACAGGGATGGGTCAACAATTTGTGAATTTTGATTTCCTCTTTCTCTCCCATCAACTTTTAGACATACTCATGTTCCCAGTATTATCATTCTATCTATTTATTTATTTGTTTTTTAGTATTTGCACAGTGTGTCTTCTTTTGCACATTGGTTGTTTGTCAGACTCTGTGTCATTTTTCATTGATATTATTATATTTCTTTATTCCACACAAGAAAATGAATCACATGATAGTATATGGTGACATATATGTAATTTGATAATAAATTTATTTTGAACTTTGAAGGTGATGGTGTCTTTCCTCACAAACTCTGTCATTTGCTAGCTGGAGTCACAGCCACAAAAAAAGGTCTTCAGGAGATCAGAGCTGATCCAGTCCTATACTGTATGAGAAGTATAACTCCACTGGTAAGATGTCACTTCCAAGAATCTTGCTTGCTTCGACATAAAGAGCTAAACATAAATGCTCAGCTAGGGTCAGTTAATCCCTCCCTCTCCTGCTTGATGTCATCTAAATTCTCCGAAGTAAAAGGCAAGAGGTCTAGGTTCTATGGTGTCAGTCGCATAAAAAGATTTGCAGGTTTCTAAAATATAATTTATACATAGAGTGTAGTAAATTGGATCATGTCATTATTTTCATTCACAGTACCAAGCAATTCCTTTAGCTCCCTGATGGTATATCATAATCACTGATGTTCCATCGTGAAAGGTCATATCTAGACCTGGACCTGTGCTTCAAATCCATGATTTGATTTGCACATTAACAGGCCATTGTTTTGGAAAGCTACAAAGTCTATTTGGAGAGGCATGGAGACTGGGCCAGGAGCAGCATGTTATAGAGAGAATGAGTGGGGTGATGGAGGTGAAATAGTTTGAATTTGTGTGCCCTTGGAGGCTGGGCTCCAAGCTGTCATTGATGCGGCTACTGAAGTGTACTTCATGAGGGGCCTTGCACTGAAAATCTGCGAGGCATAGGCCCTCTGCCAATCTGCCCCTGCTATATAACACTGTTCTCCAATAGTAAGGTGCTAAACCGATGCTTGGGGTTAGCACATGTGGCAAATAACTTGAACTAACTTCAACCACTAGCCTTCAGATTCAAATATGAATTGTGGATTAAATCTAAAGCTCTGAACAATGGGTTCCTAAGGACCGTGAACCAAGTTAAATTGGAAGAACAGACAATGCTGATTTAAATTCATTTCTTGTGTGTGTCTGTAATATAGGTGCAAAAGGGAGGTGGTAATGCTGGGAAGATCCGTGCATTTGAGACCGTTATATGCAGTTCAAAGGAAGCATTGCAAATATGGAGTTGCCCTTTGACCTTAGCCTGAATTTTTCTTTGATCTTTAGCCCGAATTGTCCTTTGATCTTTAGCATATAAAATATCGTATTGTGTTGGGCCAGGCACCTATATATCTACTTCAAAAGCAGTAAGCTTATTTGTGATATTTTGTCGAATAAAGAGGCTGCTTCATATACCAGTACTTCTCTCTGGTGACTTCATTCACGCAACAACAGTTGGAGCCAGGAGTGGGATACCTTCTTGTGGCTCATCATGTGGCCAGCGACCTCAGCAGTGGGTGAGTTTTTAAAATCAGCACTCACACTTGGATCTATTCGAGTCGGTGGCTGTGCGAAATTGCGAGGTATCACAAACGCCGCGGAGAGCTGAACTGGTCGATATAAAAGTCGTGTGTGTCTGCGTGTATGTGTGTTTATGTACGCGACTAAAATTTGTTTGTTAATTTGGTGAGGCGGGGCCACCATTTGCAAAATGTGATTATTGAAGGTTAGAGACACCAGTGTATACTCGATCTGGGAATTGTATTTTAGCAGATGCATTTGCGAGTATGTGCACCTTGGTGTAACAGTTTGATGCAAAGGAATACAGCAGGCATTATAAGTTCAGACACACAAAAGTGGCAGGTTGCAGAGTACATACTCTGTGGTTTTAAGTATGTAGTATTTAACTTTTATCCATCATTTATATTTTTCATAATATGGGAATTAGTGTAGAGATACTTGAGAAAGATTATCACCAGATATATCTTGAGGTCCGTGTCCATAGGACACTCGAAGCTGCTGCACAAGTTGACAGTGTTTTTAAAAAGGCATATGGTGTGTTGGCATTCATCAACCGTGGGAATGAGATCAGGAGCCGTGAGGTAATGTTACAGCTATATAAGACCTTGGCCAGACCCCACTTGCAGTGCAGTATTCAGTTCTGGTCACCTCACAACAGGAAGGAAATGGATACTATAGAAAGAGTGCAGAGGAGATTTGCAAGGATGTTGCTCGGATTGGAGAGCATGCCTTTTCAACTTGGCCTTTTCTCCTTGGAGCGACGGAGGATGAGAGGTGACCTGATAGAGGTGTATAAGATGATGAGAGGCATTGGTCGTGTGGATAGTTTTAAGGTGCTTGGAAGTAGATACAGAGGGGGTGTCAGGGGTAATTTTTTCACACAGAGAGTGGTAGGTGCATGGAATGCATTGTTGATGATGGTGGTGGAGGTGGATACAATAGGGTCTTTTAAGGGCCTCTTAGATTAGGTACATGGAGCTTAGAAAAATAGAGGGCTATGCAGTAGGGAAATTCTAGGCAGTTTCTAGAGGAGGTTACATGGTCGACACAACATTGTGGACCAAAGGGCCTGAAATGTGCTGTAGATTTCCATGTTCTATATTCTATCCGTTGGGATGGCACCTATTGAGGTCAGACAATGTCAGGTCGAGAACCCAGAAGACCCAAGCCAGCCCTTGACCCAGATTATGACCATCCATAAACCCTTCACCTCCGAAGAGAAACAGAGCATTTTGTCAGAGTTGTTCTCACTTAAAGTCGCCCGTGGGAATTCAGAATCCTGACGCAAGCTCAAGGAAATGTTTGAAATTCACCAGAAGCACCCTAAAGATATACGCTTGTTGGTAAAAGCGAAGTGCCCGTGGAATATGTGGGACAGGATGGCCGGGGTGCAGGATGATACATGGGCAACTACTGGGAATGCCAGCAATGAAGAGGGATACCATATTCTAAGGGGGAAGTGAGGCAGCGACTTGGGGGAAGGTAAGCCTAACTGGGGAACGATAATGGCAGTGATTCAAAGAGCTGATGAGACTGCCATGGATTGTGCAGATCGTAAATATCGAGCGTGTAAGGAGTATTCAGGGTTGGATAATCCAGGGAAGGATGACCCAGTTTTCCTGAAAATGCTGAAGAAAGGCCTGAGCTCAGCCCAGCAGGTGTGGGCTGTGGCGGACGTAGCTGCCGGGGCACATAGCAAGGAACTGCTGGAATAGACATGGGAAGGTAAAGGAGATGATTTCTTCCGGCTGTGGCTTCCCAAGCCTTGGTTGGAGACAGCGATCTGAGAAACAAGGAAAGGGTAAAGATCACTTACTAAAGCAGGCAGAGTCCACAGCAGCAGCCTCCCTTTCTGATCTGGCCACTGACCAGATGAAAGGGCCGGTGAGTTCAGACAAATGGCTGACAGTAACCTCTGTTGCCGCTGGTGGTCATCTATGGATGTACACAAGTTGTTTATTAGGAGGCCAGCAATGCACAATGTTAGTGGACATGGGATTGTCAGTATTGATAACTGCACCACCCTTGCCCATGTCTAGAGAGGCGATTTACATTACCAGTACAGGAGGTGAAACAATGAGAGTGGAGAGGAGCCAGCCCCAGGTATTCGAAATTGGTGGAGTGCAGCTTCCAGTGTACTCCTGGGTCTGTCCAAATAACCAGGGTACTATCCTTGGAATAGACATCCTAAGGGAAGCAGTGGCCATTATAGATTCCGGAAAGGGAGAAATAACATGGAAAAGACAGGGACAGCGAACATGTGTGACCCTCAAAGCAGCTAACCTGGCCCAGAGACAAAAAGGGAGGAGAGACAGGACGATATAGGGCAATCATGTCAGGAGATCCCAAGGGGAGGGTGCAAGTCAGGAGCTGTGCAGCTGCCTGAGATGATTACAGTAAAGACTCGCCAGAAAGGGGATAGTAAGGAGCAGAAAGGGAACGAGTGGACAGACATCAGTGTGAAGAGGACAGCAGAAGAACAAGAAGCAACAGAAATTACAAGTATACAGAAAGAAACTACAACTGCCAATTTAGTAAGACTTCATGGAGATGTGAAGGGCAGACAGAGCGGGGGATCAAGTGTACCCAGTAACTATGTAATTACAGAGGACCTAACAGATAAACACCAGCCGGCCACACCAGACTCGACCACAGCTGATGGAAACACCCACAGCCAATGCGAAGGCAGAAGACAGCAAGGGCGTTTCAGAAACCCATGAATAGCATGCTAAAGTGTAATGGGAATGGCACTCTGTAATGAAGGCTGGTTACTAGAAGTAGATGATTAGTTGAATAATGTAGAATAGAAAAGATATTGGGGAAAATAGATGGGGAGGGATTTAAGTTAAAGCAGAGACAACAGGTTCCACAACTTCGATAGCATGGCAGACTGAGAAGGACTGTACACGGCATCTGAAGGCAATCAACTCCAGCCTTAATGGGGAGTGAATACAAATGAGCTGGGTCCTTTCAGCAGTCAGGCAAGCAATCAACTGGACAATTTGGAAGGGGGTGCCACCGGGGAGAGGTCCTTGCAGTCATTCAAATAGAGACCACTCCAACCCCTTCCTGTACATCGATGAGGGGTGGGGGTGTCTAGGACAAGAGGGCACAGTCTCAGGATAGAGGGGCGTTCATTTAAAGCAGTGATGCGGAGAAATTTCTTTAGCCAGAGGGTGGGTGAATTTGTGGAATTTATTACCACAGGCAGCTGTGGAGGCCAGATCGTTGGGTGTATTTAAGGCAGAGATTGATAGTTTCTTGTTTGGGTGTGGCATCAAAGGTTACAGGAAGAAGGCTGGGGAGTGGGGCTGAGGAGGGGAAAAGGGATCAGACATGATTGAATGACGGAACAGACTCGATGGGCCAAATGGCCTAATTCCGCTCCTATGTCTAATGGTCTTATGGAGAGGGCCCGTGAGCCTGACACTCTTACCCTGCTGGTGCCCCCAGAAAGAGAGAGTTTTAGCTGCCAGAGAATGAAGGGGTGAAAACAAGGAAAGTGGTTAAACTGCATTCAGCCAGCAGGGGAAGGACCGACAGGCATACAAACAAAGTCGGATTTCTAAAGATAGTTGTTCAACATTCTGGAACAATCTCTCTGCTTAACATTTTGTAGGTAGTTATTAGGGATAGTGGGGAGATGTAGATATTCATAAAGTAATTGGGCAGAATTCCAAGGCAGGGAATTTTTGCTGCCCTATTTGAGTAAATCCTCCTTAAGGTTGGCCTTTCCTGGTACAAATTTATTTTTGTCCAGGAGGGCCAAGAGGAGGGACTGTTAGAATGACTTCTGAGGTAAGCACATGTAGCAAATAGCTTGAACTGACTTCAATCACTAGCCTTCAGATTTGAATATGATTTGTGGATTAAATCTAAAGTGCAGCTCTGAACGATGTGTTCCTAAGAGCCATGAACCAAGTTAATTGGAAGAACAGATGTGCTGATTTAAATTCATTACTTGTGTCTATTTGGGTGTCTGTAGTATAGGTGCAAACAGGGAAGTGAGATGGTGGGAAGATCCAGGCATTTGAAACTGTTACATGTAACTCACTGGAAGCATTGTAAATATGGAATTGTCCTTTGATCTTAGCCTGAGTTGTCCTTTGATCTTCAGCATATAAAATATCTTGTAGTGTTGGGCCAGGCAGATACATATATATAGTGATTCCAATGTCTATCAGCTTACTTGTGATATTTTGTCGAAATAAGAGACTGCTTTATATAACAGTACTCTCTCCAGTGACTTTACTCATGCAACAACACAAGAATCCATGTTGCAACCCAGGAAACTGGGTTGCGTCTGTATTTACTAAGGAAACTGGCATGAAGTCTATGGAATTAAGGGAAACAAGTAGTGAGATTCTGGAAACTGTACAGATTGAAAAGGAGGAGGTACTTGCTGTCTTGAGGAAAATTAAAGTGGATAAATCCCCGGGACCTGATAGGGTGTTCCCTCGGACCTTGAAGGAGACTAGTGTTGAAATTGCAGGGGCCCTGGCAGAAATATTTAAAATGTCGCTGTCTACAGGTGAGGTGCCGGAGGATTGGAGAGTGGCTCATGTTGTTCCGTTGTTTAAAAAAGGATCGAAAAGTAATCCGGGAAATTATAGGCCGGTAAGTTTAATGTCGGTAGTAGGTAAGTTATTGGAGGGAGTACTAAGAGACAGAATCTACAAGCATTTGGGTAGACAAGGACTTATTAGGGAGAGTCAACATGGCTTTGTACGTGGTAGGTCATGTTTGACCAATCTATTGGTGTTTTTCGAGGAGGTTACCAGGAAAGTGGATGAAGGGAAGGCAGTGGATATTGTCTACATGGACTTCAGTAAGGCCTTTGACAAGGTCCCGCATGGGAGGTTAGTTAGGAAAATTCAGTCGCTCGGTATACATGGAGAGGTGGTAAATTGGATTAGACATTGGCTCAATGGAAGAAGCCAAAGAGTGGTAGTAGAGAATTGCTTCTCCGAGTGGAGGCCTGTGACTAGTGGTTTGCCACAGGGATCAGTGCTGGGTCCATTGTTATTTGTCATCTATATCAATGATCTGGATGATAATGTGGTAAATCGGATCAGCAAATTTGCTGATGATACAAAGATTGGAGGTGTAGTAGACAGTGAGGAAGGTTTTCAGAGCCTGCAGAGGGACTTGGACCAGCTGGAAAAATGGGCTGAAAAATGGCAGATGGAGTTTAATACAGACAAGTGTGAGGTATTGCACGTTGGAAGGACAAACCAAGGTAGAACATACAGGGTAAATGGTAAGGCACTGGGGAGTGCAGTAGAACAGAGGGATCTGGGAATACAGACACAAAATTCCCTAAAAGTGGCGTCACAGGTAGATAGGGTGGTAAAGAGAGCTTTTGTTACGTTGGCCTTTGTTAATCAAAGTATTGAGTATAAGAGCTGGAATGTTATGATGAGGTTGTATAAGGCATTGGTGAGGCTGAATCTGGAGTATTGTGTTCAGTTTTGGTCACCAAATTACAGGAAGGATATAAATAAGGTTGAAAGAGTGCAGAGAAGGTTTACAAGGCTGTTGCCAGGACTTGAGAAACTCAGTTACAGAGAAAGGTTGAATAGGTTAGGACTTTATTCCCTGGAGCGTAAAAGAATGAGGGGAGATTTGAAAGAGGTATATAAAATTATGATGGGTATAGATAGAGTGAATGCAAGCAGGCTTTTTCCACTGAGGCAAGGGGAGAAAAAAACCAGAGGACATGGGTTAAGGGTGAGGGGGGAAAAGTTTAAAGGGAACATTAGTGGGGGCTTCTTCACACAGAGAGTGGTGGGAGTATGGAATGAGCTGCCAGATGAGGTGGTAAATGTGGGTTCTTTTTTAACATTTAAGAATAAATTGGACAGGTACATGGATAGGAGGTGTATGGAGGGATATGGTCCGTGTGCAGGTCAGTGGGACTAGGCAGAAAATGGTTCAGCACAGCCAAGAAGGGCCAAAAGGCCTGTTTCTGTGCTGTAGTTTTTCTATGGTTTCTATGGTTTCTAAACTGTGGACCATTTCTCAGAATCCATAATCTAAACCTCAGTAAAGGGAGATATCAATGATATCAATGATAAAGCAAAAATTTTGATCAGTTAGGGAAGGGTGTGTATGAAAATAAAGGAATTAAATTTTAATTTTAATAATACTAAAATTACAGAAATTTTGAGAATCTGTCATAGTTTACTGGGCAAAATGATTCTCCTACATTTTTCAGAGACCAGGAAACCTAAAATAGTTACTTCAAGGCAATAGAAAGATACCATCTATGCTAACTCTATAAGTAGGAAGGCAAAGTTCACTAACATCGATGTTTGCTCCCAGTCACCATCCCCAGCCCTGAAGTCCGAGCTACACTCTATCAGTTCCTTCAGCAGGTTACATCACTTGCAAGCCTGACATAAGGCTACAAAAACAGGCACT
Organism: Mobula birostris; assembly: GCF_030028105.1. Classification (NCBI taxonomy): domain Eukaryota; kingdom Metazoa; phylum Chordata; class Chondrichthyes; order Myliobatiformes; family Myliobatidae; genus Mobula; species Mobula birostris. The sequence goes on from NC_092390.1 coordinate 37,747,672, forward strand.
CTATTCTGAACTATTGTCAAGGGAAGAGGTGCAAGGTGAACAGAAAAAGGTGATTCAAGGGCATTATTAAAGTCTCCTTGTAAAACGGCTATATGCCCATTGATGCTGGGAATTGGTGCTTGAAAATGTAAGACCTTCGCACTGCAGTTTATTTGGAAATGTATTGTTTTTAATAAAGATAGGTTGATAGCTCTGCCTCAAGTTATTTGTCTTTTCATAAGAACAAAGAAAATGGGCACACAGTCACTGCACCTCCCATCCTTCCCCACTCTCCTATACCTCCTCCTCTCTTCTGCTCCCAAATCCCCCCTCCCCCAACTTTCTCTGCAGCATGGGCAGTCAACCACCAGTCTCTGGCAGCTGGCTAGGTTGAAGGTGCAGACAGGATGTCATGGCTTGTGCTTCACCAGGAAGTACAAGACTCTCTGGAAATCTTGAAGTATGTCTGTGTTCTTTTGCAGTTAATGTCTGAGGAGGCAGGCAACACTCTCTAAAGGCAAAGGGCTCGGAATTCAGTCCTTTGAGGCATGTTGTCCACATCAGGAAATTGATAACAGGGGATTTTCATAGTGGAACAGATCATTGTGTGAAAGAAAAGTTCATTTCAATATAGAATTGCTGGTCGTGCTGTCCTTTCCATAACATTACACTCATCCACCTGCTCTTTTCCTTTCCGTTGGAAGGAGAGCTCTGATAGGAAGAGACTAAATGAGGCAATGTTGCAGGAGGAATAACAGTTTGCGTCAAGTTATATTTCTCTGTGTGCTGAGTGTTAATAGCAAGGCTGCATTGTTACAACAAGACCCAAAACAAGCTTCAGAAACTGCAAACAAGAGAAAAATCTGCAGGTGCTGGAAATCCAAGCAACACACATAAAATGCTGGAGGAACTCAGCAGGCCAGGCAGCATCTATGGAAAAAAGTATCGTTGACGTTTCGGGTCGAGACCCTTCATCAGGACTGAAGGAAAAAGGATGAGGAGTCACAGAAACATAGAAAACCTACAGCACAGTACAGGCCCTTCGGCCCACAAGGCTGTGCCAAACCTTAGAAATGACCTCGGGTTACCCATAGCCCTCTATTTTTCTAAGCTCCATGTACCTATTCAGAGTTAGAAGGTGGGGGGAGGGGAGGAAGAAATACAGGGTGATAGGTGAAACTGGGAGGGAGGGAGGGGGTGGAGTAAAGAGCTGGGAAGTTGATTGGTGAAAGGGATACAGGGCTGGTGAAGGGGGAATCTGATAGGAGAGGACAGGAGGCCATGGAAGAAAGGAAAGGGGGAGGAACACAGAGGGAGCTGATGGGCAGGTAAGGAGAGAGGGAAAAGGGAATGGGGAATGGGAAAGATGGGGGGGACTTTACAGAAGTGCGAGAAATCAATGCTCATGCCATCAGGTTGGAGGCTACTCAGACGGAATATAAGGAGTTGCTACCCCAACCTGAGTGGGGCTTCATCGCAACAGTAGAGGAGACCATGGACTGACATGTCAGAATAGGAAGGGCAAGTGGAATTAAAATGGGTGGCCACAGGGAGATCCCACTTTTACTGGCAGATGGAGCGTAGGTGCTCGGCAAAGCAGTCTCCCAATCTACGTCGGGTCTCACCGATATAAAGGAGGCCACACTGGGAGCACCAGATACGGTAGATGACCCCAACAGACTGAGAGGTGAAGTGTCGCCTCACCTGGAAGGACTGTTTGGGGCCCTGAATGACAGTGGGAAACTGCCATGTTGTCCATCTGGACACATTGCAGCCTTCTGGACTTAGTATTAAATTCTACAGGTTTTTGGAATTCACCCTTTTTCATTATATCAGAACTGACCTTTTCTGCCTATTCTCATCTTGGCTCAGTTTTTCTTTTACTATTTGTACATTCTGGACTTTTAGTACATTCCACTGCCTGACTTTTAGCAAAACGTTACACAGAGAACTATAATCTGATACTCTACTTGGCCTCACTCCATCAAAGACGTCCTTTTTGTTTACCCATCCCTCCCCCAACTAACTAGCTACTGAGAAACAACTTTTTCTCACTCTAAGGGTCCCCTATCTGAAATCTTCCTCTTTCCACAGATGGTTCCTGATTTGCTAAGTGTTTCCAGTATTTTCTGTTTTTATTTCAAATTTCCAGTACAGGTCCTCCCCAGATTATGAAAGGGTACTGTTCTGAAAACTATTCCTAACCCAAACAGTTCTCATGTTGGAAATACAGCTGTCCAGCAAGATACTTAAATAAAAAAAACATGAACATACCAAAGGCAATGTGTAGTTAAACCAGGGCATTTAACTCAACCATTCAGATATTGTTACAGCCCTCTCCCACACACACACACACACACACACACACATGAAAATTCATAACCCACCTCTTCTGAGGTGGATGCTGAAAACAAAATTGAAGTTCCCATTTGATTTACAATTAACTCAACACTACTAGCATTTCTGTCAGTTTTCTCTAAATTCCACTGGCATTAAAATGTTCTCCAGCAAAGAACTCTGCTCAATACGTTTTGATGTGACTCATGTTTATGGTGGGTATCGCAATTTAAGCAGGAGGCACATCACAGGAAGAGAAAATCTGCAGACACTGGAAATCCAAGTAAACATACACAAAATGCTAAAGGAACTCAGCAGGCCAGGCAGATTCTATGGGAAAAAAAATACAGTCGACATTTCAGGCTGAAACCCTTCAGGAGGACTGCAGAAAAAGGGTGAGGAGTAGATTTAAAAGGTGAGGGGAGGGGAGAGAAGCACCAGGTGATAGGTCAAACCTGGGAGTGGGGGGGATAAAGTATAGAGCTAGGAAGTTGATTGGCGAAAGGGACAGAAGGCTATGGAAAAAAGAGAAGGGGTGTAGGAGCACCAGAGTGAGGCGAAGAGCGGGCAATGAGATAAGGTGAGGGTGTGAAAAGGGGATGGGAAATGATGAGGGGGGTGGTGGGAGGCATTACCAGAAATTTGAGAAATCAGTGTTCATACTATCAGGTTGGAGGCTACCCAAAGGTAGTATAAGGTGTTGTTCCTCCAACCCACGTGTGGCCTCATCATGATAATGGAGGAGGTTATGGATGGACATATCCAAATGGTAATACGAAGTGGAATTAAAATGGATGGCCATTGAGTGATTCCGCTTTTTCTGGCAGATGGAGAGTAGGTGCTTGGCGAAGCGGTCTCCCAATCAACGTTGGGTCTCACCGATCTACAGGAAGCCACACCAGGAGCACCAGACACAGTAGATGACCCCAACAGACTCACAGGTGAAGTGTCACCTCACCTGGAAGGACTGTTTAGGGCCCTGGTAATGAGGCAGGAGGTGTAGCACTTGTCCCACTTGCAAGGATAGTGCCAGGAGGGAGATCAGTGGGAAGGGATGAGTGGACAAGAGAGTCACACGGAGTGCGATCCCTGTGGAAAGCAGAAAGAAGTGGGGAAAGATGTGATTGGTGGTGGGATCCTGTTGGAGATGGTGGAGGTTTTGGAGAATTATGTGCTGGATGCGGAGGCTGTCCTGATGAGGCCACACTCAGGTTCAAGGAACAATGCCTTATATTCTGTTTGGGTAGCCTCCAACCTGATGGCATGAACATCAATTTCTCAAACTTCCAGTAATGGCCCCCCCCCCCACCACCTTCCCCATTTCCTTTGCCACCTCTCACCTTCTCTCCTTGCGTGCCCATCGCCTCCCTCTGGTGCTCCTCTCCCCTTTTCTTTCTTCCACAGGCTTCTATCTCTTCCATCAACTTTGCCGCTCTTTACTTCATCCCTCCCCCTTCAGGTTTGACCTATCACCTTGTGTTTCTCTGTTCTTTATCCTACTTTTTAAATTTACTCCTCAGTTTTTCTTTCCTCCAGCCCTGCTGAAGGGTTTCAGCCCCAAATGTCGACTGTACTCTTTTCCATAGATGCTGCCTGGCCTGCTGCCTTCCTCCAGCATTTTGTGTGTGTTGCTTAGCAACAGCACAGGAACCAGTTTCCCCTCTATGGACTCTGTCTATAGTTTTTGCTGCCTCCGTAAAGCAGCCAGTATATCCAAATACCTCCGTGTACACCGGACATCTTCTCTTCTCCTCCCTGCCATCGGGCAAAAGGTCCAAAAGCCTGAAATCATGTACCACCAGACTCAAGGATGGCTTCTATTCTACTGTTATCAGACTGTTGGACAGACTTCTTGTATGATAAGATGGACTCTTGGCCTCACAATCTACCTCATCATGATTTTTCACTTTATCATTTACCTGCACTGCACTCTTTCAGTAGCTTTACATTTTATTCTGCTTTGCTATTGTTTTACTTTATTCTATACATTACAATATATAATGATTTGATCTGCATAAACAGCATCAAAACAAGCTTTTCACTTGGCAATATTATTGCCAATACCTTTAAGTCTTTAAGAAACCTGGACTGTCACAGGACAGATGTTTCATGTTACTTGCTTGGTAATCTTGTGTCCAGCTGCTTAAATGTCATTTATTGTTGGCTCATTAATGCAGTGGAAACCCTCGTTGTTGCCGAATTCTCCTGTTTTTAGAGATGCCTAGCTTTCCCATGTGTGCAGATATGATATTCTGAACTAGTGAAAAACCCAAAGCTATAAAGCTTTGATAAGCTATAAAGTTTATTGATTTCTTTTGCAGCTTACAGTACCAAAGGAATGGAAGGTCTGAACCTTTCCCAAACCAATCACAGAGGCCAATGACCTTTGATGCTACTGGCAAACACTCTTCGGTTTCTTTTTATATTCATGAAGCTGCTCGCCCTGGAAAAGATCCCAAAACAACAAGTTGGCTTTAGAAACTATTGTGAATGCTATGAACAAGTGCTAAAATGGATGAATCAAAAACAAACCAGATTTTGACACAAATTAAAAACAGCTATGGTACTGATTTACCTTCTCTGTGTTGCTGCTGAAACTATCAGTGGCCCTTAGCTATCAGTCTCCATAACAACAAAATAACTGACCAAACTCCACCTGTACTTGTTGAGCAAGACCCGTTGTTAGTGGAGGATGACATTGGTCTGCCACAGACCTCTATCCTGGCACCAATCCTTTTTAGTCTTTACATTAACAATGTCACCATTATCAGATTGTACAAATTTGTTTATGTGGGTGATGTTTGTAATGCACACACCCTCCCCCGAGGTAGGAGCATGTACACTCAAAGGAGATTTCCATATGTCGGTGTGCTATTTCAAGAGCTGGTACTTGAAATCTAATGCCGCTAAGACTTTGGTCTCCCTCTCTCACTCTAATAACTCCAAGACCACTTGACTGTTCAGTATCAGGTTTTCTGGTGTTCCTCTTTCCTTGCTAGATCTCTATGAATTTGAAAACAGCAATAACAAGAGTGAGTCTTGAGTGAAACCTTTCAGAAGCAAGCAGGAACTACATTGTTAAGAAACAACACTGAGCAGAACCACCAAGGATGAGAGAAATCTCAAGCTCACCGGACGCTCAACACAAGCATTTCTGTCAATAATGGCAAAATATTATTCTCCATTCTGGTGCAACAGTCATGGAGAGATATCATCCACCTGCAATTCAGTGGTGTATTGAGAATAATCAGCTATGGCTTGGAACCAGGGGCAAAACAAGTGTTAGAGCATAGTCTGGACTTAGGGTGTATAGGAAAAAATATTAACTTCAGCACCAATCTCTAGACTTGAACATGGACTGCAGATTAAATTTAAAATGCAGCTCTGGGCAATAGGTCCTGAATCATTGAGTATGTGCCTCCACACTTCTGTACCCCATTCTTGATGATAGCAATAAGAAGGGGGCATGTCCTGGGTGATGGGGGTCCTTGATGATGGACACCACCTTTTTGAGGCACTGCTCCTTGAAGATGTCCTGGATACTATGGAGTCTAGTGCTCATGATGGAGCCAACCAAGTTTACAACTCTCTGTAGCTTACTTTGATCCTGTGCAGTAGGCCAGTGGTCCCCAGCCTCTGGGCTGCGTACCGATACATTACCACGAAGAATGCAGTGCTGCAGCAGTAGTCGGAATGCACCCAGCACATCTTCCAGGTTCTTGCTGAGACAGGAGTTAATTCTAGCCAAAACCAAACTCTCAAAGCACTTAATCACCGTAGACGTGTGTGCAACTGAATGATAGTCGTTAAGGCAGCTCACCATGTTCTTCTTGGGCACTGGTTTGTTTGTTGCCCTTGTGAAGAAGTTGGGAACTTCTGACTGTAGCAATGTAGAAGTTAATTGGAACAAGTCTTCAGAGCCTTACCAGGTATTCCATCAGGGCCTGTTGCCTTGCAAGGGTTCAGCCTCTTGAAAGACAGTCTGATGTTGGCCTCTGAGACAGAGATCACTGGGTCACCAAGTGTTGCAGGGATTCTCATAGCTGTAGTTTTATACTACCTTTCAACGCATGCATGAAAGGCATTGAGCTCATCTGGATGCGAAACATCACTGCCTTTCATGATGGTAAGTTTTGCTTTGTAGGAAGTAGTGGCCTGTAAACCCTGCCAGAGTTGACGTGCATCCAGTTCCACCTCCAACCTCATTTGTAATTGTTCCTTTTCTCTTGAGGTTGCCCTCCATAAGTTGTACCTGTTTTCTTGTATAGTCCTGGGTTGCTAGACTTGAATGCCACATATCTAGCCCTCAGCAGACTACGAAGTCCCTTGGTTCATCCACAGCTGTTGATTTGGGTATGTACAGGACTGGGGCAGCACCACAATGTTTGTACACCACAAGAAGTTGATCATAAAGCATACTCCCCCTCTTCTGCCTTTAAAAGACTCAGCAGTCCCATCTTGGAAGTGAGTTATGAAACCATCAAGCAGTATCACTGCATCCGGAATGGCAGGGGACATCCAAGATTCTATGAAGCATTATGTTCCCTTCTTGCACTGCCACAAGAAGGTAGAAGGTACAAGAGTCTCAGGGCTCACACCACTAGGTTCAAGAACAGTTACTACCCCTCATCCATCAGGCTCTTGAACTCACTTGCTCCGTCACTGAAATGTTCTCATAACCAATGATCTCACTTCCAAGAACTGTTTATCTCATTATCTCATGTTCTCATTATTTATTACCATTTATTTATAGTTTTCTACACTCTGGCTGATCTTTCATTGATCCTATTTTAGTTACTATTCTCTGGATTCACTGATTATGTCCACAAGAAAATGAATCTCAGGGTTGTGTATGGTGACATACATGTACTTTGATAATAAATTTCCTTTGAACTTTGATTGATCATTACAAAGCCTAACAGCAGCCTGTAAATTAAGTGCTACTTTACACCTATTTTAAAAATATATCAACTGTCTTTATGCTTTGAGTAGTTTACAAATTTTTACTTTCTTTTGTGCTGAAAACCTATGTCCATTAAGATAGAGGTAAAAGCTTAATATCATATCTTGGATTATTTTTATTTCATCTGCCTTGATTCAAATCTATGCACACCACCATTGCCAGTAAATCCATCTTCTCTCCCATAGAAGCATTACAATATTACCCAATTGTCATAAAATAATATTAATCTGGGATTCCTGAGCAAGCAGATTAATGGTGGCTGCTATTTAGCATTTAGAAATTAAAATTGCTTCAGATATTGAATTCAGTTTTGAGTATGCTTAAAATTGGAAAAAAAACCTGCATTGAGCATGTTTTAAAAAAGTCTGGCTTTTCAGGATAGTGACTTATAGTCTCCATTGGGTGAAATTGAAGGAGTGTGGGAATGGATTGTTAAATCAGGATAACGTGGCTTCTCTCTGGAGTCAGGTGTGAGGCTATGTCTATTAGTATTGTAATAAAATGATAGTTTCTTTCCAAATATATGTTAAGTTTCAGGTCAAATGTATCCCAAACATTTATCTGATCCACGATGCATTATTTTGAATATGAAATCTTAACAGTCACAATTTTAGACACAGATTATCTCCTGTAAATGTGATTTCTTTATTAGGTGTTTGATAATAAAATAATCTATAGATTCAATTTCACAGCAACAATGCTGATTTTGTACATGCCATAGAAATACATTACAAAATGAGCTAATATTTCAATGCATATCAACCTCATAAAGCTTTCCAGAGCAGTTTCCATGTAACTTGCCCTTTTCGTTCCTCCCTTCCCTGTTTCCACATCAAACAATAATCAGCATATACTGTACTTGTTGCAAGGACGTGGCTGGGGATGAACCCAGGAGCAGGACACAGTCACGGAGACAGGGTCGTGAGGCGTTAGCACAGCCGTGAATCGTGGAACAGGTATTCAGGAGAATCTTTACACGGAGACAAGGTTTATGTAGATTATCCAGCTTAGAACTGACAGTCCTAAGGGATCAGGAAATGAGGTTTACACACACTAGAATAGACCAACGAACTGGCAAAGCATGACAGTGACTCCAGGGTTCTTATCCCCAGTTCGCCGATGGAAAGCAGGTGTGCTGTAATTAATGAAAACTGGGAACAATTGGAAATCAGACAAGGGGATTAAGACCTAATCAAGGAGATAATAGCAAGATGGGGCATTGCCGGACGGGACCATGACAGTACCTCCTTCAGTTTAGCCTTCCCTAGTCATTGCTAATGACATGGTCCTCTCTCCACTGGGGGGAGTAAGATCGATCTGTGTGACTGCAGAACTGCTTTGGTCAGTTCAAAGGACCTCAAGACTATAGTCACCTCACTTTAGTTTTTCACACTTTGGCCTGTCTGTTAGTTTACTGTGCTATTCTCATGAAGCTCAATTAAACTTCAAGGGAAAATTCTTAATTTTTAATCAGGCACCACTGACTCCATATTGAGTTCAAACATTTCATATCATGATTCTGCTAATCCTTGGTGTAAATGATCTTGACCCATCTTTTGCCTGTTTTATTTGTCTGATTGCAATAGTCTTTTCTTTGGAGAATCGCACATTTTGTCATTTTATCTCTTCTGTCCTGTCCCTATTGTCTTTTTCCCTCTTGCCCAGCTTTCACTGCACCTGTATGGCTTCAGTCTGTAGTGTATTGAACTGACGAGTTCATTGATAGGCAAAGTTTATTTAGTAGACCCTGCTGGGGTTAATTTCCAGCATTGTTAGTTTTCTGCTCCTGTAACTTAAAAGTTTGTATATTTCCAAATTAATCAATGGATGTACATGGCTATATTATAAAAAGTGCCTGATCTTTTACTCTAATGCTCTGCAAATTCAAATTCTAACAGCATATGCATCTTTCAAAATTTCACCTCAAAACCAGAACAACCATTTGGGTCATGAGAAGTTTCAATGTACCAAAATATTCAAATTACAAGGCTACTTTCCAAATCTCACAAGAAGACAATTGCAGTGAGTCCAAGTATGTACAGTAGATTCCTTTCTCTTCAGTGAAAAACTTAGCTACTAGTCCTGTTTAGTGGCCGCTTAACTTTAGAAACATAAGATTTACAATAAAGCTCAGAGTTCTTCATTATAAAATGTACAACAGTGTTTAAAATACATTAAAACCTTAGCAGTTGAACTTGTACAAATATTTTACCTATTTGTCCATTGTAACTTTATAACTAATTTCCGGACTTAATGAGGAGAAGAGAGAAATGAAATAATGGCAAGAATATGCAACTGTATGTGGTTATATTATAAATTCACTTAAATAGAATTGGACTTAGGAACAAAATTGTACTTATTTAGGCACATTAATAGAGTCGTGCAGTGCAAGCCAACCAACACATAACAATATGTGTTAATGAATAAACCCTATAACATTTTCATGTACTCTGCCTTTGTGAAAGAAAATCAGATCACTCCAGGTCTGCTGGGGTGAAATACACAACAGTGAGAGAGGCCACTGGACTATCAGTTGACGGGCATCAGAATTTTGAGGGGCAGGTAGGGTTATCTACTAGGTATTCTGATTGGTTTTGTGGATTGATAGGAAACTGTGTTGGACAGTATTAGGGGCATTGGTTGGCTGCTACAAATTAATAAAAGATATTGGGTGGTAGTGTCAGTCAGGGCACTTCGAACTAGGTGAGTGTGGGGCATGGCTTCAATAAGAAAGAAGCCTTATTTGAGACATGTCCTCAGTACCAGATTTCGTGGCGGAGATCTCCTCTGACACGCTCGTTTTAAATGATGCTGAATCAGATCTTCCACGCCTTGTGAAGGCTCTCTTATGAAGTGACCCACACTGGCTATAGGAAAGGCACAAAAGATGCAAAATCCCAGAAATGATATCCAAAAACCTGCCTCTTATATGTCTTTGTGCATGACTGAAGTCTTTCATGTAATAATGCTTCGGGTGTATGGTGTATGTAACGCCCTGGTAATGGTTTCATTACTAACGTTCATGTAATGGTCTTTCTGTAGAAGCAGTGTTTGGGTTATTGTTAGAGATACCGGGGCTGAGGAATGTGAACCATCCAATCAGGAGAGGAGGCTGGGGAAGTGGGTTTTTTCTTGTGCCTGACATCGGTATGACACTGGGTCTTTGTTCGGTAGGAGATGAAGAGAGAAGACACGGGAGAGAACTGGTTGTAGAATTTGATCCGGTTTAGACCATGATTTGATGGAGAAGGTGTGGTAGTCTACTGAGGATCAGTGAATATGACTTTTGCAAGAATTCAGCTCCAACCTGTGCACAATTGATTTTAATTATAATGGGCCATTATTGTTTTTTTTTCCTTTCTTTTCTTTACTAACCCTTTAGATAAGTTAATATTCATAAATATACTTCATTCACACAGACCGGGGCTTGGAAGGGACAGACGTCCCAATCTCATGGACTTGGCAGGACTAGAGTGTGCACTCCCCACACATAAGCAGCCCGAGAGCACTGGATCTTTCGGCGCCAAGTTGTTGGGAGACTGCCAGCCGGGGCTAACGAGCCATTTCCTGGGATGCCTGCAAAGAAGGGGGAGGGTACATGTACATGGAAGTAAAGGCACAGGCTTCTTGGAACTTACATTAAGTGTATGTTTTTCCTTTGCAGAGATTTTCCATTAAAATTGAATCATGTACCACACAAAGATCTCAGTATGACACAAGATCTTATTGCTAGGGGCAAATTTCTAATTTCATTAAACACAGTCATTTGAATAATATGTCCTACAGTTTTATTTCATACAGTGGAAAATTGAAATTGTAAATTATCTGATCAATAATTTGGGCATGCTTCACTAATAGTTTTATTAACCTCTAGGTTTCTATATCAGAACATAATTTCATGAAGTAAAAACAAACTAATTTGAAATGAGGATATATTAGCAGAATGATCCAATGAGTTACTCAGACAACTGAGGTGACTATGCACAAAGGTATCAATTGAATATGTTAGGTTCATTCAGAGTGACAATTTGCTAAGAGCTAAAATGTTATTTAACTGTAAAATTATTGTAGGGTAATGGGAATTATTGATTTCCTTGCAGTGTTGAGTACAACAAAAAAGTAGAACAGTACAAAACTCTGCGGTAACTTAATTAAAATATTCATTTATATGCATAGTTCCATGAAATAGATCTTGGTCAGCCTTTTTAGGTCTGGCTTGTGTCAATTATAATGTGTTCATATATTTGTGTTTTGGCTTTGAAACTTGATACAAACAAAAACTCACGGTTGTCTGCTAATACAAAAGTGAATCCCCTTGGAGCCAAGAAAAAAGTTTCATTAAATTTCACAAATTTTCTTTTTTCTGTGTTCCACTGAAAAATCTGGGTGAGTGAGAAGTCATTTCCCAGGAAAGCATATTGCCATTTATTTATTTGAAGAGGCTGCAGTACCATGGATCCTCTTGATGGAAACGACTGTACTTCCACAAACATGGAGCCTTCCCATTTCATTACCTTAGAGTCACCGAGGAATCTTGTTAAGCAAATGTACAAACTACCTTTGATATTAAAATGCTTAACTGCATGTACATCTTCTGTATCAGGAATATCAATGCGCCAAGCAAATTCTTTCTTTCCTTTGTTCCACTGAAAGACCACAGGTCGTTGGGAGCTACTTAACAGGATTAAATGTGGCTTGTTAGCTATTTCAATGTACTCCACATCTATATCCCTGTACCAACGATGCAATAATTGATGAGAATAAAATCCATTTCCATTCCATTTGTAGATGGTTGTTGTTCCGCCCTTTGAACTATCAGCAATAACGAAGAACGATTCTCCCTCAATTTGAAATGATTCAATATCATTTGGTTTTCTGATTTTTAAGATATCAATATCTTGTGTTTTAATAAACTTATTGGCAAAAGTATCTCTTTTATATACGTGAGAGCCACCAAAGAGCTGGGCAACAACAACAAACAGCTTACCCTCGACAATCAATGGTTTACAGAAAACTGTTGAAATGCCTGTGTAGAGATTCAAAAATAAATCAGAAACAATGAACAAAGGAACTAATGATTTTTTTCCAATGTAAATGAGAGGGATTCATACCAGTAATGTTGTCGAAATTCCGAAATACCATTTCCACATGATCCCATTCAAATATGCTGCAGTTCCCAGCAAAAGGTTGCGTAATCACTACATATATATCATTCATGTAATTAAAGCTTTCAATTGATATAGACTGAAATTTCAGGGTCTGGTAAGGAACAAAACCTATAAAAAGAAAGGGCACTGTACATTAGTCATAACTGTAGGAATAATATCATTCAAGCATTACTGAAGCTAAGACAGTAAAATTTTTTCTCCTTTAATTAGTTAACTTAAAACAAATCTGCAAATGAAATGAAGTTTTCTATTTGATTAGATGAAACTCTGTTATGTTGAAATCACCAGAATATATAGCCAACACAAATGGACTCTAAGTTGAAGGGAACAAGGTTTTTAAAAATGGATTGCACTAGGTAAAGTCACTAGGAACTACAAGAACTAGTATGTATCAGAGAGAGCATCTGTAGACACCATACACAACTTCATCCTGCACAGTTACTGTCTTGCAAAGGGTAACCTACTACACAGTCCCATGGTGAGAAAAAATATCAAGAAAAAGATAAATAAAATAAAATACCTCAGTTTTCACGGAAATTTACAACTTTCAGAATGCAGAACACTATCAGTTTGGAAATTCCAAACTCTATTTCAGGTGCAAATATATCTGAGAGTTGGGTTGAGTCACCTGCGGTTATGCAGTCAAATTCATTAAGCGGGAGGCTGGTTATCTTCCTTCCCTTATACTGAGCTGGATTTTCACAAACGACCTCATCAGCTGTTGCATTGGTGCTAATCAACCATCCAACCAGCCATTTCAATTTGCAACCACAATGGAATGAATTGCCGCTAAGTTCTCTGTGAAGAAAAGCAGTTTCAGTTGGTGCCGTGAGGCAAATCTCATGATTACATATTAACGTATGATATTTTCAAAATCAGTAAAGGTACAACTTTTATTTTATTAATGCAAATTCTTGTCAGCTTTGGCTCAGCATTATCCCTCCTAAGCTCCGCATGGCTGCCTAATTTGAAGTATTGTGTGCCGTTCTGGTCATCTACCTACAGGAGAGACATCAGCAAGATTGAAAGAGTACAAGAGAAAGCTTACAAGAATGTTGCCTGGATTTGAGGTCCTGACTTATAGGGAAAGATTGAATAGGTTAGAACTTTATTCCCTGGCCTAGAGCATAGAAGTGTGAGGGGAGATTTGATAGAGGTATACAAAATTATGAGGGGCACAGATAGGTAAATGTAAATAGGCTTTTTCCACTGAGATTAGGGTGAGATTAGAACAAGAGGTCATGGGGTAAAAGTGAAAGGTGGGAAGTTTAAGGGGAATATGAGGAGAAACTTCTTCACTCAGAGTGTAGTGAGCACATGAAATGAACTCCAGTGGAAGTGGTGAATGCAGGTTCGAATTCAACATATAAGAGAAGTCAGATAGATGCATGGTCGGGAGGGGTATGCAGAGGTATGGTCCGAGTGCAGGTTTGTAGGACGAGGCAAATTAGTAGGTGGGCTGAAGGTTTTTTTTTTCTGTGCTGTAGTTTCCCATGACTCTATAACTCTAAACCCCCAAATCAACATGTGTGGTAGAAGCCGCCATAAGAGGAAACATGCAATTTCTTGCTATTTCAGTTCATATGTCCAGAGACTGGGTGGGATGGGGGGAAGATAAATGGAATAGGAAGCCAATAAGTGAGAGAGCAGTTAAAGACAATTGCCAGAGCAGCATAAAACTACAGGGGAAAAAGAGGATTGGAGGCAAAAAAGAATTGTCAGGGGTTTGGAAAGCAGTGAGATAGGGTTTCAGAGTGAAAATGAACACGGCAGAAAGGATCGCAGCAGGAAAATGTAGCAGAGGGCAAGAACCACAAGTGTGGATCGGGGGAATCCCACTGAAAAGATGTGCAGGTTGAACGGGAGCACAAGTCAGCAAAGGGGGATGTTCGTTGAGTGGGAAATATCATGAGAGAAGGAATCATAGGATGTAATAACATAGCAAGGTAGGACCACACAGGGGGTTAGATTGCAGGGCATGTTTCACAAAGTAGAGGATCTCAAGGAGAAGAATCATGAGGAACAGTTTCATAAGAGGAAGAGGATGGCAGGGAGGAGAGGATTTTAGGAAAGATAAGAAGGGGGTCACAGAACATGAACATACATTCCCATGAACTACTAGGATGGTGATGAGTGGTTGGATGGGAGCACAGATTAACAAAAGGGTAAACCAGATGAGGAGATGATTAGCCAGCAGACAGTAAGGGAAAGCAGGAAGATAAGAAAGTGGGGATTAATCATTTTGTTGACACCTGAGGATATCACCAGTAAGAAACAGGACTAGGTGACAATGATACAAAAGAGCAATCACTATCAAACTTAAGGAAGGATTCTATCTGATAGAAAGTGGATGTCTGACTCAGAGCAGCAGCCCAAGCAAGATAAAGTACTGAAAGTAACAATGTAGCAGACTTCTTCTCTTCAACTGAAAACATGTTCAGTATTCCTTTCTTAAGTGCAAACATGAGGAAATCTGCAGATGCTGGAAATTCAAGCAACACACATCAAAGTTGCTGGTGAACGCAGCAGGCCAGGCAGCATCTCTAGGAAGAGGTACAGTCAACATTTTGGGCTGAGACCCTTCGTCAGGACTAACGGAAAGAAGAGCAAGAGATTTGAAAGTGGGAGAGGGAGGGGGAGATCCTAAATGATAGGAGAAGACAGGAGAAGGCATCGACGACTGCATTGGTGCTGCTTCCTGCACGCATGCTGAGCTTGTTGACTTCATTAACTTTGCCTCCAACTTTCACCCTGCCCTCAAGTTTACCTGGTCCATTTCCGACACCTCCCTCTCCTTTCTAGATCTTTCTGTCTCTATCTCTGGAGACAGCTTATCTACTGATGTCTACTATAAGCCTACTGACTCTCACAGCTATCTGGACTACTCCTCTTCTCACCCTGTCTCTTGCAAAAATGCCATCCTCTTCCCGCAATTCCTCCATCTCCACCGCATCTGCTCTCAGGATGAGACTTTTCATTCCAGGATGAGGGAGATGTCCTCCTTTTTTAAAGAAAGGGGCTTCCCTTCCTCCACCATCAACTCTGCTCTCAAATGCATCTCCCCCATTTCACACACATCTGCTCTCACTCCATCCTCCCGCCACCCCACTAGGAATAGGGTTCCCCTTGTCCTCACCTACCACCCCACCAGCCTCCGGGTCCAACATATTATTCTCCGTAACTTCCGTCACCTCCAATGGGATCCCACCACTAAGCACACCTTTCCCTCCCCCCCCCCCGCTTTCCGCAGGGATCACTCCCTTGTCCATTCGCCCCCCCCATCCCTCCCCACCGATCTCCCTCCTGGCACTTATCTTTGTAAGCAGAACAAGTGCTACACGTGCCCTTACACTTCCTCCCTTACCACCATTCAGGGCCCCAGACAGTCCTTCCATGTGAGGCAACACTTCACCTGTGAGTCGGCTGGGGTGATATACTGCATCCGGTGCTCCCGATGTGGCCTTCTATATATTGGCGAGACCCAACGCAGACTGGGAGATCATTTCGCTGAACACCTACGCCCTGTCCATCAGAGAAAGCAGGATCTCCCAGTGGCCACACATTTTAATTCCACGTCCCATTCCCATTCTGATATGTCTATCCACAGCCTCCTCTACTGTAAGATGAAGCCACACTCAGGCTGGAGGAACAACACCTTATATTCCGTCTGGGTAGCCTCCAACCTGATGGCATGAACATTGACTTCTCAAACTTCCGCTAATGCCCCACCTCCCCCTCGTACCCCATCAGTTATTTATTTTTATACACACATTCTTTTTCTTTCTCTTTTTCTCCCTCTGTCCCTCTCACTATACTCCTTGCCCATCCTCTGGGTTTTCTCCCCCTCCCCCTTTTCCTTCTCCCTGGGCCGCCTGTCCCATGATCCTCTCATATCCCTTTTGCCAATCAACTGTCCAGCTCTTGGCTCCATCCCTCCCCCTCCTGTCTTCTCCTATCATTTTGGATCTTCCCCTCCCCCTCCCACTTTCAAATCTCTTACTAGCTCTTCTTTCAGTTAGTCCTGATGAAGGATCTCGGCCCGAAACATCGACTGTACCTCTTCCTAGAGATGCTGGTTGGCCTGCTGCATTCACCAGCAACTTTGATGTGTGTTCCTTTTTTAAGCCTCAACTTTGCAGCATAATTTGGCGAGCAATTTATGCCACTTGGTTGCACTGTGCATGCCTTGTATGTGTGTCATACACATAAAAGGCCCGCAGTTCATTTATGGAAGAATGTATTGGCTCAAAAAGTAACCAAACCATCACTCTAAACACTTTCATTATGTAGGCACAAAGATGTTGACCTATGCTGGAAATTTGCAGTCAATATCTCAAGTGGAATTTGTAAATCACTGCAACATGTTATCCTTGCTTGGCCTTGCAATTGGCATTTGGTAGAGTTTCATTCAAGCTTAATGTCATCAAACCGGGATAAAATCTACAAATGGATCAGAATTAGTGGGAGTTTAGGAAGCAGTGGAAAGAGTATTGTCAGGCTTGGGGGTGTGGTTGGTATAGTGCAAGATCTGATGTTTCTAAGAAGTGTTTAGCAGTTTGATTTAGAAGGTCAATACAAACAGGTTAAAAATTTTGATCCTCAAGTCTATAATGGTCTTTTAGCCTATCTACGCTAATCCTAATTGCATGTATTAGATGGGACAAAATCCAAATTACTACATTTGTATGAGAAGAAATAAAGAGTGCTGAACATACTCAGCAATCTTGTAATGATACAGACTTCTCGGCACTGGGAAGTACCAACTGCTCTGTGAGACATTCCTATCTAGTCCATAAGCACAACCTAGAGTTTCCTATCATTTAAGTTATCTGCCCTGCTTCTGTTACACTCTCTCCATAGTCTCCTTGTTTGTTTCACTGAAACTCGACATAAGCTCAAGGAACAACACTTCGTCTTATAATTGAGGCACATTACAATCATTCAGGCTCAAAGATGAGTCTAACAATTTCAGACCATGATTCAATTAGTCCAACTTCACATCCCCTCTTTTACCTCTTCGAATATTTATCTTGCCTTATAATCACCATCCTTCTCAGTTATTTAACCTCTCTCATCCTCCAAATGATTACCAGAACTTCATTGTCATTTTCCCCCAGTGTCTTCTTCCTTTGTATCTTATAATTATTTCCAGCTCTAATAAAATTACATTGAATCTGTCATATATTTTAATTGTTATTCATCTTTCTACAGATGGTTTCTGCCATGGTGAATATCTCCAGCTCTTTCTGTTAAATACTAAAAGGTTTATAGTAGATTCATCACATACAGTCATTTCAGAAAAACCAACCATGTAACGGAAAACTGAGTCAGTAAATAAAATAACAGAGTAAAAGGGCTATAATACAATTTAGGCCATTGCTCTCTGGGTAGTATATATGCTGATAATGTAGATATCAGATAACCCAAAGCCAGGTGAGTTACAATTAGCATTGGGCAGCATTCTTAGCAAGCATTCCATAATTTATAAGGAATCCACAAGGGTCAGAAGATGGCATTTCCTGACCCTAGACTTTAGAGAGCTAGTGCTCACTTTCAGTCATGAATTGTTTGTGAACGGACAGTAAAGTGGTTTGAAGACATCTCCATTTTAATTGACGTACCCCACTGTTGATCTTCTTGAAATTGGAACCATTCTAATAATGACAGGTATTATTAGGTGGTCATGTGCAGTCCAGAAAAGTCTAATAGTAAGTCAAAGGATATTTGCCTTACCTTTTTTGTACCATCACACAAAGTAACTGTGATTGATTCTGAAATAGGACAAGCATCATATCATGGATTCTGCTTCTTGCCAAAAATGGATTATGAGCATTGCTGCCAGTAACTGTACATTTCAGTCATTAAATTGCACGTGTCTAAAATTTCTTTCGAATGAATGATTCATCTTGCAGAAATTTTGAGGACTATTAAAGTTATTTGCTACCACTAGTTGAAGTCTTTCTTCTTCATGAAATGCAAAAATGGTTGCAAAAAACCAGGCATGTGTTGACTGGAGTTACAATGATTCCTCCATTAAATCTATACACTTTGTTACAACACTTCCTGCAACAATATCCTGGCAGCTTTCTGCAGGTTTCAGAGCTGCTTTTGTCAAAGGAATTACAAGCCAGGTTTCTTTTGGAGTCACAAGTGGTTTCTGTTATGAGATGCTATGGACAGGAAACAATGTATCTGCTGCAGATCTACACTAAACCATGACTTTTTAAGGAGTCTACAAGTCCTGAAATGATTCACCATCATAAAATTTCAATGATAACACTTGTTTATTTGAGAACTTTGGGAATAAAGTTGATAAAAACGTATACATTTAATTTGCTAATACCAGTCACCTGGGCATATCTAAAAAAAATTAGACCAGGATATTCAGAGAAGCAACCATTCTATGTCATTCCTGGAACAACCTGTGCAATTCTAGCTTTGCGCTACAGTAAGATAAGCCCAAATCCATAACTTCCATTCTTCATACATCTCCACCCCAGCCCAGGTGCCATGCCTTCACAGCATTGACTTTCCCAGCACCTCCTAACAATGATCTTATCACCTGACTCACTGATTTCCCCCAACTCCTACTGCTCTGTCATCAAGACAGGCTGAACCCCTCAAGTGCCCAGCCCCAACTCCCTGACTTCAGTGAACATCCTCCCAGTCCCTATATGCAGCTGAACCCATGCATCTTTGACATTCATGACCATTCTTAAAGTATAAAAAATAATAATCCAATTTAGAAAAATTAAAATAATACAAACACCTAAACAACCCATGGAACACCAGAAGTCCAGATAACATTTTGAATTAATTCATTAGGAAATTCACATTTTACCACTGGGTTTCACATGGACACACACTAAGGAAACAAAAACTTCACCGACTTTAACTGTATTAAAAGGGTATAAGTTTTCAGGACATGCCAATAGTTCTTACACTTTGGTTAATGCATCCAGGTCTTTGAATAAGTCTTTAGGAAGGGCTTGAAGGTTATTATTGGCCAAACTTCTGTTGAGGGCAAACAAAAGTACAAGAAAAAGATTAGTAATATATAATTTTTGAACTATACCTCAATTATTTTCCTTTCATCAATATCTACTAAGCCATCTAAAAGCTTGTAGAAAGTGTATTTTGTATTAGTACATTAAGATAAATTACACAATGTGTAATTGGTCATGATGGCTATCTGAATCTTATTGCGATAAAGCAGTTTATTAGTTCAAATGAATGCTTATCTCAGGAAGAATGGAGAAATACACTTACAGAAGATATGATTATCCAGTTCATGTCACAAAGGGGTACTATTGTTACACCTTAGTTCAAGTGTGTGTAGCATAATGTGAGTTACAACTCATAAAAGTAGAGCTGTTTATTTTTGAGTGTGACTGCTGATTTCAATATGAGCAATCAATTCAGATTCGTTAAACACAGCAATGACTCCAATGTTGTTTAACTAGGATGCCACAGTGGCTAAAGAATGAAAATTATCTTAATTGTAGAGGATGGATTTAAATCAAAGTGTAGCTTCAGGAAGTAAGATGTTGCTATCTTAACTAAGTTTAATTTAAAAATGTCAGGAAAGATACTGATTTCTAATACCTGATGCAGCTTTAATTTTACCCAACATATTTCCATTCAAAGTGCCAGAGTGTCTGTTCATTTGTACTGCAGGATTAAAATATGAAACTTATCTTTGGTCTTATTATAATGACAATGTAGTTTGTTTACAAAAATTAAAACTGCAATGATAGACATGAGAAGTGAGAATTCCATATAAGTTCTGAGATAATGTATCAGAATACAATAAAAGGATAGTTCTAGCAATAACTTGGAAAAGCTTTATTGAACACTGAATAGCAAATACCTCCAAGCAATCCTCTATAATCCTTGCAGTACTGTGTGAATCCAACAGTAATAGAATTTTTTTCTAAAAAATCACACTGGAAATCCAACGTAAAAACAGTCATTCTGGATATACTCAGGACGCCAAGTAATAATTGTGGGAAAGAAAATCAATCTAATGTTTCAGGCTGATGGCCATTTATCAGAACTGTTCTGGTGATGGCTCATCAGACTGTAACATTAACTGTGTTTCTTCTTTTACACGTGATGTATGTATGACCTGCTGAATGTTTTTATGCCAGCATTATGTGCACTGATCTTTTTTTACGGCCTTGGTTTAATACTGAACAGAAAGATGATAACTTTAACAATGTAGACTTCCCTCAGTAATCCATGAAAGTATCATTTTAAATAAAGGGCTCTAATCCTGGATGAGATACGATCCTGGGATTTGGTTGTGAGGTGAAGGACTTTGGGAATTTAGTCAATGACATAATGATTAAGGGGAATGGGCTTTGTGATTAACAAATGTCTTTCTTTGTGGATAAGTGCCATTTCCCCCCTAATTTAGGAAACTTAAAGGATGGGAAATATAATAAGAGCAATAAAAGCATGTTAAAGTAACATTTCCTAATCATAAAATAAAATTGAAAGTGCCTCTGGCATTGTCTATGTCAGAGATCAGCATTAGATTAAAAATCTTGGGCTCAAAAATATCCTGTGCCTGAGAATATGGCCTTTAAGGCTTCTCTTGTAAAGGTGCTTTTCTAAATACACAAGACAGTCACATAAAAGATGCTGGGCAAATCTTAGTGATTGGAACTGTGGTTCCAGCTGTAATATCCAGCATTTAATCATTTCATACTTCAGGAATCACAGACTTTAATGTATGCAGTGTCAAAACCAGAAGTCTAAGACTTACTGCTTATAGGTCTAGCCTCACTTCTCATACATGCTGCAGTTAAGACTTCATAGAATATAGAACAGGACAGCACAGAAACAAATCCTTCAGTTTATGATGTCTGTGCTGAACATGATACTAAATTAAACTGTCAGTACTGCCAGCACATGATCAACATCCCTCCAATCCCTGCATATTCATTGTCTATATTACTCATCTTAACTGTAAATATCATTGTATCTGCTTCCAGTAGTACCACCTGGCAGCCCAGTCCTGGCACCTCTCACTCTCTGTGTGAAAAAGCCTGATCTGTAAATCTTCAAAATGCTGGAGGAAGTCAGCAGGTCTGGCAGTATCTATAAAAAAGTACAGTTGACGCTTTGGGCTGAAACGTCAACTGTAGTTTTTTCCATAGATGCTGCCTGGCCTGCTGAATTCCTCCAGCATTTTGTATGTGTTGCTTGATTTCCAGCAGATGCAGATCTTCTCTTGTCTGTACATCTCCTTTAAACTTTACCACTCTCGCCTCACAGTATTTGATATTTCTACCCTGGGTAAACATTTCTGACTGTCTACCATATATACCTCTCATAATCTTATAAACTTCTATCATGTCTCCTCAAACTCCTCAACTAGGATACTCCAGAGAAAATAATCAACTCTGCCCAACTGCTCTGTATACATTATACCCTCCAGGCAACATTCTGGTAAAAAATTCCAAAGCCTCCAAATCCTTTCTGTAATGGTGCGACTAGAACTGCCACAAATGTAAGCTAACCAAAGTTTTATATAGCTAGAACATGACTTCCTTACCCTTATATTCAATGCTCCAACATATGAAAGCTAGGATGTCATATGCCTTCTTTCTAACACTTTCATGGCCACTTTCAAGGAGCTACGAACTTGGTCCTCAAGACTCCTCTGTATATCAATACTGTTAAATTTCTGTCATTAACTGTATACTTATCTCTTACATGTGACTTTCCAAGGTGCAATGTATCACATTTCCTCATATTAAACTCCATCTGCCATTTTTCTGCCTCTATCTGCAACTGGTTTATGTCCTATATCATTTGGCAAAATTCTCCTCTGTCCACAATTCCAGTGATCCACTGATCTTTACATTGCCTGCAAATATATATACACACACATGCATATACTGTATACATATGTAAATACATACACACACACACACATATATATATGTATACTATAACTATGCATGTGTGTGTGTGTGTGTGTGTGTGTGTGTGTGTGTGTGTGTGTGTGTGTGTGAGTGTGTGTGCGCGCGCGCCCTCTTCTGGTTCAACCTACAATGAAGGACCTTGTCATATGCCTTACTAAAATCCATGTCGACAACATCCACAACCCTATTCTCATCACCTTTGTCAACTTCTCAAAATAAAATCAAGTCTGCTCATTACAAAGCAATGCTGTTGTAATGTATGTAATTCCCATCCCTAAGAATCCTCTCCAATAGTTTCCTTACCTCGGATGCGAGACTCATAGGCCTATAATTTCCTAGAATATCTCTATTTCCCTTCTTGAACAATGAAACAACATGGGGCCTTGTCTGTAGCTAGTGAGGATGCAAAGAATTTCACCAAGGCCCCTGCAACCTCAGATCTTGCCTCTTTAAATAAGATGGGACTTATCCACCTTAGTGCTCTGCAAACAATCCAGCACCATCTCCTCCTCGATCTCAGACTGCTCTAGTGTACAAAGCATGTCCTTCTCCTTCACCAATACCAATGAAAAGTACTCATTTGTTACCTAGCCTACATCCTCTGACTCCAAGCATAGATTCCCTGCCTTATACTTGAGTTATCCTTTCTTCACCCTAGTATCATCTTAGTTTAAAGGTAAGTATAAAATGCCTTGGGATTCTCGATTTGCCAAGGACACTTCATGGCTCCTTGTGCAATTTACTTCAGTTTATACAATTTCCTAGAAACGCATAGGATTTGAGGCACCATTGATTTCATTTGGGATTCTAGGCCTAGAAGGAAACACGAGTTTTAAAAAATCATCCTATTTCACTTTACATTTTTAATTGTGTTCAGATTTTATGTTTTTTAACACTTTTACAGTATGAGCTTTAGATTTTTTAATTATCTGCTTCAAATTTAATTGCTTTGAAACACCTATGAAATTTGCTTCCTTACAGCTTTGTCGGGAAGTAAAACTCTCTCACGGTCTTGTCATTTGCAAAGCCCATGAGGGGTAACCTGGTGAAAGGGCTTCTCCACTTTGTTACATGGAACTCTGTTGCAATCTACATCTTGCTTTTGAAGAATGATATATTGTATCAGTAGACAATGATCTCAAAGAACAGGCAGCCTCCAGCATCCAGCACAATCTGGCCTAATAAAAAATGGATAGAGAGCAACAAGATCCCTTTTCTTCAATCTCAATAGGAAATTGAGGTTTGTCAATATGAGGAAAATACCTAATCACTTAAATCTCTGCTGTAGTCAATTACATCTTGTCAACATGCATTTAAGTTGCCATTTGTAGAATGATTATTGATCAGAACAAAAAGCAAGAGTTAATCAACACAAACAGAAACACTGAGTTGGCAATTATATTGTTAATAAACAATTGAGCAGCATTAACCCCAATAACTGTAATAAATTTGTATTTACTTTAAAAGTCCAAATTCAACATTGATCTATGGATGTTTACTGATTAAATAACAGAAATGAACTTACAAATGAGTTAGAGTCTCAAGTCCTCGGAGAGCATGTCTTGAAATGGACTGGATTTTATTATTTTCTATAAAGCTGAAGAAAAAAGTATTAATAACAACAATATATTATAATAAAATGTTAACATGTGATGTGGGATTTTTTTCCAATAGGTAGATTTAGTATCTACTTACAGATATTCTAGGCGATCGAGTCCCTTGAATGCATCATTGGCAATCAAATAAAATGTGTTTGAAGTGAACAAACTGTCAAAGAGACAATTTATTAAAGTTTACAAAATCATAAAAATCTTTAAAGCTCAATTCATAACTTACTGTTTCAAAGCTACATTAGGCAATTTAAAGTTGATTGTAAAGTCCTCCTTGAGAGAGTCATAAAGATTATGGACATCCCTGGCTGCAATTCCAACTTGCCAGCTACAAACAGTTCACAGGAATGGAACCCTGAAGTAACCAAGGGATGACCTGTATAGTTATTATGGGACTAGAATCCCATTCAATGGTGATAAATTTCCTGCAATGCAATGCAATGCATGTTCAGCAGCTGCACTGCACACCATAGGGATGTCCATGACTTTTACGAATCTCCCGTCTGCAGCTCTTGGACAAGGAATCATTATTTTCCGCTCTCCAGAAATAGAGAGCATCCACATCCTCCTTTTTGAGTAGCATATGATGAATTGTGATTTGTTGCACATATCTCCAAGAAAGCATCCAGTGTGGTCACTCTGGCATTAAAGCACAGAGTTTCTCAGTCAGAATTGAAGTTAGCCTTGTAGCTGAAACACCTGGCTTATATCAGTAAAGACGGCCTTACTGAAAGCTTGTTGATGCATGTACTGTTTGATGGTGAGCTTCAGGCAAGAGAAGTGCTTTCTGAATTCCCTGGTGTATATGGCCACCTGCTGAAAGCCCTATTCATCCTCCTCCTCCTTACCCTCTTCTCGGAAGTTAACCTGTTCTGATTCTTAATTTTAACCTGTTATTGTAAAAGACTTCACTTTTGGTTCACCAGTAACAAAAAGAAATTCAAAAAATGTAAGTTTAAAATGAATCCTCAAAACATATTAAAAGTTAACAGATGCAACCTAATCATTTGACATTAATTTTGGTAGAACTGAATTATTATCTTCCAAGAGTTCGCATAAGCTCCACAAATGTAAAAAACTTTCCAAGTAAATAAATGGTAATTGAAGTTATTGAACAATTCATTTTACTAGCTTAATTTGAGCAGTTCAGTCATATTATATGAATTTCTATTACTACAATATATTAAAAACTCATTTTGATGATGAAGCGAGATTAAATGCAATGGCTGTTATAAAGTACTGTATTTCAAACAATTAGCATTAATGCAGTACAAGATGACACGACAATAATAAGTGATAAATAAAGGTTCAGCCAAAGAGGGCAATAATTTGACAATGAAGAAATGGTTAATTATGTTAAAAAAAAAGCATAACAACTACTAGCCTCTGCAGAGCTTATTACAACTGGCTATTTTTCTGCAGTCTTGTCTAGAGGACATGAGCATACAAAACCTATTCTATAATATGCAAAACATGTGGTTTTCCATTTTGCACTTTTTAATAGCATTAGATTACTAGTACACAGTTTACCATCAACCAGCTTTCCACCTAGTAAGATATCAGAATATAGGGGGCTAGGTTTGCTCCTCATCTTAAGAAATAGAAAACATAGCCCACACTTGAAACATTTGTACCTATTAGTGCTGCATTGCTGGACAGACTCACAAACAATTCACTCTTATTCTCAAAGAACCCTGAGAACCATTTCTGAACTATGCCAACAATTGCGAGATTTAAAAAAAAGCTCACAGAAGCTGGAGCGACTTTAAATTCATAAAGCTTCTTTCTGGTATTTCGTGGAAAGCAGAGTTCATGAATGACCTACAAATAAAACAAGCTGACATAAATCAAATCAAATTGAGAGGCATTCAAAACAGCAAAGTTCTGCTTTATGAACACGCATAAATTTTTTAAAACTGCACACAATTTCAAATAAAGTACAATTTGATGATTACAATCAAGCAGACTTATTTGTTATTTTGCAATATTTCAAAATAAATCTTAACAACAGTATTCTGATATAAAATGTGTTCCAAATTACATTGCCTGAAAAAACGCTAAGCTTATTCCAAACACAAACTCTAGTGCCGGAGATGATCATTTTCTAAATATCATAGAATTGTTCAGTAAATTTGTATACAGAACAAAATTGCTTACATTTTCAGATTATTGTAAAACTATTGTAGTTCTGGTGATGTAATACTTACAAATTAACTACTCCTGAGGGAAAACTCAGAGGAATCGATTTTCTGTTGTAACATTGGGCTGTTTCTTCGGTACATATACAACTTTCGGGACATCCTACTGGTCTGGGTCTTTTGGCAACTATTTTTGAAAAAAGAAGACTCAGTATGCAGACTAACAGAGTGATTCGTCCTATAAATTTACTAGCATCTCCCATTATGAATCCATTCAGAACAATGATTGCGGTGAATATTTCTGAAGGTAAGCAATTCCTGCCGCTTTCTGTGCCTTGTTTTCTGGCAAAACAACTTTCCCACAATGTTTTGATCAAGCAGTAATGATTACACCATCTAGTGAGCATATATTAAACTCAAGAAAGCTCCTTCACTGCTGTTTTGGTACACAATGCATTGTACTCAAATTGCCTTTTTCCTCATCGCTTAAAAGACTTTCCATTTACAACTGCTTGCATATAAAATCAGTTCTGTACACATGCAAAAAAGTCTTTATCCCAGCCAATGTATTAGTCCAGAACCACGCCCAGGTTCTGTGTGAATCCAAAACTCTGGCATGGATTACAGCAATAATAATAAAAAATAAAGTCAACGTCAAACGTTTTGAATATACAAAAATGAAAGCCCAAATGTGTAAAGTTTTGTTTGTATCTTCTCAAGCAAAAAAATGATTTTTAAAAATTATTTATTTAAAACATAGTAAAACCAGTATTAATGAAAGCAATGTTGATCTTCCTTAACATCTCTGACCTGCATTTTTGTTAGGAAATAGATTCCGCAAAGTGTGTCAAGTAGTGATCAATGAAAAATTTAAAGAATGGATTTTACTACTGCACTGTTGCTTTATTTCATCTGCAGTGCTCTCTTAAATGGGGTGCTGGCAAAAGACTGGGAGCCTTTCAAACAGGAATCTTGCTTCCAAAAACCTAAATCTATCGAATGGTGGTAGGAGTAGGGTGGAGACGGAGTTGAAAAGAACGTTAAGAGTCCTGAGGGAAGCAGCTTTCTGCAAATCCACTCATTACTTCTGTAATTAATTGTTCTACTCTTTTAAATCTAAATTCTATGTATCTAAGAATTACTAATAAGGTTCTTTTAAATCTTCTTACAGATCTGGTGATCTTCTGACCTCCAGAAGCTGATCTACCAACCTGACTCACAGACCCAAATGGAACTGATCAGCAAGGCCAAGGAATGGTCCGTCCACATGGAAGATGGCGCAGGGCTGAAGAACCAACCTCACGGATTCCAGGCCATCCTTGACTACACTGGAGAACCCAACTTAGAGACCTTGCATCACAGACTGTTGGTAATGAACATCCAAACAGGAGGAGCACTGGAATCTACCCCCCAGAGCCAAACTGTACAGAGGCTCTACCTACCCAAAGACCTGCCAGCATAATCAAAGAATCGTTCCATCTTATATATTTTATCTTCTCCCCTCACCTATCAGGCAGAAGATACAAAAGCCTGAAAGCACATATCACTAGGCTCAGGGAAAGCTTCTACCTTACTGTTATTGGACTACTGAATGTTTCCCTCATAGGATAAGATGGACTCTTGACTTTACGGCCTACCTCATTATGATCTTGCACCTTATTGCCTTTCTGCACGGCATTTTCCCTGTAGTTGCTGAACCTTATTCTGCATTCTATGATTGTTTTACCTTATAATGTCTCAGTACACTGTGTAATGATTTGATCAGTACGTACAAAGCTTTTCACCATACCTGTAACATGTAACAATAATAAACCAATCAAATTCCAAATCATCATAGCAGCATGTGAGAGCATACAGTATATCACAGCGGTGATAGGCAGCCATTTTCACATTTCCCAAGACTCAATTGTGTGGTTAAATTGCTTGCATTTCTCGGCATAGATAATGGCAAGTTTCAAGACCTTGATGTACTTGCATAAATCTTAATCTTAGAAGCCACACTTCACTAGCAATTTCTCAGATGTTCATGTGTGCCCCATAGAGAACAAAGGTAGAGAAACAGATTTTTAATGTTCCTCATAACTTTCTCCAAGGAATCTGTGAAGGATTTGACCTGACATTACATTTGTGAGTCCAGTCATTTGATAGGTCTGTAGGCTAAGTAGCGTAAAATTTAAGTTACAACATTTTCAATAATCTACACTTTGTTAAAAATGTTTTAACCATTTGTGTTTGCAACTATAAGTAATTTTGTTCATGTATACGATATTTCATTTCTAGGCTTTTAAATGTTTTGGAATATCAGAAAACAGAAGACTTTAACAGCTTTAAGAGATGGCAAGCCAGGGTGTCTGGCTTTGCCGTCTATCAAAGGCTTCCAGAACAATTCCGTGGTTTACGTTTCACTCTGCGTATTATTTAAATACAGAGAAGATCATTTTGTGGAAGTGGGAACACTCAGACAAGTGCAGGCGATAGATCCTGTTTAGGAAAAATTTGGACCAACAAAGCTTGCCGTGTTACTTTTTTGTCAACAGTAATGTGGAAACTTCAGCTGCTGGAATAAGAACATGACTGGGGTGAAGAGAGTAATTTTGAACCGCTAATATCCAAAAGTCGCATATGGGAACACAAAACTGGAATGCACTCAAAGTAGAGAGAACTCCCTTTAACAGATGTTGTTAACATGTAAAAAGATCTGTAAATTTAATTGCACTGAGACCCTTTGGTAGTTTTACAAAAATTAAATTCATGAATAGTGGGCATCTTCTGTAGTCTTCAAGGTACAAATGATTTTGTTAGATCTTCTCACACTTATTGGGGGTGCTTTGTTAAAATATATATTAGCATTTTGCACTTAATTAAAATTTTATTTGTAAAGTCCTTCAAAGAATCAATCCTTTAAATTTCAAAGTTGCTGGTGAACGCAACAGGCCAGGCAGCATCTCTATTTGAGAGCTTTCAAATCTCTTACTAGCTCTTCCTTCAGTTAGTCCTGACGAAGGGTCTCGGCCCAAAACATCGACTGCACCTCTTCCTAGAGATGCTGCCTGGCCTGCTGCGTTCACCAGCAACTTTGATGTGTGTTGCTTGAATTTCCAGCATCTGCAGAATTCCTCGTGTTTATGTTTTTAAATCCTTTAAATTTATTATCTTGCCTGCCATTGAGGAATTTATTTTCTGTCTTTTAAAAGTTTAAAAATAAATTGTTGCAGTTCCAGCTTCCAGTTTTAGTGCACAAGATAAAAAATGGATTTATGTGACAGAAAAGTGGGCAAGCCAAATAAACAGAAAAGTCAACAATTCTCAGATACTTTTGCACTGAAGAATGCAGTATGAAGTTATGGGTCAGAAATTATAAAATGAACAACAGTTTCAAGGATTTTATTTCAGCCTGTCCAACCAATGCAGAACAGTCTCAACTCTCTGCATTTCAGCCTCCTCACTTCCGGCCATGGCGATGAACATCATAAAGGTGTTATACCTGTTTTGTCTGCCAAGTCCTTGAGAAGATTGTGAAATCTGTAGACCATTAAGTTGTTTTAAAAGTACATTGCTTAAAGGGGAATTACATGTTGCAGATTTCAGTGAGAGTCACTCGAAAGAAGTACATCTAGAAATATTGTCCGCAGCCCACAGAACATTGCCATAGTTCACTAGTGCCATCTTGCTCCATTTTCCTGGGCCCGTCTCTTTACTCTTTCATCAATTATGAATAAACTTGGATATTCCTTCTAAATGAAAGAAATATGAATCAAGTTTTCACCAATGCAGTTTTCTGCAGATCTGGCCACTCCAGATTTTATTTTAAATTTTAGATTTATAGCAGATTTTATTGCTATACAGTGAAACAATAAAATCTCCACTGATAACAGAAAGTAGTGTTGTACACATCCGCAGCACAGATATAAATGAGTAGCTGAGGACTAGTAGAATTGTAAAAATGCAATATCTTTCCACATTGCAATCGCCAGGATTACAAACTATTCACTAACCAATTGTGCAAATCCTCAATGGCCTTAATAAAGTATATAGATGTAATACTGACATAACCATGAACAATAAAATGAAGACATTTTATATTGTCAGCAGTAGGCAGGTAGGACAAGGAATTCAGTGATTTTGTTCACCTTTATGATAAGATTACATATATGAAATTGTTGTTTGTTTGTGAACAGTTTATCACATCCTGCTGATAAATCTCAGCTTCCTGGTACATCATTAGTAGACATAATTCTACTATGTTTCCCTACTAGCTATGTCTAGCAACAACATGGCACCAGTGACCATTTGCAACTTTCTTTGGGCTGCAGAAAGTTGTTCTAGATTTCCTCTTAAATACTCTTTACAAATTTTCTTTCACTGCAATCTGCATTATGTAAATTTCCTCTTAACATTCGACTTCTAAATCACATCAATGACCTATTGTTATTTATATATATATATATATATATATATATATATATATATATATATTCACATTTTCACAGTTTGCTGTCTTCTGCACTTTTCTTGATCTTTCATTGATCCTGTTATAGTTACTCTTCCATAGATTTGCTGAGTATGCAGGCAACCTAATCAGTACACAACTACAACCGGGATTTATTTTAAAACTAATGTAACTTTACTTAGTTTATGCATTTAAATATCAGTTAGTATGTATTTGACATCAAGAAATTAGAAGCATCAGACATTGAATAGTTTTGTATTATTGCTGCTTAACAGACAAACAATTTTTATGTACATACATGAAAAGTAGTGTAGGTACACCACAGAAGACACTGGGGCTATAAGTGTAACCTACTAGGTCAATTAGGTTGAGAATTACTGGGATAGATGTTTTATTTGATAAAAAGCAACTAGGGTAGACATTTTAAACTTTTTCAGGCTGGTTCATGATTAGTCATAGTCATACTTTATTGATCCCGGAGGAAATTTGTTTTCGTTACAGTTGCCCCATAAATAATTAAATAGAAATAAAACCATAAATAGTTAAATAGTAATATGTAAATTCTGCCAGTAAATTATGAAATAAGTCCAGGACCAGCCTATTGGCTCAGGGTGTCTGACCCTCCAAGAGAGGAGTTGTAAAGTTTGATGGCCACAGGCAGGAATGACTTCCTATGATGCCCTGTGTTGCATCTCGGTGGAATGAGTCTCTGGCTGAATGTACTCCTGTGCCCAAGCAGTACATTATGCAGTGGATGGGAGACATTGTCCAAGATGGCATGCAATTTGGACAGCATCCTCTTTTCAGACACCACCGTCAGAGAGTGCAGTTCCATCCCCACAACGTCACTGGCCTTATGAATGAGATTGTTGATTCTGTTAGTGTCTGCTCCCCTCAGCCTGCTGCCCCAGCACACAACAGCAAACATGATCGCACTGGCCACCACACACTCGTAGAACACCCTCAGCATCGTCCGGCAGATGTTAAAGGACCTCAGTCTCCTCAGGAAATAGAGACAGCTCTGACCCTTCTTGTAGACAGCCTCAGTGTTCTTTGACTAGTCCAGCTTATTGTCAATTCGTATCCCCAGGTATTTGTAATCCTCCACCATGTCCACACTGACCCCCTGGATGGAAACAGGGGTCACCGGTACCTTAGCTCTCCTCAGCTCCTTAGTCTTTTTCACATTAAGCTGCAGATAATTCTGCTCACACCATGTGACAAAGTTTCCTACCGTAGCCCTGTACTCAGCCTCATCTCCCTTGCTGATGCATCCAACTATGGCAGAGTCATCCGAAAACTTCTGAAGATGACAAGACTCTGCAGTAGTTGAAGTCTGAGGTGTAAATGGTGAAGAGAAAGGGAGACAAGACAGTTCCCTGTGGAGCCCCAGATTCCCAAGATAATAACTTATGTGTAACCTATAGTACAACTTACTTTGTCCTATGTCTCTCAATAATTCCGGTTGATAAAAATCTATCAACTATCAGCACCTATTGCCATTAACAGAGGAATGACCTTGGAACACTTGGAAAGTCCAGTCACTCCCAGCATATAGGCAGTGGTGAAGGAGGCGGAGGAGCACTTACAGGGCTGCTTTGAGGCTGGACAACATTCAGGGGCTCATCTTCGAATCTGAATTAATGTGTCACAGTTGTCACCGATTTCATCAAGATCTGCATGAGTGAGTGTGTGCCTTCAAGAACAGACCAGACATACCCAAACCAAAAGCTGTGGATGAATCAGGAGGTTCATAGTCAGCCGAGGGCTAGATCTGTGACACTCAAGACCAATGATCCAGAACTAATCAAGAAGTCCATGTACGACCTATGGAAGGCTATATTTCAGGGGGAAAAGCAATTCCAGTTGAAGCTAGTGGCAGAAGCAAATGCACGTCAGCTCTGTGGGGTTTACTTCCTACAAAATGAAAACTAACATTATGAATGGCCGTGATGCTTCAATCCCAGATGAGCACAATGCCTTTTATGCAGGCATTTGAAAGGGAGAATAAAACTGCACCTGCAGCATCTGGTGACCCTGTGATCCCTGTCTCAGAGGCTGACATTAGAACATCGTTCAAGAGGGTGAACCCTGACAAGGCATCAGGCCCTGATGGTGTACCTGACAAGGCAGTGAAAGCCTGTGCCAACCAGCTGGTGGGAATGTTCAAGGACATCCTTAATCTCTCACTGTTGCGGTCAGAGGTTCCCAACTGCTTCAAAAGGGTGATAATCATAGCAGTGCCAATGAAGAGTGGGGTGAGCTGCCTCAACAACTATCACCCAGTTACACTCGAATCTACCATGATGACATGCTTTGAGAGTTTAGTCCTTGCTAGAATCAATTCCTGTCTATGCAAAGACTTGGACCTGCTGCAACTTGCCTATCACCACAATAGATCTACAGCAGATGCAATCTCATTGGCTCTCCACTTGGTCTTGGAACACCTGGACTATAGCAACAATTACGTCAGGCTGCTGTTTATTGATTACAGCTCAGCGTTCAATACCATCATGCCCTCAGTTCTAATCAACAAGCTCCAAAATCTGGGCCTCTGTACCTTGCTCCGCAACTAGATCCTTGACTTCCTCACTGGGAGACCACAGTCAGTGCAGATTGGAAATAACTTCTCCTCCTCTCCAACAATCAACACTCGTGCACCTCAAGCGTGCATGCTTAGCCCTCTGCTCTACTCTCTCTGCACCCACAACTGTGTGGCCAGGCACAGTTCAAACAACATCTATAAATTTGCTGATGACACAACTATTGTTGGACAGAATTTTAGATGGCGATGAGGAGATGTGCAGGAGCTAGATCAGCTGGTTGAGTCATGTCGCAACAACAGTCTTGCACTCAACATCAGCAAGACCAAGGAGTTGATTGTGGACTTCAGGAAGGGGAAGTCAATGAAAGCCCTTACTGAGGAATCAGCAGCAGAGAAGGTAAGCTGCTTCAAGTTCCTGTGTGCCAAAACTCATCATATTGATGCAATTACAAAGGAAGCACAACAGCGGTTATATTTCATTAGGAATTTCAGGAGACTTGGTACATCAGCGACTCTCACAAATTACAGCTGGTGTACTGTGGAGAGCATCCTAACTGTCTGCATTGCCATCCTGGATGGAGGGACAATGACACAGGATCAGAAAAAGCTGCAAAAAGTTGTAAACTCAGCCAGCTCCATCATGGGCACTAGCCTCCCCAGCATCGAGGTTACATTCAAAAGATGATGCCTCAAAAAGGTGGCATCTGTCATTAAGGTCCTCTATCACCCAGGACATGCCCTCTTCTCATTGCCACCATCAAAGAGGAGGGGCAGGAGCCTGAAGTAACACACTCACGATTTCAGGAACAGCCTTTTCCCCTCCACCATCAGAATAGACAATGAACTTATGAATACTTCCTCAATACTTTTTGCACTACTTAATAGTTTTTTTATTAGTGTATAGTAATGTACTGCTGCTGCAAAGCAATAAATTTCATGCCAATTATATTAATCCAGATTCTGATGGTAAAAACATTTGGGAGGTAACGTGTGTAAAAGTGTCTTTCTAAAAGCCTATTTCACAGTTTTAATGTTATGCTTCTCAATCTCAGTTGTCCAATTAATGAATATAGTTTATTTTCTATTTACTTTATAAATAGATCCTTTTGAGCAAATCACCACTTAATCTCCAAATTTCAAGTAATAACTACCAAAATTCTTCAAATTTCATGTTTACATTGCATGCACAATGCACCAGAGGAATGACCATTGAAACACAAGTAGGCTATTTGACCTCCTCTGCCTTTTTCGCCATGCAGTGAGATCCTGGCTGTGACCCAATTCCATACACCCGCCTTTAGTTAAGAAAAAATCAACCACTGATTTAGTTAACAACTGACGTACCATCATTTATTGTTTATGGAAGATAGCTGCAGATTTCTACCATCTTCAGCATGTAAGCACGTTTACTTCTGAAAGCTTTTAAGTTTTAGTCGGTATTCTTTTGCTCAGAACTGTGGAATTCCACTGACAAGCCATTGCAGTATTCTGCATAAAGGACTGTACAGACATTTTCAGTTTGTCCAGTCAGCAGCTGGTCTGCACTCTTATCTTTTCTCTCTGACCAAAAAGATAAAAAGCAAGAACAACAGAGATTTTTTGGGCTGTTCATATGCTTTGCATCAAACAGTCTGGTACATTGCTCTGCAGATATAACTGAGCTGTCTCCCTCTCTGTTTGCTGATCACAAGCTTCTTACTTTTAGCTTCAGGAAGAAGCATGTATAATTCTTGTCCTGGTCCATTAAGTGGATTGAATATTATTATTAAATAATAAAAAGAGAAAAGAGAAATCCACTCAGCAAGACAGTGAACAATGGAGGGGAACAAAGTCAATGTTTTAGGTCAAAGATATTTTGTCAGAACTGAGGAAGAGAGAAAAGCAAGTTTAAGCTGCAGAAAGGGTGGGGAAGGAATGGATAGAGTATATCCCAACCACCCTTCTCCCACCTTCTCTGTCACTTACTCCTGTGCATTACATGGCCATGGTTATTCCTGGGAAAGAAACTTAAAGGGTGACAGATGAGATTCCCGTCATTGTCTGAACTCAGCCTCCCTAAGGTGCTCCTTTTCACTGAAATCTACTGAATGTCCTGGATGTTAATACGATTTACTTCCTGAGGAACATCAGCACAACTATGCTAACTGTATGTGATCAGTTCCTTTTCTTGTACTAAAAAGAAACCCTTTTAATCATGTAGCTATCATACAGTGATCCACATAAAACATGCTTTGAGTCCTCAGCAGAAAAAAGTAGGTTTTGATCATCTGATGCCAGTTAACTGAATGCATGATGCCAAATATTAACAGATAGGCACCTGGATTGGGCTGATACAGGCAAAGAAAATTTTCCTAATATGGTCTCTCCAACATGCTGAGAACTTCAGAATCATATGCTGCTTGAAGCCACAAGAAAGGCAAGACCGACATCCACCTCCTGATGCAGTATCCCTATGCGGAGAATATGTGTAGACGCGTGTTGATATTTGTCTCATTCTGTCACCTGGATGTATCAAAGCAAAATACAACTTAAGCTACAAGGTAATCAACTAGGGGATATTTCAGCTGAAGGGACTATCCCAACCAATTATCATTGATTGTCAGGCTCCAAGATCCAGGAATACCTGTTGCAAGACATGACTGAAATGCAATCCATGTATTTTCCTTTTAGGCCATGAAAGGAAAAAATGCTACTGTGTCAGGCTATTCCCTAACACCACCTCCAAACTTTTAAGTGAAATAGTATTTCCTCATATTGAAAAAATCACACTTCAGAGAAAAGAAACCACTTCATGGGAACCTGAAATTTTAAGTTCTATAGAAAACCAGTGACCAAAAGAGCAAATGGTGGAAGAAAAGAGCACAATGGGATCCAACAGCTTTCGATAACCATGATGCATACAGATCTTTTAAGGTCCTTTATGACACAAACACCCAAGGCCCAAGAACAGAAATAAACTTTAAGGGCAAAGAAGCAGTCAGTGCCCACCAGCAAGAAACACTTTAAACTCTTCAATCATAATTGTTTTTGACTCCATCCTATAGCAAATTGTCCATCCAGCCACACCACAATTCCTAATCACCAGGAAGTCAAAAAAAAACCTAATGCAGTATCCCTTTTGAAGTTCTAAAATTCAGTGGAGATAAAAATCAGTCACAACTTCATAATTTCAAGTTCCATGTCTGGAAGCAAAGGGCGTGCCAGAAATGTCAATATTATGACTATTTTCAAACATGGAAACAAACACAATTGCACATCTTCAGTTGCACTAATAACACTTGTGGCAGTATCACTTTATCTGCTGTGTGTGAGTTATATGTTCTGTACACCTTGGTCTACAGAAACATTGTTTTGTTTGGTGGCATACAGGTGCATGGTTGAAGGACAATAAACTTGAACGTAAACTTACTGACATGCACTCACAGACGGCTTGTTTATATGCATATATTGGGAGACCAAGTTCAGGTCATTGCTATCACATTTACCGGAGCATATAAAAAGAACTGCCTTATACATAATGCAGCTGTTGCCTGACCTTCTCAGTTTTTTAGCATTTTGTTTTTGCTGCAGATATCCAGCAACACCAGCTTTTTTTAATACCAGATCTGGAAAGACAGAAACCGTACACCGAGGTCTGTCACAACAAATTGATGGACAAAGTGATTTCTGATCTGCAGATTCTTTTAGGAGTCCAAAAATGAGTTGAAAACTTGTTGCTTCACAATTATTTATTGAAAGTTTAAAACAAAGGAACAGGCACAGAGCACATGGCAATTGTTTTACTACTAAGAGATGGGCAGAAAATAAAGAACAAAGAAGTAAAAAGGCAATTTTTGTAGAAACACACACTTTTATACTGAGCTAAGGCAAATTCCTAAGATAAGGGAGGGCCTATCGGAAGACACACAAGTATAGCATGTTTAACACTTAGCCAATGAAAAAATTGAAAGATGATAAACAGTTATACGTATCATTCTGCCACCAGGAGAAAACACAAGTCATATGTTAGTGAAACTGCAAACTCATTAATTCAATTAAAAGCATAAAGAACAACTGATTCCCATAAAATCCACTCCCCCCCCCCCTTTGATTCTAAAACACACATTTTGAATCACTACATCGAAAATTCAGAGGCAGGACAACTTAAAAGTATCTACATTACGGAGTAATCAAAAACTATTTCAGTTATATATTATCAAAGAATATATACATGTTCTTCAAAGCATTTATCATATTATATCATGATTGGACGCAGTTATGAGTTTGGATTATTCTGGTGATGATCACCTCCAAACAAATACAAAAAATGTAGATTATGATCATACATATTAATATAACTATTATGACTTTTAATATTGGGTAAGACTGAAATGAATTCAATTAAAGAAATCTCATTCATCAGCATTCAGGACATCTTCAGCGAGCGGTGGGTGCTTCAGAAAGGTGGTGTCCATCATTAAGGACCGCCATCATCCAGGACAAGCTCTCTTCTCATTGTTACCATCAGGAAGGGGGTACGGAAGCCTGAAGGCACACACTCAGTGATTCAGGAAATGCTTCTTCTTCTCTGTCATCTGATTTCTAAATGGACATTGAACCCACGAACACAAGCAAGAGAAAATCTGCAGATGCTGGAAATCCAAGCAACACACACAAAATGCTGGAGGAACTCAGCAGGCCAGGCAGCATCTATGGAAAAGAGTACAGTCAACATTTTGGGCTCAAACCCTTCAGCAGGATTGGAGAACAAAAGATGAGGAGTAGAGTTGAAAGGTGGGGGAGAGGAGGGAGAAACTGAGTGTGGTAGATGAAATGGGGGGGGAGGGTGAAGTAAGGAGCTGGGAAGTTGATTGGTGAATGAGATACAGGGCTGGAGAAGGGGGAATCTGATAGGAGGGAACAAAAGACCATGGAAGAAAGAAAGGGGGAAGAGCACCAGAGGGAGGCGATGGGCAAGTAAGGAGATAAAGTGATA
The DNA here is from genome assembly GCF_030028105.1 of Mobula birostris. NCBI lineage: Eukaryota > Metazoa > Chordata > Chondrichthyes > Myliobatiformes > Myliobatidae > Mobula > Mobula birostris. The sequence continues at coordinate 37,785,772 of NC_092390.1, forward strand.
GAGGGAAAAGTGGATGGGAAGAGTGAAGGAGGGAAGGGGAAGGGCTTTACCGGATATTCGAGAAAGCAGTATTTCATGCCTTCAGGTTGGAGGCTACCCAGACGGAATACAAGGTATTGTTCCTCCAACCTGAGTGTGGCCTCATCACGACAGTGGAGGAGGCCATGGATAGGCATATTGGAATGGGAATGGGAAGTGGAATTAAAGTGGGTGGCCACTGGGAGATTCCGCTTTTTCTGGCGGACAAAGCGTAGGTACTCGGAGAAGCTGTCTCCCAATCTACGTCGGGCTGGGATCACCGGACACAGTATATGAGCCCAATAGACTCACCTGGAAGGACTGTTTGAGGCCCCGAATGGTAGTTGAGGGAGGAGTTGTAACACTTGTTCCGCTTGCAAGGATAAGTGCCAGGAGGGAGATCAGTGGGGAGGGACGACTGGACGAGGGAGCCACGTAGGGAGCGAACCCTGCAGAAAGCAGAAAGGTTGGAGGGGGGGAGATGTGCTTTGTGGTGGGATCCAATTGAAGATGGCGGAAGTTGCGGAGAATTATGTGCTGGACGTGGAGGCTGGTGGGGTGGTACATGAGGACGAGAATGAATCCTAACCCTGGAAGAGTGGCGGGAGGATGGGGTGAGAGCAGGCTTGCGTGAAAAGATGCGGTTGAGGGCAGCGTTGATGGTGGAAGCCCCTTTCTTTGAAAGAGGACATCTCCTTCATTCTGGAATGAAAAGCCTCATCCTGAGAACAGATGCGGCGGAGACGGAGGAATTGAGAGAAGGGGGTGGCATTTTTACAAGTAACTGGGTGGGAGGAGGTATGGTCCAGGTAGCTGTGAGAGTCCGTGGGTTTCTAATATTCATCAGTAGCTGATATTCATCTGGAGCTGTCTTCAGAGATAGAGACAGAGAGATCAAGAAAGAGGAGGGATGCGTCGGGAATGGACCAGGTAAGTTTGAGAGTAGGGTGGAAGTTTGAGGGAAAGTGGATTAAGTCGACGAGTTCAGCACGGGTGCAGGAAGCAGCACCAATGCAGTCGTCGATGTAGCGTAGGGAAAGTGCGGGACAGCTACCAGTGTAGGCATAGAACATAGACTGTTCCATGTCGCCGACAAATAGGCAGGCATAGCCACGACCCGAGCGAGTGCCCATGGCTACATCCTTTGTCTGAAGTGGGAGGAGCCAAAGGAGAAATTATTAACAGTGAGGACGCGTTCCGCTAGGCGGAGGAGAGGGGTGGTGGAGGGCAACTGGCTGGGTCTGGTGTACGGAATGAAACGGAGAACTTTGAACCCTTCCCGATGGGGGATGGAGTTGTACAGGGACTGGACATCCACAGTAAAAAATATGATGAGGGCCAGGAAACTTAAAATCTTTGAAAAGATCCAGAGCGTTGAACTTTCACTTTCATTATTTCTGTTTTTGCATTATTTTAATTTAACTATTTAATATACATATATACTTTCTGTAATTGATTTTTTTCTATATTTATCATGTACTGCTGCCGCGAAGTTAACAAATTTCACCACATATACCGGTGATAATAAACCTGATTCTGAATGACTCCGGCTGCATTCCAACTGAAGCTGCATCACCGTTAACTTCGCCCACTGGGTTGGCAGAATCACTCACCGAAGGTACCTGCTGTGCGCTGTTACTTTTGTTTCAGTTTGTCCTGTAACTCTGAAATGCGCGCCTCGATAAGGCCGGATGCTGTTTTCCCAGTCGGTAACAAGGAGTCGTTCGTTATACTTTTTACTGTCTCTATCATACTGATCCTTCAGCATGTTACACATTTCTTCCTTCCTCTCCCCCCCCCAATGATTACTTAATTGATAATCTACTTGCTCAGTCAATTTGTCATGAGCTCGTTTGAGTTCACACACTTGATTCTCAAGTTTGCCACGTTCGCATTTAAGTTAATTTATTTAACTTTCTAACTTGGCAAACTCGCGCTTTCTTAGCTCTATAATAGTGATAGCGTCCAGCCAAATTTTAGAATCAGACTCAGATTTAATATCACCGGCATATGTCGTCACTTAAAAAAAATTCTTTTCAACATCACGCTTAAGTCAATTTTCACTAGACTAGGCATCAACAGCACATTCCTCCCGGATTTTGTTTTCGTTAATCGTATCAAATTCATATACAATATTCAAGTAAGCGTTTAAACCCTCAGCAATCGGTTCTCTCACAGCTAGAGATTCTGCAGGTTGTTTCTCAACTTTGGCCACTGTTCAAGTTCGATGTCAATGAGTACTCTTCACTTAGACGTCAATCAGTTACCAGCATCGCAACCCAAAATGTAAAACTAGAGTTACGACCGAAAATATACCAGAATTATGATCCAAAACACGACCCCAAATTTTACCGGAGCTGCACCTGAAATATGAATAGAATCGAACCACAGTATAAATAGACTAGTAACACAAATTATTTAAACAGAGCTGTGCCCAAAATGTATCAGTCGAGTCACGACCCCAATTATTTTACTGGAGTTGTGCCCAAAAGGTATCAATAGAGTTGCAACCCAGAATATTTAGCACGAAATCGCTACAAATAAAGTAAAATAGTTTTCTTCTCACTCTTAAAACTTCCTTCAGATGGTATAGGAAGGCAGAATCAGACGAATTATCCTACAATTCAGGGATGGAGGATGCTCTTGCCTCCTATTAAGTGCCCACTAAAAGTTCCTCCTTTGCTCTAAGAATTTTCAAACTTTTTTTCATCATCATCCTTGCCGACTGCGCCAAAATTGTCGAATCGGAAATCATCAGATCCTAAATAAATGATTTCCAGGCGAAAAGATTCAAAGATGATCGCAGTCTTCTCCATAAACAAAATGAAATGTACAGCAAAGAAAAAGCTGGGTCTACAAAGCAAAGTGGACCCTGGATTCAAAGATGATCCCATTATCCTCAAAAACGCATATACAGAAACATGTGCGTGCGGGGATTTCTATGAAGCGAAGTGGACACCTAGACGACTCTCAGGTTAAGGAGACTGCCGTGCTTCTCAGGGGACTTTGCCAGCCATGTAGGTCTCGGTCAGCGATGCCTGGCACTGATTCGATGAGTCGTTCGGGTATCTCCGTGTCGCCGTTTTGTGACGTCATCACCGGCGGCCAGTCGGCGCTGAGCTCGGAGGGAAGATGAGCGGCCGCCGGGCGAAATTCGATCTTGTTCAGGTCTGAGAGTTAAATCGTTTTCGGGGTTGGGGCTGGGAATGAGTACGAGATAGCAAAATAATCCCTCGTTCTCGTAAAATGACAGAATCGCATAGAATAGTTCCTCGTTCAAATATAAGTGTAATTCAAGTTTATTAAATTCATCGTCGTACAACACAGAAACAGGCCCTTCGGTTGACAGCGATGCTGCTGATATTAAATACCCATCTATACTAATTCCGTTTACCAGTACGTGGCCAATAACCTATACTCTGTGATTGCGTATTTCTTAAAGGCGAGTCTCGTCATGCAGCCAACTGTGTGCAATAAAATCCTCCTCGTATCCCCTCCATACCTCTTGCTTCAGAGCTATAGTCTCTGGTTTTAGACTCCTGTGTTATGGAGATGTTTCCTACTATTCACACTATTGATGTGTCTCATTATTTTGTGTACCCCCATCACATTCCACCCACCCACGCCTTCTCTACTCCCAAGTGAAACAACCCTCTTCTATCAACTTTAAGTCTGAAACACACCACATCAGACCAGGCAATATCTTCTCTGCATCATCTCCAGTGCAATTACATCCTTCCAATAATGGAATGACTACATCTGCACACAGTATGCTAGTTGTGGGCAAAGTAAAGTTGCACAATAACATCTGGTTCTTACATTCTGCGCTCTGCCTAATGAAAGCTGTGCCGCCACCTTCAGGGATGAAGGGTATCAGCCTGAAACAACAACTGTTTATTCCTTTCCATAGTTGCTGTCTGACCTGCTGAGTTCCAGCATTTTGTGTCTGTCACTTTAGGGAATATTGGTTCTCTGTTCCAACATATTCCCTACTATTCATTGTGCACGTTGTAGCCTGTTGAGTCCTCACCTAATACCTATCAGGATTAAATTCCACCTGCCAATGCTCTGCCCTGCCATGGATGCTGCCTGACCTGCTGAGTTCCTCCAGCATTTCGTTTGTGTTGCATCTGCAGAATTCCTTGTGAGTATCATCCTAAAGCTATTTTGCACACATTCAACAGACCACCAATTTGTGTCACCTTCGAGCTTACTAATCATACCTTCTACATTCATATTCAAATTCTTAATATACATAACAATTAGTAGCTATCCCAACACTATTCCCTGTTATACACTACTGGTAACAGATTTCCATTCACAGAGCAGCCACCAATACCCTCTGAATTTTATTATTAAGCCAATTTTGGATATAACTAAAATAGAAAATGCAGGAAACTCTAAGGAACACAGGCAGCAAAACAAAATGCTTACAGTCTGGGATCCTTCGTCACAACTGAGAAAGAGAGAAAAGCAAATTTGTTTTCAGAAGCAGCGAAGTTAGGGGAGGGATGGTAGAAGAAAGCTCTTATAGTGAGTTCAAGCAGGAGGTGAGACTTGATTCTGTGGGCACAATAGAGACACCCAGTTGGTATGTTGCCTTCCTGGTTCCAGGGTCAGGGATGTCTCGGATCGGGTCCACGGCATTTTCCAGGCTGAGGATGAGCAGCCAAAAGTCTTGGTACTACTGGCACCAATTGTATAGGTAGACAAGGTGAGGACGTCCTATAGAGAGATTTTAGGGAGCTAGATAGAAAGCTGTAAAACAGGACCTCAAGGGCAGTAATCTCTGGATTGCTGCCTGTGCCACATGCCAGTGAGGGTTAGAATAGGATGATTAGGCAGATGAATGCATGGCTGAGGAACTGGTGCAGGGGGCAGAGGTTCAGATTTAGGGATCATTGGGATCTCTTCTGGGGAAGGTACGTCTTGTACAAAAGGGAGGGGGTTACACCTGAACCCAAGGGGGTCCAATATCCTTGCAAGTTAGAGGATTAAGAAGCTTTTACAAACCAACAGAAGGCACCTAAAATCATTAAGAATATAAAGATGGAATATGAATGTAAACTAGCCAATATTAAAGAGGATACCAAAGGTTTCTTCACATACATAAAGTGTTAAAGAGGGGCAATAGTAGATATTGGACCACTGGAAAACAATGCTGGAGAGGTGGTAATGGGGGACAAGGAAATGGTGGACGAAATGAATAAGTATTTTTCACTAGTCTTCACTGTAGAAGACACTGTCAGTATGGTGGAAGCTCCAGGCGTCGGGGGCATGAAATGTATGATGTTACCATTACTAGGGTGACAGTACTTGGGGAAACTAAAAGGTCTGAAAGTAGATAAGTCACTTAGGCCAGATGGTGTAACCCCAGGGTTCTGAAAGAGGTGGCTGAGGAGATTGTAGAGACATTAGCAATGATCTTTTAAGAATCACTAGATTCTGGAATCGTTCCAGAAGACTGGAAAATTGCAAATGTCACTCCACTCTTCAAGAAGGAAGAGAGGCAGATGAAAGGAAACTATAGGCCAGTTAGTCTGACCTCAGTCGTTGGGAAGATGTTGGAGTTGATTGTTAAGGATGTGGCTTCAGAGTACTTGGACACACATGATAAAATAAGCCATTGTCAGCATAGTTTCCTCGAGGGAAAATCTTGCCTGACCCATCTGTTAGAATTCTTTGAAGACATAACAAGCAGGATAGACAAAGGAGAATCTGTTGACCTTGTGTACTTCAATTTTCAGAAGGCCTTTGACAAGGTTCCGCACATAAGGCTGCTTAACAAGTTACAAGCCCATGGTATTACAGAAAAGACTTGAGTATGGATAAAGCAGTGACTGATAGGTAGGAGGCAAAGAATAGAAATGAAGGGAACCTTTTCTGATTGGCTGCCAGAGACTAGTGGTGTTCCACAGGGGTCTGTGTTATATAGCAACGATTTGGATGATGGAATTGATGGCTTTATTGCAAAGTTTGCAGATGATATGAAAATAGGTGGAGGGCCAGGTAGTTTTGAGGAAATAGAGAGGCTACAGAAGGACTTCGACAGATTAGGAGAATGGCCAAAGAAATGGCAGATAGAATACAGTGTCAGGAATTGTATGATCCTACTCTTTGGTAGAAGAAATGAAAGGGTTTACTGTTTTCTAAATGGAGAGAAAATACAAAAAAACTGAGGCGCAAAGGGACTTCAGAGTCCTTGGGCAGGGTTCCCTAAAGGGTCATTTGCTGGTTGAGTCTGTGGTGAGAAAGGCAAATGCAATGTTAGCATTCAATTCAAGAGGACTGTTAGATAAAAGGATGTAATGTTGATACTTTACAGTGCACTGGTGAGGCGTTACTTGGAGTATTGTGAGCAGTTTTGGGCCCCTCATTTTAGAAAGGATGTGCTGAAACTGGAGAGGGTTCAAAGGATATTCATAAAAATGATTCCAGGATTCAGTGCCTTGTCATATGAAGAGAGTTTGATGACTGTGGGCCTGTATTCACTAGAATTCAGAAGAATTATGAGTGACCTAATTGCAACCTATCGAATGGTGAAAGGCCTTGATAGAGTGAACATGGAGAGGATGTTTCCTATGGTGGGAGAGTCTAAGACCAGAGGATGTAGCCTCAGAATAGAGGGCATCCTTTTAGAATGGAAATGAGGAGGAATTTCTTTAGCCAGAGAGAGTGGTGAATCTGCGGAATTCGTTGCCACAGGCAGCTCTGGAGACCAAGTTTCTCTGTAAATTTAAGGCAGAGGTTGATAGATTCTTGATTGGTCAAGGTATGAAGGGATACGGGGGAGGGAGGGCATGAGATTGGGACTGAGAGGGAAAATGGATCGGCCGTGATGAAGTGGCAGAGCGGACTCAATGGACCAAATGGTCTAGTTCTGCTCCTATATCTTATGGTCTTATGAGGTGTCACATATTCTGTATTTAATACTGAATTCTCCAACTTTAGGTAAATTGCTGTTTCTTTCATTCTTTATCAGAACTAGCCATTTCTGCCTGTGACCATTCTTGTTTAGGTTTTCTTGTGCTATTTTGTATATTCTGGCCTACTGCACATTATCTTGCTATTAACAATGGATTATGCAAAAGCATAATATGCTTGTAATTGACCCCCAAGTGACCTGACCAGATTCTCATGCAGAACCTTATCAAAGATCTTACTGAAAGTACATGTAGACTACATCATTTACAATGCCCTGACTGATGTGTTTCATTTCTTCTTTAAAAAAATTAAAACTCATCAGATCTATCCCCAGCAAAATTATGCTGGCTATCCTTGATTAATCCCTGCCTTCGCAGTGAATTCGTAGGGATGGTTTTAGGTGTAGAGAGCGGATTTACGATTAGCATTAGGTTTAGTCTGGAGTTTGGGGTCCCATTACTAGCTAGTCCAGGATTCAATACTGAATATCGAAGTCCAAAGGCCGATCAGAAGTCCAGAAGTTTGTGTGGGATGAAAGAAAAAGGACTTCTTCTGCTCTCGCTGCTTTTTGCTTGTCGAGTTCTGTGTTGTTCTGCTGAGTATTGTGGGCATACAATGTTTGTGCCAGAATGAGTAGTGACACTTGTAGGCTGCTTCCAGCACGTGCTTAGGTGTGTTAACACAAACAACATATTTCACTACGTTTCCATGTGAAGCCTCTGTCGGTCAGAGTTGACTATGGATATTGCGTCCTAGCTGTCTAGGTATGCAAACTAAGGCAGTACGATATGAAGAGCAAGCTGTTGCCCATGTAGCAAGCTCCCCCTCTCCATGCAGCTGATGAACCCAAAGGAACGGCAGAGACCAATACACTTTGGTACCAGCAATGTCATAGGAGTTGCCAGTCAGCGTTGAATTCAATGTAGCTGGATGACTGCAGCTCCAGATTTTTCTTTCAGGGTTTAGTCCCAAAGCCTTCTATAGCCGCAAGGCAACAGGGGTTTGAAATCAGTTTTCCTTCTCCTAGATGAGCTGCCAACCATGGCTGACAAACCCCACCTACCCAAAGTGACTGGTTTTAAGGCGCCAGTAACCCGCCTTTGCCCCTTCACCTGTCAGTTCCGCTAGGCTAAGTGAAGGCCAGGAGCTGGACTTGGTTGTCAGAGACTACTTTAGATGCATCCCATGGGAGCATTTAATAATCAGTGGGAGCTTGTCCCCATTACCAACCTCAACTATAACAACCTTAATGAACCATGTACATGTGATAAATAAATCTGAATCTAAATCTATAAATTAATTCTTCCCCTCACATTTTGTCAAATATCTTCCCCCATCACTGACATTGGACTCGAAGGCCCATTTCCACCTATTGTCCTTCTTGAATAAGAACCTTTCAGCTAGCATTTCTTCCCTGGTCAGTGAAGATTAAAAAATCCCTAGGAGGTGAAAAGCAATGAAACCACAAATGCTGAAATGCACAAACGCAGCCTGAGAAACACCTCATTAATTCCCAAGTACAAATTTATTACATACCCCGGGTATAAATGAAAAGTATAAGACTTGAAAATTAGCTTGTTTTCAGCAGCAGCAGCGCAATACATTACATGACAAACATAAGTTACAGGGAACTTAAATTAGCAAAAATTTTGTGATGGTGGGGAGAGCTGTACCTGTGATGGAACTGACTGAATCCACCATTCTCTATAGTCTTTTACACTGCTGTGCACTGGACCATGATGTGGTCTCTATATTGGAGAAACTGAATGCAGATAAAACGGCTGGTTTAATCTGAAAGGGCAAACTTAATCTTGACCTGTGACTTTTCATCCAATTCTTATTTTGACTTTTCTGTTTTTAGGCATCTATGTTGTTGCAACAGAACTCAAAGTGAGATAGAAGAACAGAGCTTCATCTTTCCTAGAGTAGTACAGCATGAAAATGGATCCTTTGACCCAATATGTCCGTGTTGATCATCAGATATAGGAGCAGAGTTAGGCCATTTAGCCCATTCAGTCTGCTCCATCATTCAATCACGGCTGATTGATTATCCCATCCTTCTCAACTGCATTCTCCTGTCTTCTCTGTGTAGTCAAGAAACCCTTACTAATCAAGAACCTATCAATGTCCGCTTTAAGTATACCCAGTAACTTGCCCTCCACAGATACCCATGGCAATGAATTCTACAGATTCACTACCCTTATCTCTGTTCTAAATGGACGTCCTTCTATGCCTCCACGAGGAATTCTGCAGATGCTGGAAATTCAAGCAACACACATCAAGGTTACTGGTGAACGCAGCAGGCCAGGCAGCATCTCTAGGAAGAGGTACAGTCGACGTTTCAGGCCAAGACCTTTCGTCAGGACTAACATTAAGTCCTGACGAAGGGTCTCGGCCAGAAACGTCGACTGTACCTTTTCCTAGAGATGCTGCCTGGCCTGCTGCGTTCACCAGCAACTTTGATATGTGTCCTTCTATGCCTTTTGGTCCTAGACTCCACATGACATCCAATAGTCCAGAAAGTCCACTGGTCAGTTACCATCAATGTCCCAAATATACAGGATTATCAGATTTCTACTGAAGAGGGGTAAAATTCTGGGGGATAATAAAATGAAGAGCAGGAAGGTGCTATGAATGGAAGTGTTTATCAACCAAAAAGGTTTCTGTTTCTGCAGTAAATTTTAATTTCTCTAAATCCTAAAATATAAACACAATTATCAAGCATTTTCCATCCTGAAACATTTTATGTCTTGAAATTAGGTGTACATGTTCGTTCCATGGTTATTATTTTCTTTTGTCCACAGGAGCATGGTGCTGGGGGTTATGACTCAGAATTCAGTGATGATGAAAATGAAGGAGAGATATCCAATTGTAAAAGTCAAAGGTAAATTACAATTGCCCTTTATCTTAGAACATTGTGCAAGAGTTACATTTTCTCCAAGTATTTATTTTGTTAGTTGTTTAAATGTCAATTAACTAAGAGCAATCTAACACTTCCATTAGAAATATTATTTGAAAATGAAGAACATAACTTTTACATAGAAGACATTGCCTTGACAGAAGTGATAACGTAAATTATGGCATGTAAGTGAAACATACAGCTTACCTTAGCGGTAGTTTATAATATCATTTCTGCCACAAAGAAAGATGGTAAATTTCTACAGATACTGAATAAAATACAATATCAAAAAATGACAACAGGAAGAATGAAGGGCACTGATATCCAGGTATATAGGGTGTTTGTTTGAAACAGTGACCTGGGGATTGGGAATGAAAAGAAATGACAATGCTATTAATAGGAATAGAAAAGTAATTTCTTCGGTATGTGACTGGGATTGGTGGGGTGGGGGGGGAGAGGTAAATGTTTATGCAGTTTAACAGTGCTAATGTACAGAATTAGAAAGGACATCTGAAAATAGAGAATGTTGTGCAAAGGTTAAGCTTATTAATTTTGGCAGTATTCACATTTGAATGTTATCTTTTAAAACTAGTCTGGTAACGAACAGCAGATATTTCTACAAAGCTAATGTATTAGGGTAGGATGTTAGAATATATTTTCCTTCCAGAATTGTTACATCCACTATTCGATTGTATTTATTGTGCATCTTCTATGTGGATAAAATGCCTGTATACAGTTAAATGTCAAATGCACTCCCATGAATATTATCAGACAAAACTTGATATCTATTTTTATGTATGCTAACTTAGAGTCCTAGACCTGTACAACAAAAGAATTGGGGCCTTCAGCCCACCACATCTATGCCAACTATCATAGAACATAGAACATAGAATAGTACAGCACATTACAGGCCCTTCGGCCCACAATATTGTGCCAACCCTCAAACCCTGCCTCCCATTTAAGCCCCCACCTTAAATTCCTTCATATACCTGTCTAGTAGTCTCTCAAACTTCACTAGTGTATCTGCCTCCACCACTGACTCAGGCAGTGCATTCCACACACCAACCACTCTCTGAGTAAAAAACCTTCCTTTAATATCCCCTTTGAACTTTCCACCCCTTACCTTAAAGCCATGTCCTCTTGTATTGAGCAGTGGTGCCCTGGGGAAGAGGTGCTGGCTGTCCACTCTATCTATTCCTCATATTATCTTGTACACCTCTATCATGTCTCCTCTCATCCTCCTTCTCTCCAAAGAGTAAAGCCCTAGCTCCCTTAATCTCTGATCATAATGCATACTCTCTAAACCAGGCAGCATCCTGGTAAATCTCTTTTGTACCCTTTCCAGCGCTTCCACATCCTTCCTATAGTGAGGCGACCAGAACCGGACACAGTACTCCAAGTGTGGCCTAACCAGAGTTTTATAGAGCTGCATCATTACATCACGACCCTTAAACTCTATCCCTCGACTTATGAAAGCTAACACCCCATAAGCTTTCTTAACTACGCTATCCACCTGTGAGGCAACTTTTCAGGGATCTGTGGACATGTACCCCCAGATCCCTCTGCTCCTCCACACTACCAAGTATCCTGCCATTTACTTTGTACTCTGCCTTGGAGTTTGTCCTTCCAAAGTGTACCACCTCACACTTCTCCGGGTTGAACTCCATCTGCCACTTCTCAGCCCACTTCTGCATCCTATCAATGTCTCTCTGCAACCTTTGACAATCCTCTACACTATCTACAACACCACCAACCTTTGTGTCATCAGCAAACGTGCCAACCCACCCTTCTACCCCCACATCCAGGTCGTTAATAAAAATCACGAAAAGTAGAGGTCCCAGAACAGATCCTTGTGAAACACCACTAGTCACTGTCCTCCAATCTGAATGTACTCCCTCCACCACGACCCTCTGCCTTCTGCAGGCAAGCCAATTCTGAATCCACCTGGCCAAACTTCCTGGATCCCATGCCTTCTGGCTTTCTGAATAAGCCTACCATGTGGAGCCTTGTCAAATGCCTTGCTAAAATCCATATAGATCATATCCACTGCACTACCCTCATCTATATGCCTGGTCACCTCCTCAAAGAACTCTATCAGGCTTGTTAGACACAATCTGCCCTTCACAAAGCCATGCTGACTGTCCCTGATCAGACCATGATTCTCTGAATGCCCAGAGATCCTATCTCTAAGAATCTTTTCCAACAGCTTTCCCACCACAGATGGAAGGCTCACTGGTCTATAATTACCCAGACTATCCCTACTACCTTTTTTGAATAAGGGGACAACATTCGCCTCCCTCCAATCCTCCGGTACCATTCCCGTGGACAACGAGGACATAAAGCTCCTAACCAGAGGCTCAGCAATCTCTTCCCTCGCCTCATGGAGCAGCCTGGGGAATATTCTGTCAGGTCCCAGGGACTTATCTATCCTAACGTATTTTAACAACTTCAACACCTCCTCTCCCTTAATATCAACATGCTCCAGAACATCAACCTCGCTCATATTGTCTTCACCATCATCAAGTTCCCTCTCATTGGTGAATACCAAAGAGAAGTATTCATTGAGGACCTCACTCACTTCCACAGCCTCCAGGCACTTCTTCCCACCTTTATCTCTAATCGGTCCTACCTTCATTCCTGTCATCCTTTTTTCCTTCACATCATGCCACTATATATCTTTGTTAATCCCACTTGCCTGCATTAGTTCCATAATTCTCTATGTATTACTCATTCAAGCACATACCCAATTTAATATGGCCTTAGAATTTGTTTCTAGTTCAATTATTGAGCTGAAAATGCTATAGGTATGAATATGTTAGTGCTTACAATGGTTTTCTGTTAAGGTACACTTCTCAAGTGGTTCTGGAGTTTTTGTAACAATTATTTAGTGTTGAGAGTTTTGATTGTAATTTCTTTATTTTAATGTAATCTGTCTTAATTGTTATGCATTAAATAGTTTGACATATACTGTATGCAATTTAAATTCTAGGACAAGAAATGATGCTACGATACTTAAAAAGCCATTTCAAAAGGAAAAGTACACCCGATTGCCCCACAAGCAAGTTGCAGCTCAGGAAGGGGACAGGTAAAACCATTTTAAAGGAATTCTGATAAGAAGTACATTTTTAAGATGTTGTAACTTCAATAAATTATTTGCCTTGGAAAAATTGCTATCACCTCCGACAAATTAACCAAATAAATGAAAGAGCATCTTAGAAGTATGTAGCTTTCAAAATATAACATCAGCTTGCAACCCTTACAGTAAATTGTGCAAATCTTGATTTGGACCATTTTGTCACATGAATCACTGAAACCTTTTGTCCTTATGATGCAGTATCCATAGACAAAGAATAACAGCAATTTTTCAAGTTTAGGCCATGGGCATTATTGTAGCTAGATGTGAATGATTCTGCAACACTATTGTAGAGGTCTTGTATGTGGGACAATATGTATTATCCATGGAATATGAAGGTATGGTTGTGTTGTGACATTGTAGTACACAAATTGGCATCCATATTTGAATACAAAACTGATTATCCATCAATTAATTTATTCATTATGAAACAGTTTTGGAAGTCCTGAGGCTGAAAAGCACCTCATGACCTTTCTTTTGCTATATAACTGTAAGATTTGCTTTTCGTATTTCATGAAATGTTATTTTTTTTTTAATAGGGAAGAAGCAAGAAACCGACGTTTCCATCTTATTGCTATGGATGCTGTATCCTTGAAATCAGAGATCAGCTATCGGAAGGCATAGTAGTGAATGGGGAAAGAGCTTAGCAAGGAGTTTATATTTAAAATAAAACTAACAAAATCATTATATATAACATATTTCTTCAAAAATTTCATTACAGTTGTAATTAGACTGTATGATTTAAAAATATATATTCTAAGACTAGAGTAAAAATTAGTTATGAAGTTGTTATCCAACTGCTTTATGGAATTTTATTTTAAGAAACTATAGTGAAAGATTATTGTAGGATGCCAACAATGTTGTAAAGGGGAAAGGTATTGGAAAAAATTTGGTAGTGACATGCTTGTGTTTTCAAGCTGGGAAAGTCATCAGCTGAGGAAAGTCCTGAGATAAGGAGACTGATAATTTTGTGACCTTAAAGAAAATTAGAAGTTAGCTTTGGATTCGACATTGTCAGGATCGGAAATGGCATGTGGAGAAGCACTTCTTTATCTTAGCAGGAAAGTTCTGGCTTAGCTGCTGCTCTGTCCAAACTCCACATCGAGTCCACCACTGGAGCCCAGTCTTGCTGGGCTTTCCCGGAATTACATGGCTGGATTGCTGTTCTGATACTGTGCCAGGTTAGAAATCTTCATTTATTAGGAATTCCAAGTCTGCAGATGGGGAGGGTGTATATTTAATTTATTTTACTTGGATTTCAAATTTTCAATTATCAGCAAGTAAGCTGATATTTTAAAAAATAACCTTTCAAAATTACATTTCAATGGATAGTTGTTAACTATTTGCGTAAATGTACACTGAATGTCAGAGGCCAAATCTCCATCTGAAATTTACTCTGCGGTACCCCACCTGATATCTACTCACCTCTCTGATCTAGTCAGACAAGTTGTCCTCTTCTTAAGCAGTGATTGCCAGAGGGAAGGGATTGCAGGCAGAAGGTCAGATCTGGTCCACTGTAACTATGATGAGTATTAGTTTACTGGTGTCCATAAGGCTGAGAGAAGTTCAAGGAAAACACTCATTACATAATAAGGCATAACCATATTATATAATGTCAGTCATTGCAATTCAGAGATGAGAAACATTATCAGTTTCCCAGTGGGAAAACGAACATGCTGCAACAATATGCTACCAGGAGACATAATATCCATTAGGTCAGAGTGTTATTGATCTAAATATGATTCTTTATCTGAACAATTAATCAGTTGTTTTTTATGTTCATCAGCGTTGCTATAAAAGCTCTGCAGTGTTAACCTTCTCATAGCTGATGCTGGCATGGAGGTTTTGTTTGTTATTTAGATGTCTTGAGTACATCTTTTGTTTATTGTCAGAATTCTGGCTTTGGAACAGAATAAAAGAGCACTGATATAATAATTGAACTGAAATAGTGCTGAATCCAGATGGTGTTTTTCAAACACAGATGTTGATGATATTCTCTTTAATATTGCATTTACTGTTATGAAACAAAAATTGGAACAGTTCATGGAAAACTGTTGTCCTTCTGACTTTGAGTGAACTAGAATAACAGTTCCAGACATCCAGATCCAGCATGCTAGCCTCAGAATCAGGTTTATTATTACTGATATATTTCAAGGAATTGATTACTTTGTGGCTGCAGTACAGTACAAGACAACAAAAATTATAAGTTACAATAATAAATAAATAAAATAAATAAGTAGTGCAAAAGATGAATTGTGAGGTAGTGGTCATGAGTTCGTGGACCATTCTGAAATCTGATGACAGAGGGGAAAAAAGCTGTTCCTAAAATGTTAAATTGTTAGTAACATTGGCAACAAGAAATTCTGTTTCATGACTATTTGCTTCTGAATGCAAAATGCCAACAATTTCTCCAAGATGGAATGAAAGAGGCAAACTATTGTCACAAATTGTAGCCGGAAAAAAAAAGACAGTGTGCTGGAAATACTCAGCAGGTCAGGTCACATAAGTGTGAAGAGAAACGGAGAAAGAAGACCCCTTGTCAGAACTGGTAAATATTGTAGTTCTTTTGAATTGACTCTGTTTCTTTTCTAACAGATGCAACCTGACACCTGGAGTATCTCCAGAATTTAAAGTTTATTATAGATTTACAGCATCAGCAGTTTTATTTTCCGATTTTTAAACTATAGGCAGACTTGAGGATATTAGACGCAAAGATTGGTAGCAACATCTCCCCCACAATCTCCATTAGCACAGGTGCACCACAAGGCTGTGTGCTTAGCCCCATGCTCTTCTTGCTTTACACTTATGACTGTGTGGATAGGCACAGCTCCAGTGCTATATTGAAGTTTGATTGTCATTGGCCTAATCAAAGGTGATGATGAATCTGCACATAGGAGGGAGATTGAAAATCTGGCTGAGTGGTGCCACAGCAACAATCTCTCTCTCAGTGTCAGCAAGAAGTTGATTATTGACTTCATGAAGAGGAAACTTCATCAATGAGCCAGTCCTCATTAGGTGTTGGGGGGGGGGGGAGGAGCAGAGTCAGAGGTAGAGAGGGTCAGCAACTTTCAATTCTTCAGTGTTATCATTTGAGAGAACCTGCTGTGAGCCCAGCACGTTAAATGCAATAACGAAGGAAGCATGACAGTGTTTCTACTTCCTTTGAAGTTTGCAAAGATTTTGCATGACAAACTTCTATTGATGTGTAGTGAAGGGTATATTGAGTGGTTGCATCACAGTCTGGAATGGAAACATCAATGCTCTTTAATGGAAAATCTTACAAAAAGTAGTGGATATGGCCCAGTCCATCACAGGTAAACCCCTCCCCACCTTTGAGCACATCTAAAAGGAGCGTTGTCGTAAAAGCAGCATCCCATCATCAGGGACCCCCACCACCCACACCATGCTCTCACTGCTGCCACCAGGAAGAAGGTACAAGGGTTCAGGAACAGTTATTACCCCTCAACCATCAGGCTGTTGAACCAGAGGGATAACTTCACTTACCCCATGACTGATCTGTTCCCACAACCTATGGACTCACTTTCAAGGACTCTTGATCTCAAGTCCTCAATATTTATTTATCATTATTATTTTTGTATTTGCACGGTTTGTTGTGTTTTGCACAGTGCTTGTGTGTCCACCCTGTTGGATGCTGTCTTTCTTTCATTCTGTTATGGTTTTTGGATTTACTGAGTATGCCCGCAAGAAAATGAATCTCAGAGTTGTATACAGCAACATATATTGACTTATATAACAAATTTACTTTGAACTTTGAGCTTTGAAGATTGCATAAATGTCTCCTGTGTGTAATTCACTTCTGGAGGTCAGATATTTGAAATAATTTCTCCAGAGTGCTGTATTCAATTTGGTGTCAGATGCCTAAGGTTCTACTTACTATGTGCTTGTGTGTTCTTCAAAACAAATAACTGTGGATTTGCTGTGTTTTGTTGGTACCATTTATGTGATATTGGTAGAATTAGAATAATTTTCACTAGATATGTTACCTGGTGATTGTGTGTGATAATGAAGTATAACTGCTAATGAAATGCCTGATTTGGTTCTGTGATTTCACTATCACTCTTAAGTCAAGCTCCAGTTACTGTTTTTGAAGTAATATTTGTACTTCAAAACTGTCTCATTCGCTGAGCTGAATGAGACGTGGGAAGAGAAACTTCGGAAAACTGAAGCAATTAGGATGGAAAGGTCAGGCCCTTTCTCACTTTAGAGCTTCTATGTACAGTAGAACTCCAATAATTCACTGTCATACTATTCACAATGCTGACGTTTTGGCATCTGGCTCAGCAGGTAATGTTTGCTGCTCTCTTACACCAGTTACCAGTTTCCCAAGTGTCCTTTAAGTTAATTAGATCCATAGAACCAAGAACATTGTTAAATCCTGTTGCTTTTGGGATCCAATAGTTCTTCAGAAGTTAAGAACGAGGCATAAAGTTTGTTGCTTATGATTGTTCTATTCACTGTTATGGGGGGCACAGAATAAAAGGGAAAAAGAATGGCGAGAGAGGGAATGAAGAAGGAGAGCAGATAAAGAGTAAAAGAGCCTAAAGAATAAAAGAGTGTGAACACAGGTGGTCTGGTCTTCTTACAACGGACCATTGATTTCATTGGAATTGCATCAGGTAACATGTAACCAATTAAAAAGCCAGATTCAGGTAATATGACATCTGCCTCTGAAATCAAGAAGGAAATACACTGAAGCCACTGAAAGACTGGCTGAACAATTATATGTCTGTAGCTGATTACATAGAAATACAAACATAAAAAAGTAACCTGCAAGAAAGATAACAAATCTACACCCCATTCCAATAACATAGAACAGTGCAGTACAGCACTCAATGTTGCCACAATAACCCACAATAGTTGTGCTGACCTTTTAACCTACTCAAAGATTAATATAACCCTTCCTTCCTACTTTGTTTTCCTGTCATCATGTGATTAACTGAAGATTTCTTCAAATACCCTGATGTATTTATCACCATCCCTGGTGGGGCATTCCACAACACTCTGCAAAAAACAAACGAATAATCACTGACAGCCCCCCTCTCACCTTAAAATTTTGCCCCTGGTATTAGCCATTTCTGCCCTGGGAAGCAAGTCTCTGGCTGTCCACTCGATCTATGCCTCTTGTACACCTCTATCAAGTCACCTCTCATTCCCTTTCGCTTCAAAGTGAAAAGCCCTAGCTCGCACAACCTGCCCTCGTGACACGCTCTCTAATCATTTGCAGAAATATGGCAGTTTTCTTAACTTTTTAAAGTATGCACGACACAAGAAGTACATCAATGATTATTTGCTTTATTATGGTGGCTCCAAAGAAGACTTAAAGAGATCAACGTAAGTGTCCAAAAATAACTTTTTAATAGATGATTCTTATAGGTAATGCTCAACTTGAAATCATATGCTGCTGATGACATTGACACATTATGAAAATAATCTTAATTAGGTTTACAGTACAAACAAATAGCAAGACTAGCTGATTAAATATTTGTCTTAGTAATTTTTAATTTATGTTTAAGTTAAAACCAAAGTACTGTAAATGGTATTTATAGTTGTACATTATTAAACTAACCCACAAAGGAATAGAGAAAAATGCAGGTTCTGAATGCTAGGCACAGAAGTAGGCCATTTGGTTCCTTAATTAGATTCACCGGAGATGCTGGAAATACAAGCAACACACTCAAAATGCTGGAGGAACTCAGCGGGCCAGATACCATCTAAGGAAATGAGTAAACAGTCGACGTTTCAGGCCGAGCCCTTCATCAGGACTTGAGTCCTGACGTAGCAAGTACCATAACTGCAGTTAGTCCTGATGAAGGGTCTCGGCCCGAAACGTCCACTGTACCTCTTCCTGTAGATACTGCCTGGTCTGCTGTGTTCGCCAGCACTTTTTATGTGTGTTGCTTGAATTTCCAGCATCTGCAGATTTCCTCGTGTTTGAGAATAAATATGTTTGTTTGTCTGTTATGATTAGAATGGATTCCTAGAAAATGAAAACAGTAAAAAATCCGTTTATTTGATAGTTGGTAACATAACTTTATAGATGATCAGTGTAATAGGACATTTCCAAGAAACAACCAGGAGGTTATTGTGTGCATCTCTGAAAAGTTCTGGAATAATTCACACTCCAAAATGATTTGTAAGGTGTGGTTGCTACAACTTGGCACCACTGAAATGTTTTCTGGGTGAATCCCGTTATTTCATTGCATCCAAAGAAAACGGCTGTTGAAGTGTATTCTTCACCATTTGAAACTACCATTGAACTCAATTGTGTAAAATTCTGGCTATTGTGTCATCTAAAGCTTGTCAGAATAATGGAGATTTTGCAGAGTTCCTTTTGACTCCTGCTGATCAACAAATTCTAATTTGTTCAAATTAAGAGTATTTTTTCTTCTTTGCTGATCCAAATCAAACACTTGTACCTTTG
Source organism: Mobula birostris (assembly GCF_030028105.1). NCBI lineage: Eukaryota > Metazoa > Chordata > Chondrichthyes > Myliobatiformes > Myliobatidae > Mobula > Mobula birostris. Next base: position 37,805,188 of record NC_092390.1, read on the forward strand.
ACTTATTGTACTGGTCCTGCTTTTGAAGACTGCAGTATGTTTTATATTTGCAACTTAAGACTTCATGATTGCTAATCCCATTTTTGTTGGTAGAGTGAATGATAAAACAGACCTGGATGTGATAAGAGACAACCATAGATTCTTATGGACAGAAGATGATGAAACTGATATGAACTGGTAATTACAGGCAATTATGGACTTTTATAAACATATGCACAGTCTATGGCAGTTGACAATGTATTCTATCTCCAAGTTTCATTCTATTCAGTACTTCTGACAACAAAATGAATTCCCAGACATTTAATTTTTAGTATTTATAGTTGTATTTATTGTTTCTACTAGCTAAAGTTTCTGCAGAACATGTAAACTTTAGATAGTGAAGTGCCAAAGGATAAATAATGTTTTTCTTGAATTATATATTGTCTCATTCTGTTACAATGTTTTAGTGAAATCTTTAGTGATTTTTATAATTTATTGCAAGTTGTTCAGTTATTTACTTAACTTTTGATTTTTGTTAACTGCTGCAATAGATGTAATAATTATTACATTAAAATATTGACTGTGAAGTTACTTGGAGATATAAATAAGAATAATGGAAGTTTTAGTCATTTGTTGTACATTGATAACCACATGATTCATTGTAAACTTTTTTTTAAATAATAAAGTTTCTCTCATCAGTACTTTTGAATTGTTGTGAGATTAAAGTAACAGTTAATGTTAGCTCAATTATCACCTTCATTTCCATCATCCACCCATCTTTTTGAATCATAGCTTGTTGCTACTCAGTTTAAACAACTGGATGCCAGTAGCTGCAACCGCAATGCTGACAGATATCCAAACAATTTAACCCATTATTTTGAATTTCTCAATCTTTAAACCTTTTTTTTGGATTTGTTATGTCTGCTTTGAGTTTCTCATCTCAGTGACAAGTAAATTATGGAAGTTCTAGAAATGTAGTGTTTCTGCAATTATAACATGAACAGTTAGGAAAAGAAGTTCTGAGATGTGGGAGAACTTGATGTGACAGCCTGATAAAAATATTTAATATATAGTTTGATGGTCATTAACTTGATATGGACCTGGCAATCATGAGAAAGGATGTTGATTTAAAGGAATTTTAAATTTTTGTTGAAATATGAAATATACATGGTGACCTTCCCTTCAGAATACCTAAACAAAATTTCTTCATGTTTTAGGGAGAAAGCATTGGCAAAGAAATACTATGATAAATTATTCAAAGAATATTGTATTGCTGATTTGAGCCAATATAAACACAATAAGGTATGCTGATTGAATGTATATGTTATCAAATGTTTCTGAAAGAACTGGCTTTAATGACTGTTCCCTATATTTATTTTGATTATACTTGACAACAGTATCTGCTATTCTACTAGTGTTATCTTCTTATCTGACAGATTGGATTTCGGTGGCGAGTGGATAAAGAAGTAATTTCAGGAAAAGGTACTTTTTCAAAGTTTTTGATCTTACTTGTTCATGAGATTTGGCCCTTGTTGGCTGGGTCAGTGTTAGCTGTCCAATGGTAAGTCTTTTAAAAAGAAAATTGCTGTAGGTCTGAAGTGAGTGACAAGTTTCCTTCCCTAAAGGGCAAAAGCAAGCTGGAGAGGTGAAATTTTTAGAACTAACCTCATGACTAATTGGAGCATTGGCTTAGAGAAAGGCTGTTAATTTCTGAATCAGTTCATATTAGAATCAGGTTTAATATCACTGACATATATTGTGGAATTCGTTATGTTGCACCAGCAGTACATTGCAATACACAATTTTAAAAACTATAAATTATAATAAGTGTGTGTGTATGTATATATATATGTGTGTGTGTGTATATATATAAAAAAATTAAATTAAACAAGTAGTGCAAAAAGTGAGGGAAAAAATTGCGAGGTTGTGTTCATGGGTTTATTACCCATTCAAAAATCTGATGGTGGAGGGGAAGAAGCTGTTTCTGCAACATTTGAGTGTGTATCTTCAGTCCCCTGTACCACCTCCTTGATGGTGGCAGTGAGAAGAGGGTATGTCCTTGATAATGGGGGTCCATAATGATGGATGCCACCTTTTTGAGGCATCACCTTTTGAAGGTATCCTCGATGCTGGGGAGGATAGTGCCCATGTTGGAGTTCGCTGAGTTTACAAACTTCTGCAGCATAACCATAGAAATCTGTCTATTTTATGGTTTTTAGAATCCTACTTAAGTGAGTTTGAGTACTTTAGGATGGTGGTGAATGTTGGTAGCTCTGGTTGAGACGTTTGATGTTATGGTGTTTGCCAAGCTCGGCAATTAGCTTGCAAACGTTTCATCACCAGTCGAGGTGACATCATCACTGCTCAGTTGTTGGTGCTTCTCTCTGGAAGTGCTAGTCTCCTGTTCATTTGCCCCGGTCCTGATTGACTACCCCTTCAGTTGGCCCTTGAATTCTGTTGGCTTATGTTTTTATTTGGCTCATAGGGTTTCGTAGGTGCCGTCTATTTCAATATGTTTCTTTATGAAGTTATCAGAAGAGAACCACATTTCTAAAAAATCTTGTGGCTGCTTCATGTTCCAGTTAAAGTGGTGTCCTTCTCGGTCTTCATGTTCCAAGATCAGCGACAGTGGATCATGTCTACGTTTTGCCAGTTTGTTTTCCTATAAATGAGTTGAGAGTTTATGTCCTGTCTGGTTGATGTAGTTCTTGTTACAGTCTCTGCAGGTGAGCCTGTACACCACATTGCTTTTGTTGTTTGTCTTTAATGGTACTTTGATTCTTGAGACAAGCTTTCTTAAAGTTGCTGTTTGTGAGTGATTGTGATGCCGTGAGGTTCAAACAGTCAAGCTGTCATTTCTGAGACATATGTGATGTAGGGCAAGGTCGCACGATTCAGTGTGCATTGATTGAGGTCTGTGCGACTTTCCCTCCTTAATGAGCATCTCCTGATGAAATTCCGTGGGTGACCATTGCTCTGGAGCACTTTAGACAAGTGCTTCTCTTCCCTGGCCTGAGGTTCGGTAGTGCTGTAGTCTGTTTATGCTCTCTTAAATAAGGTGCAAATGCAGCTTTTCTTGCGGGAGGCAACAAACATATCGAAATAGACACCATCTACGAGAACATTAGATGAAGATGAACATTTATGCTGTTGTCTGTCATCACCTGACTTATCAGCTGCTTCTTGCTTGGCCTAGTGTAAACTTTCCGAAATGTCATTAGAAGTGCACAACACAACAAATTCAAGATTTTCAACCTCAGTGATCTGATAAACAGATCTTATTTACTCAATGGACAACTAACTTCTACTAATTCTGCCTCTTCTGAAACCAAGCAACTTAGTGAACGCTCATATTGCAATCTGAGATCGTTACTAAGATTGGACTGCTTTTTTTAAAAGTGGTCAATTTCAGTCTCCGTTTTCTGGCCTCAGAATCACTGTGGTTTGCTCACAGTGATTAATGTCAGATCATACAGTCCACTGCTCACTGTTGGATTAGAGGGGTCATTCAAACTCCATACTCTAGAAGAGAGTATTTCTTTTTTTTAGTACAAGCATCTGCCTGCTTTCCAGTCTTCCTCAAAAGTGTTTGTATATAGTGGGCTGAAGCTATGTTCTTACAGAAACCTCCCTGTGTAGCTCTATGCCCCTTTGACAAAACACATGCTTCCAAGCATGTCCACATCGCTCTATTCTGTTAGGGGCACTCCACACCCTCCTCCCATCATTGTAATCCTCTCCTGTAACTGGAAGAGCTATGTCTTCTTAAAAATTGCCTCCAAAAGATCACACCTGTCAGCTTCAGGGCCGTGTGGGGTTACATAGAGAAATCTCATAATGCTGCTGTGTGACTCTCCTAGCTGAAGTTTTTTCTCTTTGAGAAACTTTCACAAACAGTGTTATAATTGTTTATAAACACGAGATTCTGCAGATGCTATAAATCCAGAACAACACACGCAAAATGCTGGAGGAGCTCAGCAAGTCAGGCAACATCTATAGAAAGGAATAAACTGTGGACGGTTCTGGTCGAGACACTTCATCTGGACTGGAAAGGGAGGCGGAAGAAGCCAGAATAAGAAGGTGGGGTAGGGGAAGGAGTACATGCTAGACAATAATAAGTGAAGGTGGGTGGGGGGGAACATTATTTCTAGCACAAACACTGCAAATAATAAATAGTACAGGTGTCCCCCGCTTTTCGAACGTTCGCTTTACGAAACCTCACTGTTACGAAAGACCTACATTAGTTCCCTGTTTTCGCTTTCAGAAGGTGTTTTCACTGTTATGAAAAAAATCAGTGCGCGATAAAAAGCAGCGCGCGCCGCGAGCAGCCGCTCTCCCCCGGATTCGGAACGGCTTTCTCGCCGGCATTGCTGAAACACATGCCTGTGAGCAGCCGTTTGCAAGATGAGTTTTAAGGTGTTGGAAAAGCCTAAAAGAACTCGTAAGGGTGTCACAGTTAGCGTAAAACTAGATATAATTAAGCGTTTCGATCATGGCGAACGAAGTAAGGACAATGTGAGTTTGGCTTGTGGAAGTTGAGGAAGATGATGTTGAAGAGGTTTTGACATCCCATGACGAAGAACTGATAGATGACGAGCTGATGCAATTGGAAGAGGAAAGGATAACAATCGAAGCCGAATGTAGTAGCGAAATGAACGTGAAGCAACTGCGTGAGATTTTCACTGCAATGATAAAGTACAACTTTAATTTTGAAAGGGTATGTCGGTTTAGGGGATATTTGCAGGATGGTTTGAGTGCTTACAAAGAACTGTATGATAGAAAAATGCGCAAGGCTCAGCAGTCAAGCATACTGTCATTTTTCAAGCCTTCCACATCAGCCACAGCAGACGACGAACCTCGACCTTCGGCATCGAGGCGGGCAGTCAAAGGAGAAGATGAGCTGCCTGCTCTAATGGAAACAGATGACACCTCAGTGTCCCACCACCCCAGCCCCCAGGCCGCGGATAGATACCGATCCGCGGAGAATGCAGCGGTAGCCGGGAGGCACACAGCACATCTTTAAGAAAAAAGCCGAAATAAACATGCTAATTAGTTAGGTGTTGCCTGACACGTAATTGTCGGCCCAGATCAGAGAGGATGCAATCGGCAATTGCCTCTGATCTGGGCCAACAATTACGTGTCGGGCAGCACCTAATTAATTAGCTTGTTTATTTCAGCTTTTTTCTTAAAGATGTGCTGTGTGCCTCCCGGCTACCGCTGCATTCCTACATGCTTTGCGGCACTCGCTCGGCAGCCTGGAGGGTGGGGGCCACTGCACCACCCAAACTCCGACTCAGTCTAACACACCATCATCAGTGTGCTCGGCGCTTAACCAATTCTGGTAAGTGATACTACACTGTACATACATTATTTCTACTTTATATCGGCTGTATATTTTTACGTGTTATTTGGTATGATTTGGCAGCTTCATAGCTTAAAGGTTACTGGAGAGAGTGTTTTTGCCAACAGCCCTTGTGTGAAATTTTCTGCCGAGAGCGCTTGCGTGAGATTTTCGCTTCAGAGAACAGTGCCGGCAATGATTGTGGAAAAGTATTTCTACTTTATATAGGCTGTGTATTTATCATATCATTCCTGCTTTTACTATATGTTACTGTTATTTTAGGTTTTATGTGTTATTTGGCATGATTTGGTAAGTTATTTTTGGGTCTGCGAACGCTCACAAAATTTTCCCATATAAGTAAATGGTAATTGCTTCTTCGCTTTACGACATTTCGGCTTACGAACTGTTTCATAGGAACACTCTACCTTCAGATGGCGGGGTAAACCTGTACTCAAACTTTGATGTTACAGTGTTCAGTGAGCTTGACAATTAGCTTGCGGTGTTTCATCAGCAGACAAAGTGACATCCTCAGTGCACAGTGTTTGGTGTTTCCCTCTGGAAGGGCTCATGTTTATATAGGCCCCCGTCTGCTTGCCTCTATCCTGAATGACTATCCTTTGAGTTAACCTTTGAATTTTACTGGCTTGCATTTCTTTAGCTCTTAGGGGTTTGTAGATGGTGTCTATTTCGATATGTTTGTTGCCAATAATCTGAAAGAGGGAAGTGGAGAAACACTTAAAAATGCTCCAGATTCCACTTCCCAAAAGATGTGAGTTTAATTGGCCACTGTAACTTGCCCCTAGTGTAGATGAATGGTAGAATTTGAATGGTATGTTTTGGACTGTTGAAGGTTGTTATAAGGTTGGCTATTATAAAAGTTGGTGTTTGATGTTCACCATAGACTCTGGGCTGAATTGTCAGTTTGTCTGCTGTATCTCTCCATGATGAGTGACCTGGATAAGTACTTCAAAGGACGGAAATAATGCCATCAATATTGTCTTTGCAAAATATTCCAAATTAACTGGGAGGATAAGTGAACCACCACCTATGCCCTCTCTCACGTCAATTGTGTTTGACAGGCCAAGTTATTCTCAAGTCCAACACCAGACTCCCAAATCAGACATACTATCCCAAGATATATTGAGGCAAGCAGAGAAAAGATTTTCCAGACTAAGCTTGAAACTTGGAGGCTGTGTATCAGGAGCACAAAGAAGCTTTGCGTGAACAGTGGAAGGAGCTCATTACTTCGCAAACTACCCTTTCCTGTCCTGTTCAGCCACCTCCTTCCTCATTTTTCAAGGAGCCTGGGGTTCTTTATTGTCCTCATTAGCTAGCTCAGAAACAGAAACCCAAACTGGAAGCAAGTCATCCTTAATCTTGGGAAGAAGGTAGGGTGCAGCTGCAGAAGAGGCTGTTAAACTCAACTGTAAGCTAAAGAGTAGAACCCTTACAAGAAGACATTGAAATTAGTTTACTTTAAGACATTTTTTGCAAATTTTGTTTTGCAAGTCCAGAACATTTAGTTCTGTATAATCCTGTTTATTACATTTTTCAGCCACTGCAGGCTTAGCATTTCTATTTTGGAAGACGCAACAAATTTAGAACTTGTTTTTAATACTTTTCAGTATCGTGATGGCCTTGTTCGTACAGTCATTTAGGGACAAGGTTGTACTGCTTGTGTTAATGATAAACGCAAGAGTTAATTAAAATATAATCCCACTGGGACTAGTATAAACATTAGAATTAAAGGAAGATTTACTGCAGAAGCCTGAGACATTTAAGGACAAGAAAAAGCCATTAATTATCACCTTGTTTCAACTACAGCAGAGTTAATCTGTGGAAAATGCAGTTTGTCCTGTTGAGAGTACAGAGGGATTATGGCAATATATATTAAATACTTTGAAATCGCCGGCTGGTGTCGTTAGTGGCATCAGCGCCGGACTTCGAAGCGAAGGCTCCCGCGTTTGAATCCATCCGGCTCCCTTGCACACTTTCCATCCGTGCTGGGTTGAGCGTCGAGCTAACAACTCAGCCTCGTAAAAATAAGAAAGCCTGCTAAAAAAAACACCGTCACGATGGCGTCCCAATGACTCCACTCAGAGTTAAGGGCTTTCTCCTTCTTCTTCACTTTGAAATCATTGCATTTTAAACCAAACGTTAGTCATCAGAAATCTATATATAATTTATACAAATCGCTTTTAAACATGAACATTAAGAAGATTCTTTATAATATTTTCTGCAGTTTTAAAAACCATATAAACCAAAAAATCTTCAGTAATAATATTGGCAAGTGATAGGGAGAGAATTAATCAAACATTTAGTAAACTGTGTTGTCAGCTAACATTAACTACTTGCTCTTTAACAGAGATTATTGTTAATATACTGTATTTTTTAATGAGAAATCTGTTAAGTTCATCCAGGAATGTTTTACATCATACCTAAAACTATAGAGAAATGCTTTTCAAAGTTATTTATTACCTTGGTGTGTTTTGCATTAAAATCATACATTCTACATAATATGTGAAATGAAGAATTGTTCAAATGTGGAATATCATCATGTAGCAATGGTTTTGTGAATTATTTATAAAAAAGTATCCAAAGAAAATTATTTTAAATTTTTCCATTGTCAGGTCAATTTTGTTGTGGAAACAAGCACTGCGATATGAAAGAAGGTCTGAAAAGTTGGGAGGTTAACTTTGGATACATGGAGCACGGAGAAAAAAGAAATGCCCTTGTGAAATTGAGTGAGTCATCTCTTTCTCATTGCATTTCTAGATTTGGGTCTGGCCAGAATTTATTAGGTTAAGTTGACATCTCTGAATAAATAATTACCTGCTGATCCAGTTAGTTAATCTGCAGGACCTGGTGGTCCTATCTTGTATAAACAGTCATTTGCTTAAGCATCTGGCTTGCTTCAAGTCTGTTTGCTGATTTGATTATTTTCTTAAATTTAGAATGCAGAGAGTGACACGTGATTCAGAAAAGAATAGAAAAATGCCCTTCTTAGTTGGCTAAATCATTGGAATTACTGAACACATTACGTTGATACTGAGTTGATGAGGAACATTTTTTTTGCTAAATGTCTTTAACTATGCAAATTTTAGTAATGTAGTAAGAAAGCTGATGATTTGTGTTCCATTTGTGTGACTATCTTAGGACTCTACCCTTAGCTCAACTGGGGGTGGTAGGCAAACCTTTTAACCTTTTATTTCATAGTGAGTAAAGGCTTTGTTACATAATACATACCAGGAGAAAATAGAGAATGGAAAATATGTAGAAATTCTGAATGTTTTGGGCTGCCTAGTACATAAACACTCTACGTGCAGCACACAGAGTGAACAAACTCTCTTTGACTTCCACTTACAATGTCCCAATGTGTTTCACAGCTAATTAATTGTAATGTAGGCAAAAAGAAAAGCTAATTTGCTACAATGTGATCCCACAAACAAGTGAGATGAATGACCAATTAATTTCTTGTTTTCAGTGGTGTTGGTTAAGTACAATAGATCAAATAACCTCCCATATTTTTTGAATAATGCCAAGACGTTTTCTGCATAACCAGAATACACAAAGCACCAGTTTGAAGTTTCATCTGTAAAACGGAATCTTTGCTTAGATCTGATAATGGTGGCACATCTCTTGGGGTGTGGACAGAGGGATAATGCAGGAGATACAGTAAAAGAGACTGAATTAATATTCATTATAGTGTAAGGTGTGTGCATTTACCTTAATATTAATACTAACATTCTCATACAACAAAGCAACAAAATGTCTGAGTTTGGAAACAATATATTTTATTCCTATTCCTCCTCTGTGTCACCCTTGTTCACCTTTTCCCTCAGGATAAAGTGGATTCTTACCTTGTTCTCTTAGGATATCATTTTTCATAACTGTTCCAAACACTGTCGTTAATCAAAATAAAATGCTTGTTTTTTGATGGTTACTGTGCAGTTGCTGCAGGATTCAGTAATAATAAAAGAAATTACAGTAGGTCAAAAGGAAGTATCTATTAAAATAAAATAAATAATGCTTTATATTATTACTGCTAGTCTCATTGTGCCATTGTACCTTTAATTTCTGAATTTTCTCCCCAGTTAGAGTTACAACTTTATTGCTTCTGTCATATTGCATGACCATACACTTCACTGTATTCCATTTGCAGACATCCCACCCTGCAAAAACTCATTTCAGGGAGGTAGCACCATCAATTTGTGGGAGACTCCCAGAGCTTCCAGGAGAGGTGGGATGTCTGCAATAGAGTAGCTCCTTAGCAGCTAGCCAGCTAGTTTAAATAATGTTAGCTATGCTAATGAACAAATGACACCTGTTAAACTTACCTCAACATGTCTTTTACAGTCTTAACCCACCATGGGCAATAGAAAAGTCACTGTTGCAAACAGTGCAGCGAGCAACACTGTCATTATTTTTGACCCCTATTAGGCAGGGGTACACTTTAGTGTAGTCTGGGGTGACATATGTTTTATATTTTCTTTTTTTTTGGAACACTCCGCCATGGCGCGCCCTCGCTCTCTCGCTCACGCTGTCTCTCTCTGGTGATCGCTCTCACGCTCTCGCTTTCTCTCTCGTGCTCTCGCTTGCTCTCAAAAAATTGATTTCCGTGATATTGTATATAATTTGCGGGCATCAGGGAGCCACTATTCATATGCGGGAGACTCCCGGAACTTCCAGGAGAGGTGGGATGTCTGCATTTGCCACTTTTTTTGCCCATTCTCCTAGTCTGTCTGTCCTTCTGCAGACTCCCTTCTTCCTCAACACTACCTGCCCCTCTACCTATCTTTGTATTGTCTGCAAGTCGCCAGAAAGCCATCAATTCTGCCCTCCAAATCATTGACATATAACATGAAAAGAAGTGGTCCCAATACTGAACCCTGTGGAGCACCACAAGTCACCGGCAGCCAACCACAAAATTCCCCTTTTATTTTCACTCTTTGTTTCTTGCCAGTCAGCCAATCTTCTATCCTTCTATTCTGTCTTCTTTCCTGTAATACCAAGGGCTCTTATCTTGTTTAGCAGCCTCATGTGCGACACTTTGTCAAGGCCTTCTGAAAATTCAAGTAAACAAATTCCATTGACTCTCCCTTGTCTAGCTTGCCTGTTATTTCCTCAAAGAATTCCAACTGATTTGTCAGGCAAGATTTCTCCTCAAGGAAACCCTGCTGACTTCAACCTATTTTATCATGTGCCTCAAGGTACCCCGATGAAATCTATCATCTTTCCAACCACTGAAGCCATGCGAACTGGCCTGTAATTTCCTGGCTTTTGCCTCCCTCCCTTCTTAAAGAATGGAGTGACATTTGCAATTTTCCAGTCCTCCCAAACCACTCCAGAACCTAGTGATTTTTGAAAGATCACTTCTGATATCTCCACAATCTCATCAGCTACCTCTTTCAAAATTCTGGAGTAAAGTCAATGCGGTCTAGGTGACTAATCTACCTTCAGACCTTTCAACTTCCCAAGTACTTTCTCCTTGGTAATAACAACTACACTCACTTCTGCCCTGTAACACTCTCAAATTTCTGGCATACAGCTGGTGTCTTCCACAGTGAAGACTGCCGCAAAATACTCAAGCTTGTCCGCTATTTCTTTGTCCACCTTTACTACTTCTCCAGGATCATTTTCCATCGGTCTAATATCCATTTTCCCCTCTCTTTCACTCTTTATATATCTGAAAAAACCTTTAGTAGCCTCTTTTAAATTATTAACTAGCTTACCTTCATATTTACCTTTATATACTGTAGCTTCATATATCGGTAGCCAGGATATGGGCTACAAAATACAACGCACATCATAAGGTCACTGTTATGATAGTCATGGGGGATTTCAATATGCAGGTAGATTGAGGAATATCAGGTTAGTGCTGGATCCCATGGGAGAGAATTTGCAGAATGCCTCCAGGATGGTTTTTTTGGAGCAGCTTGTGGATGAGCCCACTAGGCGAAAGGCTAGTGTTGGGTTTGTGTACTGAACTGAAATTGATTAGGAAGCTTAAAGTAAAGGAACCCTTAGGAAGCAGTGATCATAATATGATAGAAATCACCCTGCAATTTGAGCGGGAGAAGCTGTCAGCTCCAAACTAGACTTGGATGTAATATCTCTTCCTAAATTCGGAAGATGCATCCCAAAGAAGAAATATTCTAAAGGCAGGATGATACAGCCTTGGCTGACAAGGGAAGTCAAAAACAATTTAAAAGCAAAAGAAAGGGCATATAAAAGAGCAAAAATTAGTGGGCAGTTAGTGGATTGGGAAGCTTTTAAAAACTAACAGATAGCAACTAAAAAAGCCATAAGGAGGGGAAAATGAAATATGAAGATAGGTTAGCCAATAATATCAAAGAGGATACCAGAAGTTTTTTCAGATATATAACGTGTAAGAGAGAGGCAAGAGTAGATATCGGTCCACTGGAAAATGACCTCGAGATAGTAATGGGGGAGAAGGAAATGGCAGACAAACTAAATAATTATTTTGTATCTGTCTTCACTGTGGAAAACCCCAACAATATTCTGGAAGTTCGAGAATGTCAGGGCAGAAGTGAGTGCAATTGCTATTACTAGGAAGAAGATGCTCAGGAAGCTGGAATGTCTGAAGTTAGTTAAGTTACCTGGACAGATGGTGTACACCCCAGGGTTCTGAGGGAGGTAGCTGAAGAGATTGTGGAGGTATTAGTGATGATCTTTCAAGAATCGTTAGATTCAGGCATGGTTCCTGAGGAATGGAAAATTGCAAATATCACTCCACTCTTTAAGAAGGGAGGGAGGCAGAAGAAAGGAAATTATAGGCCAGTTACCCTGACCTCAGTGGTTGGGAAGATTTTGGAGCCAATTGTTAAGGATGAATTCTCCGGGTACTTGGAGGCATATGGTAAAAAGGTGAGGTGGGAAGGGAAGGAAGGTGATAGGTGAAGCCAAGTGGTTGGGAAAGGCCAAGGGCTGGAGAGGAAAGGAATCTGGTAGGAGGGGAGAGTGGACATAGGAGAAAGGGAAAGAGGAAGGGACCCACAGGGGAAGTAATAGGCGAGAAGAGGTAAAAGATTAGATGGAGAAAAGGGGGGGGGGAGTTTTTTTTTGCCATCAGGTTGGCGGCTCCCCAAGCAGAAGGTAAGGTTTTCCTGCTCCACCCTAAAGGTGGCCTCATCTTGGCACAAAAGGAGGCCTTGGATCAACCTGTCGGACCGGGAGTGGTAATTGGAATTAAATGTTTGGCCACCAGGGTATTCTGCTTGTATTGAATGGTATGGAGGTGCTCAACAAAGCAGTGCCACAATTTACGATGGGCCTTACCAATGTAGAGGAGGCCGCATCAGGAGCACTGGACACAATCGATGACCCCAGCAGATTTGCAGGTGAAGTGCTACCTCACCTGGAAGGACTGTTTGGGGCTCTGAATGGAGGTGAGGGAAGAGGTGTATGAGCAGGTGTAGTACTTAGGCCACTTGTGGGGTTAAGTGCCCAGAGGAATATTAGTGGGGAGGGACGAATGTACAAAGGAATCGCGGCGGGAGTGATCCTTGCAGAAAGTGGTGGGTGGGGGGAAGGTTTAACTACTATCATTCTTAATTGTATGCATTGAAAAAGTAATAGTTGTGTCATGTAGCACTGCATAAAATGTATGACTGATATGGATCAACGATAATACAGATAAAATGTTTATACATAACTATCAAACTTTCTTATTTATAATCAAATACAGTGTTTCTGAATTTGTGTTTTAATTAAAACTTGTGTCTCCTTTATAGGGGTGTGCACTGAGTGCTCCTATAAGTTGAATTATCATCACAAGTAAGTTGCATTATTCTATGTTGTTGCATAAAGCAAATGGAAAGTAAGATGTGTACAAGCTTTATATCATTTCACATATTATGCAGCAATGTAAGCAGGATTAGGCCATTCAGTCCTCAAGTCTGCCCTGCCATTAAATAAGTTTACAGCGAATCTTTAAGCATAGTGCAATTTTCCTGAACAAATCCAATATGCTTTGATTCCTTTAAGATCCAAAACTCTGTCAATTTGTGTCATAAGTATACTCAGTACCTGGGCTTCTATTAACCCGCTGGATAGAGAATTCCAAAACTTTTCTTTCCTCTGTCGGTTGAAGACATGTCTTCTCATTTCTAAAGGCCATCTCTTTACTTTGAGACAGTAACACCTATTGAGTCTGACTCGTTCACCACAGGAATCTTCAGTACTGCTTACAGTCTGACAAGCCACTTACATATTTTGTTTGTTTTAATGTATATGACACCTTCTCACTTTCATTTCCATATAGTGCTCATCTGAGGAAATACGTGAGATTCTACTCTTTGAGTCGGCAGACTAATCCATGTTCAAAGGCTTAGCTGCAAGAATAAATGACTATATCACCACCATCATAATCTTTATCAGCAAGTGTTTTGAGGACAGTGTACCAAAGAGAACAATCTGAATGTTTGCAAACCAGAAATAATGGATGAACTGGGAGATTCACTCTCTTCAGAAGTCTAGGTCTGCAACATTCAAATAAGATGACATTGACCTTCACAAGAAATCAATATATAACTTCGATAAGACTGTCAGAGATGCTAAAAGACACAGAAAGTTCAAAATCCAGTCCCAGTTCCAGTCATCAGCTGTGACAGTGCTTACGTACTATACTGGGTTACGAAACGAAATCTGTCAGCGTTGTCAACAACAGCACAACCCATTCTGATGATCTTAACACATCCTATGCACATTTTGGACAGAGCAAAAAAAATGTTCCTCATCAACTCAATACATTAAGTATCATGGAAAATCTCAAGTGGTCACTTTGAACCATTTTTGCCATTAATTCACCAACCTTGTGAATGTTGCATGTGTTTAACTAAAGGATCTGTCAGGTCCAAACTAGGCTTGGATGTAATATCCCTGCCTAAATTTATAGCTAATTGGTTATTGCAGATTATGAACTGAATATTTTAATTTTAATATCCCATTGGCACCATTTAGTTCTATATCCTGTTTGCTTTGAGATTCAATTCTGTTTTGTAACTCAGTAAATCAGCAATTAGAATGGCGAAATAACATTAGTTCTAATAAAAATACTCGGATTATTTTATAACACAATTAGAATTTTGTAATGAACATACAGTACATTATAAGTGTTTCTAGATGTAATTAACATCTACATGTTAATGTCTAGCATAGTCAGAATATATGAGTTTGAGTACCTCCCCTTTTCTGTGCTTTTTTGCACTTTTCAAGGCAGTGTTCCATACCCTAGGCATTTCCTAGCCTCATAAAATCTTTGGCCCCTCACCAAATATAACTAGGCTTTCAGGTAATCCTGCATTTGCCCAGTGGTAACAGAACCACTGCTTTCACTTTGAAGTCATAATTGGTATTGGTAAACACAGGTGCTGGAAAGCCAGAGTAACATACACAAAACACTGGAGGAACTCAGCAGGTCAGCCAGCATCTATGGAAAGGAATAAAGAGTCCTGCATCGGCCAGAAGCATCAACTCTTTATTTGTTTCCATAGATGCTACCTAACTGCTGAGTTCCTCCAGTGTTTTGTGGGTTTCATAATTGGTATTGAAATTGGTTTGGTTTATTATTATGTGTACGGAGATACAATTTAAAGCTTGTCTTGCATACAGATCAAATAATTAAGCAGTGCATTGAGATAGAAAAAGGTAAAACAATAACAATGCAGAGTAAAGTGTAAAGCTGCAGAAGAAGTGTAATGCAGGTAAACGATTAAGTGGAACCTCATTAAAAGGTAGACTGTGAGGCCAAGAGTCCAACTTTTTGTACAAAGTGTCCATTCAAGCTGTCCTTGAGCCTGGCGGTGCACGCTTTCAGGCTTTTGTACTTCTGCCTGATGGGAAAGGGGAGAATAGAGAATGTCTGCAGTGGCTGGTGTCTTTGATTATGCTGTCTGCTGTACTGAGGCAGCAAGAAGTATAGATAGAGTCCATAGAGGGGAGACTGGTTCTCTTGATGTGCTGAGCTGTGTCCACAACTCTGAAATGGGTTCTTGCAGTCACATGCAAAGCAGTTGCCATAGCAAGCCATTATATGCATCCAGACGGAATGCTTTCTATTGTACATTGATAAAAATTGGTGATGGTCAATGGTGACGTGCCAAATATCTTTAGCCTTCTGTGGAAATAAAACTTTCTTTGCCTTGACGTCAATGTGGTTGGCCCAGGACAGGTTATTGATGATGGTCACACCTAGGAACTTCAGGCTGTCAACGCTGTCAACCTCAACACGTTTGATGTAGGCAGAAGCATGTTCACTGCCTGCCTTCTGAAGTCAATGGCCAGCTCTTTCGTTAAAATTGCTGAAAAGGTTGTTGTCATGCGACCATGTAACTAAGCTCTCTGTCTCCGTCCTGTACTATATTCATCATTATTTGAGATGTAACCCACTACAGTGGTATCATCTGCAAACTTGTAGATGGAATTAGAGCAGAATCTGACCACACAGTCATGAGTACACATGAAGTAGAATAGGGACTGAGGATGCAACCTTCTGGCGCACTAGTGTCCTGGTTAATCATGGCTGAGGTGTTGCTGATTGTGGTCTTTTGGTCAAGAAGTCAAAGATCCAGTTGCAGAAGGAGGTATTGAGTTGCAAGGTTCAGAGTTTGGTGTTGAATGAATTTGTTTGGAATAATAGTATTGAAGGCAGAACTGTAGTCAATAAACAATAGTTGGGACTATCCAGATGCTCCAGGGATGGGTATAGGAACAGGGAGATGCTGCAGAAACATTTCATCAGTAGGCAATTGCAGTAAGTAGAGGTTGTCTGGAAAGCTGGAGTTGATGCATGCCTTGACCAGCCTCTTTAAACACTTCATGATGATAAATGTTAAGAGTTCCTGGTAGGTTTTCATTGAGGTATATTATCTTGTTTCTGTTGGGTACCAGAATGGTAGTGGTTTTAGAAAAGCAGGAGTGAACTACAGCCTTAATCAGAGAGAGGTAAAATAAAATATCTGCAAATACCCCTGCCAACTGAGCTGTGCCGGATTTAAGGACGTGGCCAAGGACACCATCCTGGCCCAATACTTCCTGTGGGCTCACCCTCCGGAAGACTGATCTTGCGCCCATAATGGTGACTATAGATTCAGGTGCACTGGAGTCTGTCAGTGTGGGTGGTGACATATCCATTCCCTCTGTCCAAAATGTGCATAGAATGTGTTAAGATCATCAGAATGGGTTGTGCTGTTGTTGACAATGCTGACAGATTTCGTTTCGTAACCAGGTATAGTATGTAAGCACTGTCACAGCTGATGACTGGACTGGGACTCGATTTTGAACTGTCTCTGTCTTTTAGCATCTCTGACAGTCTTATCGAAGTTATACAGGTGTCCCCTGCTTTTCGAACGTTCGCTTTACGAAACCTCATTGTTACGAAAGACCTACATTAGTACCCTGATTTCGCTTTCAGAAGGTGTTTTCACTGTTACGAAAAAAAATTCAGCGCGCGAAAAAATCAGCGAGCAATAGAAGGCAGAGCGCGCCCCGAGCAGCCACTCTCCCCCGGATTCGGAACTGTATTGCTTAAACACGTTGCATTGAGCAGCCGTTAGCAAGATGAGTTCTAAGGTGTCGGAAATGCCTAAAAGAGCTCGTAAGGGTGTTAAACTTAGTGTAAACCTAGACATAATTAAGCGTTTTGATCGTGGTGAACAAAGTAAGGACAACGTGAGTTTGGCTTGTGGAAGCAGGCGAACATGATATTCAAGAGGTTTTGGCATCCCATGACCAAGAACTGACAGATGAAGAGCTGATGCAATTGGAAGCAAAAAGGATAACAATCGAAACCTATTGAGTAATGATAAAGTACTTTAATTTTGAAAGGGTACGTCGGTTTAGGGGATATTTGCAGGATGGTTTGAGTCCTTACAAAGAACTGTGTGATAGCAAAATGCGCGAGGCTCAGCAGTCAAGCAAGCCTTCCTCATCAGCCACAGCAGACAACGAACCTCAACCTTCGACATTGAGGCGGGCAGAGATAGAGGATGACCTGCCTGCCCTAATGGAAGCAGATGATGATGAGATGACACCCCAGTGTCCCTCCACCCCAACCCCAGGCCGCGGACAGATACCGATTCGCGGAGAATGCAACGGTAGCCGGGAGGCACACAGCACATCTTTAAGAAAAAAGCCGAAATAAACATGCTAATTAATTAGGTGCCGCCTGACACGTAATTGTCGGCCCAGATCAGAGACGATGCAATCGGCAATTGCCTCTGATCTGGGCCAACAATTACGTGTCGGGAAGCACCTAATTAATTAGCTTGTTTATTTCAGCTTTTTTCTTAAAGATGTGCTGTGTGCCTCCCGGCTACCGCTGCATTCCTACATGCTTTGCGGCACTCGCTCAGCGGCCTGGAGGGTGGGGGCCACTGCACCACCTAAACTCCGACTCAATCTAACAGACCATCATCAGTGTGCTCGGCGCTTAACCAATTCCGGTAAGTGATACTACACTGTACATACATTATTTCTAATTTATATAGACAGTGTATTTTTACGTGTTGTTTGGTATGATTTGGCAGCTTCTTAGCTTAAAGGTTACTGGAGAGCGCTTGCGCCGTGTTTTTGCCGATGGCGCTTGTGTGAGATTTTCGCTACGGAGAACAGTTCAGTAATGATTGTGGAAAAGTACTGTGTTTCTACTTTATATAGGCTGTGTATTTATCATATCATTCCTGCTTTTACTATATGTTACTGTTATTTTAGGTTTTATGTGTTATTTGGCATGATTTGGTGTTGTTTATGGGTCTGCGAACGCTCACAAAATTTTCCCATATAAATAAATGGTAATTGCTTCTTCGCTTTACGACATTTCGGCTTACAAACCGTTCCATAGGAACGCTGTACCTTCGGATGGTGGGGGGAAACCTGTATCTTGATTTCTTGTGAAGGTTGATGTCATCTTATTTGAACGTTGTAGACCTCGACTTCTGAAGAGAGTGAATCAATCTCCCAGTGCATCCATTATTTCTGGTTTGCAAACATTCAGATTGTTTTCTTTGGTACACTGTCCTCAAAACACTTGCTGATAAAGATTATGATGGTGGTGATACAGTCATTTATTCTTGCAGCTGAGTCTTTGAACATAGTCTGCTGATTCAAAGAGTAGAATCTCATGTATTTCCTCAGATGAGCACTATATGACATTATTTGCTAGATTCTCCTGTTTCAGCTTCTGCTTGTATGCAGGGAGTAGGAGCACAGCCTCGTTGTCTGATTTACCAAAGTGTGGACAAGGGATAGTTTAGTAACATTGTTGATGGTTGTATAACAATGGTTAGGACTATTTGGCCCCTAAAGATAAACTTACCTGGGACTTACACAATACTCTGCAATTCAAGAACAGCTTCATCCCCTCTGCCATCTGATTCCTCAGTGGACATCAAACCCATGAACACTACCTCACTTTTTTATATTATTTCTGTTCTTGCACTCTTTTTATCTTAACTATTTAATATACATATAACACACATCAAAGATGCTGGTGAACGCAGCAGGCCAGGCAGCATCTCTAGGAAGAGGTACAGTCGACGTTTCAGGCCAGGA